>NC_091977.1:213104569-213413030 GCF_044704955.1 Pristiophorus japonicus | reverse complement strand
ATATTACAATCTATACCATACGACAGAGGAACTCCCAATTCCTCAGAACCTCCTAATTCCCTTATGCTTATTACTCAAATGTACTTTTACCTCCTTACAATCTAATACACTAATAAATGTTACGATTGAGTCTGCTTCCACCACTCGCTCAGGCAGTGCATTCCGGATCACACCAACTTGCTGTTTTTTTTATTAAAAAATGTTTGGTTTGCCAGTCACCTTAAATCTGTTATTCTGGTTACTGACTTTTCTGCTACTGACCATTTTCTGAGAAGTTTTGTAGTGCTTACAGTTGATGATTAGTGTATTATCTAAATAACTGTTTTAATGAATAGTTATTCTTGGTGCCCAATTGCAGGTCTTCAAAAATGAGGGTAACATGCAATAAAAAAGGGGCTTTATCTCACTGGACAGAGTGTTTGCATGATATAGAATCCACCACACAATTCCTTACTACTATATTGCATCATGAATTAAATATGGCATCCATCTGTGCCTGTAATCAAGGTGCTGGCTTTTAACATCATGTGTCGTATGTTTCCGGATATTTCTGGCCCACCTGTTCTTCAGTTTATTATTCGTTGCAAAATAATTTTGGACGAAGAATGCCATTTAGCTCATAATTCATCCATTCAGAGATATATGAAATATACCCCATTTCAGTATCCAACTGTTCAATGAAGCTCCATTCCATGTGTTGGTCATTCTGTGTGAATTCCTGCCATCAGTCCTAAATTTGATTTTGATTAGTTTGTACCAATATGCCCTTGTCCTGCACTTGCAATCATATTTGATGTCCTACTCCAGAACTACTCTTTCCATTCCCTTTATTATTTTGTATATCTCCACGATCTTCTCTCAGACCCTGCTTTCCAGGCTGAATAGCCCAAGTCCCTCCAGTGTTTCCCAGATCCCTGACACTAGTGATCAGCCTCAGGAATAGTTTGGGTGGGGGTTTCTCTGCACTGCTGTGAATGATTGAATGTCTTTCTTGTGTCACAGCAGCCAGAACTGGACAGAGTACTCAAGGTGTGATCTGACAAGAGCACTGATTTCCGCTAAATTGTACTCTTACTTTTTTAGCTATGCAGTCTGGCATATTTCTGGTTTTGTTGGTTGCTGCCGTGCATTGGTTCGATCTCTTGAGTGTTCAATCTGCAATGATTTCTAGGTTTCTTCCAAATTCATCCTTGACTATTATTATACCATTCATGGAGTACGTGTGACGTTTGCTTTTGCTTCCTAATGTGCAGTACTTTACACTTGTCTCTCTCAAATTTGATCTGCCATTTGATCTTTCCACTTAGAAACTGGATTGCAAGCTATGTGATTGTTTGGCATTTGAGTCTAGGCCCTGCGTGACGTAGAAATGACATCAAACTCCATGTCAAGCTTTGGGACAACCTAACTCCTGCAATGAGTACGAATTGTTTTTTGCCCTTCAGCTAATTTCTTATCCATTCCAAGGTTTGTCATAAATCCCTACAGTTTTGAACTTAACGAATAGCATTTCATGTGGAATCAAATACCTTTTAGAAGCTGAGGGCTTTTACACAGTCCAGTTTGTCAATTCCTCAAATAAGTTGGGGAGGTTGGGCAGAATTTTCCCTTTTTGAATCTAAGTTGACTGCTGTTTACTAGGTTGCTGTGCATTTATTTGTTTCGAGCCCTCTTGGCCTATCTGGGATTTCTAACTCCTATCAAAATCATTGATTTTCCTTTTGGAGGCATTCTTAATAGCCAATAACATGTAATTGCTCTGTTCCTCTTTCAGTAGTACATTTGAAAGAGAAACTATTTTGCTGGTTTATTTAGTTGAGTAATCTCCCCAAGTGCCAGCTCTATGAAAATTCTCCAGGTCTAAGTTTGCTTTTGCTGAGCACCATAAATGTGCAATACCTTCAATGATTAAATTCATTGAACCAGAAGTTGAATAGAAATTTAAAACCACTCATATCCAATCCTCCTTCCTGGTCTCAGATTGTGCTCTAACCCCTTCCTTCCTACCAGGCCCTGGCACTGACGGCTACTCCCTTCTTTGAGTAAGCAGTGAGAAATTAGATTGTTTCTATGTTAATCAGAGATTTGGAAGTCAAAGTATGTCCCTTGGACTCTGCGGGAGGTAGGAGAAAAAGGAGAGTCTGTGAGATATGTAGGGAAAACACCACTGCAGAAAAAAAATATGAGGGGGAGCACGCGGGAGGAAAATACCTACTGAGCTTGAAGCAGTGAGAGAAAGTGGCATGTACAGGGAACAGAAGGGAGAGAAGACAAATCATGAAAAATAACTGGAAATGGATACAGAGGGCAAGTGTATGAATCAGGCAGAGATGCAGAAAAAAATGCTTGAGATATGAGCAGAGAGAGAGAATTTTATTTTACATGTTCATCCATGTGCAATGGATGGGAGGTGAGTTATTTTATTAAAAATTCGAAGAGGAAGCGAAGGAAAAAGTTTTATTTTTGTTTGAAACCTAGGTCTTGGACTAGTAGTGATGAATTTGAACACTTGGGTTTGGAAATAGAAAGCCATAGCAGAGTTTTAAAAAAAAACATTTATTCACCATAATTAAAATGTATTTAAACTTCAATCTTGTTCTTACAATGGTTGCCTGTAATTTCTGGGTATGATGAACATCTGATATCAGCCCAGATGTTGCCTTCCTGATTCAGTACAGGTGCAGCGTCCAAAATGTGGAGTTCTGGAATATTCCGGACGGTTTGTGGAAGGCTCGTCCGGAATCGGTAAAATGTTCTGGAATCTGGACCCTGGCGACCTCGAGGTACCGCCATGGCCCGATCTCGGGCCTCACCTCGCTGCTGCTGCCCAACCTCGGGTCCTCCTCACTGGCCCGCCCGACCAGCTCTTCTTCGGTGAGGCCCTGCCCGACCAGCTCTTCGGCAAGCACCACCACCCCCCCCCCACCTTTCTGACGTTCCGAAATCGGGAAATACCCGAACCTGGGCCTCGGGTGCTTCCGGATTCGTGACGTCAGAGACGTTCCAAAGTCCGACAAAATGCCTCGGTCCTGAGGGTTCTGGCTGCACCTGTATCACATTTCCTGCCTCTCTTTTCTCCCACTTCCCCTTTCCGACCTCCACTTCCATTACAAGAGAATCTGACTCTTCTATATTTTGAGATATGCTTGATGACAATTGGGCATTGAGAGTACTGGGCTTATTGCATAAGCAAATGTGAAATTTCATTAGTTTAAAGTGCCTTTCAGCCCTGAATTTAGCTTATTCTAGCTTGCTCTCTTCATCAATAATATACATGGTCTTATACATTGATTTGGTAAGCAACATATTTGCACTGTCAGGACTTAACTGCTTTGCTAGGGCAAGATGCCTTTCCCAACAGAGTGTCTGTCAATTCTATAAGCTTCTGTCATCTTCAGCAGGGCAGCTATAGATTCTTACTTTGTACATCTTTTTTGTCAGACTGTCTGTTGTCTTGTGTAGTTTTAGTATTTATAGTTTTGTTTGTTGCTGAGTAGGATTTATTTGTGATGTGAACCATCATTAAAGGTACTTTGGCAGATTTTAGTGTCTTGCTTCTTTAGTTAATTAGCTCATCAATTTTCTCTATCTTAAAGTTGCACTTGGTGCTCGAGATTTCTGCTTCAAAGAAAACAAATTCAACCTCAACTATTCCTAGAAATTGCCTAATTCTTAAGAGATCATAACATTTCTTTTTAAGGAGGTTGTGATTCAGTTGGTCGGTTGCTCTGAGGAAATAATATTTACTGACAGTGGATGGATGGCTGAAATGTCACTTGAGATACCCATTGCCACCATGCCGTATAACCTAGACATCGCATCTGCCAGATGTTGGGAAAAGCTTGTTTTAATCTTGGGATGCCATCTTCCAGTGCACGCACAGTGAGTTATTCTATTTCTCATGTCAACCATTCTTATCTGAGCAAGAAAAAGAAAATAATTTTTAACAACAGGTTCATAGATGGACACTAGGCACTTGCCATCTCACGATCATTTAAACCTATCTCCCTCCAGAAACAGCCCACTTATATTGTTCACTTCAACGGAGTTCCCTGGTCGTCGTCGTCATAGGCAGTCCCTCAAAATCAAGGAAGACCTAAGTGAGTTCCCAGGTGACTGTACAGTCCAATACAGTCACAGGTGGGACAGACAGACAGTTGTTGGAGGAAAGGGTGGGTGGGGAGTCTGGTTTGCTGCATGCTTCTTCTGATGCCTGTGCTTGCTTTCTGCATGCTCTTGGCGACGAGACTCGAGGTGCTCCGCGTCCTTCCGGATGTTCTTCCTCCACTTAGGGCAGTCTTGGGCCAGGGATTCCCAGGTGCCGGTGGGGATGTTGCACCTTATCAAGGAAGCTTTGAGGATGTCCTTGAAACGTTTCCTCTGCCCATCTGGGGCTTGCTTGCCGTATAGGAGTTCAAAGTAGAGCACTTGCTTTGGGAGTCTTGTGTGGGGCTTATGGACAATGTGGTCCGCCCAACGGAGCTGGTCAAGTGTGGTCAGTGCTTCGATGCTGGGGATGTTGGCTTGATCGAGAACACTGACGTTGGTGCGTCTATCCTCCTAGTGAATTTGCAGGATCTTGCAGAGGTAGCGCTGGTGGTATTTCTCTAGTGCTTTGAGGTGTCTACTGTATATGGTCCATATCTCTGAGCCATATAGGAGGGCAGGTATCACTACTGCCCTGTAGATCATAAGCTTGGTGCCAGATTTGAGGTCCTGGTCTTCAAAACACTCTTCCTCAGGTGACCGAAGGCTGTGCTGGCACACTGGAGGTGGTGTTGGACCTCATCGTCGATGTCTGCCATTCCCTGGTAATTTATTCCACAGTCCTAAAAGTCCCTTCTTTCTCCTAACTTGCCAACCTGTTTTAAAACTTGTGGAACTGTTCAATAGGGCTCTCTGGTTTGATTAACATGTTGAGATTTGGGACTTGATCATGTTGCATTTTCTCTGATGATTCCAGACATTCCTAGAGATATGGAGGACCGGGGAATCTTTACCAGAGACTGATGTGCCTCTCCGATTATCAGTGCCTTGAGATAGAGATTGCAGCAATGTGCGCTATTGTAGTGAATGTGTTTGCTGGCTGTCTTCAGTTTCTTTTTCATGATGACAGAACATTTCCAGAGCTGTCATCACTTCCCTTTGGAAAGGGAGACAGATGTAACCATTAAAATCATTTAAATTGTTGCAACTCCTGTAGATTGATATCAGATCCCCTCTCCACCCCACACCCCTCTACATCCCTGCCTTTTCACAGGGCATGCATACATCCATGAAACTTTAGAATGCTCTGAAGACTCACTGTCAGTTAAATCAAATGAGCATGTTGACAAAATTTCCTCACGTTATCTTGATGTAAATTATTTCCAGATCTCCTTGTATTCAATATTTTGTCTATATTGCCTACTATTTGTGAATGAAACTATTAAACAGTTTGAACATGTTAGATAATACATGACAGTTTTCATATCATTTGAAATTTCACAAGATTTGATGAAACGTGACATCCTGTCCAGTGGTGACACTCCCAACAAAAGGAAGGATTGTCTTCTGGCCAACAAACCTCACCAAAAAAGCAGATTATCAGGTCATTATCTCATTGCTGTTTGTGAGCTTTGCTGTGTGCAAATTAGCTGCTGCAGTTCCGACATTGCAACTGTGACTACATTTTAAAAGTACATTGGCTGTGAAGCATTGGGATGTCATGTAGGTGCTATATAAATGCAAATTCTTTCTAAAAATTATTGTCCTGCAATGTGCAGTGTTCCACATGATGAAGTTTTACATCATGGGGTGGGGGCTGCCTAGTTCTGCAAGAAAGACAAGTCATAATGCATTGATTATTCAAAAAAAAAATTCCATGGAATTTGTGTTGCATACCTGTACATGCTTGACACTATCATGATTATTGAAATGTTCAGATATAATAATTTCAGCTATATGTAATTAATGCTAAGCATATAGAATTAAAAATGCAGTTATGTCTCGAAAGTAAGAAGGATCTCATCATTTTCTGATGGTGAATTGAATTCAGTTTCAACAGGATGCACAAGCATCGTCAGTTTGACAAAGAGCAGTGCATGGCTATTAGACTGCATACAGCTTAAACACTGCACATTTCATAGGAGTTTTTGATAATTGTCAAAAGTGAGGAGGGCTTTTGCAACAGCTCTGAGAATAGTGGTGTGGTTGAACATCAATTGAAGGTAAACTTGGTTAATCCAGAGTGTCCTGTTCCTTGAAGAAAGTAAATGGCATTGAGTACTCTGAGCTATCAGTGTTTCTGAAATATTTAGTGAAGTTTATTATCGAAAGGACAGAGACTGATCCCAAATCACTTCAAACCCATGAAGTGTTGTTTCAAAGTGAAATACAAGAAAAGTCTACACCATTTTTTCCCACCAATTTTCTCCTCTTAGAATCCAAGGGCCCGAATTCGGTTGAAGCCAAGGACCGCCGAGAGACTGGGCGGTACTTTGCCTGGAAGATTCCTCTAAAAGAGGTGGCAGTACCGTCCGGCAGCCAAACAACGGCTTATGCTGTCAATCTGGGCAGCAGCGGGCAGGAGCTCTCCATGTCGGTGGCAAATGTGTTTGCCGCCCAGTGCCGTCGAGGATGGAGTCGGGCCCAGGGAGGGTTGAAGAACTGCAAATAAAAAAACACCGCAACACCTTCAGGGTCCCCATCCAGGTAAGTCGGTGTAAAAAAAATATGTATTTTTAATTATGTTCACTAACCTTTTTTTCCGTTCTTTTACTTACCATCCGGGTTAGACCTGTCTCCACGCAATGGTCCTTCCCCCTGCCGGCACCGACTCCCGCCTACACCAATCTGGCAGCTCGGTGGGCGGGAGACCACTTATGCTGTTTGGCCGCCGGAGGTAGTCAGCGGGCGGTTCCCGGCGGTACTGCCCTCCCGCCCACTCCAGCCCAAATGGAAAATGGCAAAGAGGGGAGACCAGCAGTAAAATTTGACAACAGCTGGCGACAGCAGGCAGCAATGGGTGGTTAGGCCACCAATATCGGGGCCATAGAATCATACAGCACAGAAGGAGGTAACTTGTGCTGGTGGCGGCATTTTGAAAGAGCTGTCCCAATTATTCCCATTCCTTTGATCTTTCCTCATAGCCCTGCACTGTTTCAGCAGTGCATTCTAACATTCTTGAAGACAGTAACCCCGTCCTAGGACATATGTGTTCAATAAGTGCTGGGCATTGTTGCTTAGCTCAGTCTTCAACCCAACTGACATCCCAATATAACACGGGATGCTGGATCACAATGGTGGATGAGACCCTGGCCTCTTTTCCTTATCTCTGACCAAGGGGCAGTGACAGCAATTTTAGGCTCCAATGCTGCCCCAGCTGAGATCCGTTAATTCAGTATACTCTGGGGAGTGAACCTGATACTCTGGTTTACTTGCTTCAGTTACTTCATGGGTAAACTCCAGAGACACTGGATAAGCTCATTGTCACATTTATAAACCAGGATGAGGGACTTCAGTTATGTGGAAAGACTGGAGAAGCTGGGATTGTTCTCCTTGGAGCAGAGAAGGCTAAGAAGAGATTTGATTTAGATGTGTTCAAAATTCTTCATGATTTTGAACACAAGTAAATGGGGAGAAACTGTTTCCAGTGGCAGAAGGGTCAGTAACCAGAGGGCACAGATTTCAGGTGATTGGCAAAAGAACCAGAAACGACATGAGGAAACTTTTTTTTTTAAATACAGTGAGTTGTTGTGAACTGGATGGTGGAAGCAGATTCGATGGTAGCTTTCTAAAGAGAATTGGACAAATACTTGAAGGAAAATAAATTACAGGGAAGTGGGATTAATTAGATAGCTGTGGCTCAGTAGGTAGCACGCTCGCCTGAGTCAGAAGATTGTGAGTTCAAGTTCCATTCCAGGGACTTGTGCACACAAATCTAGGCTGACATTCCAGTGCAGTACTGAGGGAGTGCTGCACTGTCTTTCGGATGAGGCGTTAAACCAAGGCCTCGTCTGCTCTCTCAGATGCACGTAAAAGATCCCATGGCAGTATTTTGAAGAAGAGCTGGGGTATTATCCCCGGTGCTCTCACCAATATTTAAATAAGTTGCACACTGCTGTTCTTGCCAACTATAAATAACTCTCCTTTTGATGCTGACAGCTCCGCTACCTAGGCTCTTGACGTGATATTTCCTAAGGCACGTGTGCTTCAACTTTCTTGATTGTGTTTCAAATCCCCCAAAGTATTCCTTTTTCACAGTTGATTTGCATGTTCAAATCCTGGAATGGCTAAGCTCCACAAGCGGCAGAACTACATCTTCAACCTCACTAACCACCATTATTACCTAATGAATGCTTGTGGGGTAACACAAGTCTGAACTATTGTGAAAGTGTTTTATAGACCTTGCAAATTTACTGATTTTTGTCTCAAAAGGATTGTGTCCACAGTTCTGACTGAAGTTGTCGTCGTCGTCATCATCATAGGCAGTCCCTCGGCATCGAGGAAGACTTGCTTTCACTCTTGGCATGAGTTCTTAGCTGGCTGTACAGTCCAATACGAGAACCACAGTCTCTGTCGCAGGTGGGATAGAGTCGTTGAGGGAAAGGGTGGGCAAGGAGCCTAGTTTGCCGCACACTCCTTCCGCTGCCTGCGATTTCTTCATGCTCTCGGCGACGATACTCGAGGAGCTTTGCGCACTCCCGAATGCATTTCCTCCACTTAGGGCGGTCTATGGCCAGGGACTCCAGGTGTCAGTGGGGATGTTGCACTTTATCAGGGAGGTTTTGAGGGTGTCCTTGTAATGTTCCCTCTGCCCACCTTTGGCTCGTTTGCCATGGATGAGTTCCGAGTAGAGCGCTTGTTTTGGGAGTCTCGTGTCTGGCATGCAAACTGAAGTACTGAGGTCTGGACTGACCAAACAGATCCTTATTTAAGCTAGTTTTGCTGGCCCAGGTGCATCTGCCTGCCATGAACCAAATTGAAATAATGTTTTATTTGGAAATAATTGGTTTTAGTCTCTGTCTCTTTTTTGGCTTTTGTTTTATCTTGTTGCATGTTAATGAAGTTAATCATCCTTGAACTACAATGTGTTTCCGTGGGAAAAATCATTTGCACTTCAACATGGTCTGCTTCTTTCAACTTAAACAATGTCTGGACTTGGGTTTGAGGGAGAAACTTATTGCAGTGAGAACTTATGAATAACGAAACATAACTATTCCCTGTTGGCCACAATTTTTGTTATCTACAGAACTTGATTATCGCAGAATGTGTCACATATTTAACTACTGGGTAAGCTGGGCAAATGAGTCGTTTCCTGTTGTGGTGCTCGGATGAAAGGGAGGAATGTGGGATGCGGAATGCAGCTGCAAGATATCGGGTGTTGAGTGCTGCAACACTGAGGAGTGTTTAGTCGTAAAAGGTTGGAACTATTTGATCTTCTGAATTTGTGCTTCAAACCATTGCAGGGCTGTGCTCAAAAAGGCCATTTTAGCTGAGATTATCTTTTAGTTCAGTCTTGAGCTTTACCTGAGCCCCTTGCCCCCACCAAAAAAAAAATGCTGATAGCTAAAAAGCAACCCTGAATGCAAGCCTTTGATGAAGAGCTAAAGTGAGCATGCAGTGGGGAACGGATTTGACATCACTTAAGCTACAAATGCACCCAACATTAAATAATTTCTATTGTAGAGAGGGGAAGATGGTAAAGTGTGAAGTGTATGGAAGTGTAAATTATAGGAGTGTTGAAATTATTAATTACTAATAGAATGCAGTGCTAGACATGATTTATTTTGTGTGGTCATGAGGGCACACATCTATTAACACTGAACATAAATATATTTTAATTGAGCGTTCTCTGGCATGTTGGAGCTCACTATAATCTCGCTTTTCAAGCCAAAAATATGTTCTCCTCTAAGTTTTTTTTAAATAAAGAAAAGAGTAGTTGTACTTTAACCAGGTCTAGTTCCTTTCACTGGAAATCGAATGTCTGATAAATCATATTAACTTGTTAATCCACACCTGCAATAATCTTAACCTGCAATTGCAGCTCACTATCACTTCTATTGCTATCCTGGACTCATTGCAGCCAAAAGGCAGGTTGGAGATTACCTGCATTGAGGGTGTGCTGATTTAACTAATGCAATATTTCAAAAGTAGTTTCAAGAGGGGTGAAAATATCATGCAAACTAAACCTTAAAAACTAAGTTTCGATGAAGGCTTACAACATGGATTTTTGTTTAATCTGTTGTGCATTTAAAACATTTTCCGTTTTCGAAACTTTGAGTTAAGTTATAATAGCTAGTGAGTGATTGATTAACATTTTCATGTGAATTATTCCTCTTTCTGTATTGAGCAAAAGTGTCGACCATTTAACTCTTCCCTTTAAAATCACTGACTAAGCAATGTCAAAGATGAGGAGAAACAACTTCACCCAGAGAGTGGTGAACCTGTGGAATTCTTTACCACAGAAAGTTGTTGAGGCCAATTCACTAAATATATTCAAAAAGGAGTTAGATGTAGTCCTTACTACTCGGGGGATCAAGGGGTATGGCGAGAAAGCAGGAATAATGGTGGTGCAGGCTCGAAGGGTCGAATGGCCTACTCCTGCAGCTATTTTCTATGTTTCGATGTTTCTATGTTAAGCACACTGTCCCCAGCAATAAAGCCTGTAGTTTATTTTCTTATGCTGCAAATAAAAATCACTGCGCATACTATAATTTTAACAAAAAAAAACACAAGGCAGGAAAATAGGATTTCGAGAAATGGGCACACCTGACTGACTCCAGTTTGTGCTTTGCAATCCAGCATTGTCTTCCTGATTTGTCATTCCTCACATTTCTCCATAGATGTTGCCTGCTCTAATAGGCACTCTTCCCAGTCATCATCATAGGCAGTCCCTCGGAATCGAGGAAAACTTGCTTCCACTCTTAACATGAGTTCTTAGGTGGTTGTACAGTCCAATACGAGAACCTCAGTCTCTGTCACAGGTGGGACAGATAGTTGTTGAGGGAAGGGGTGGGTGGGACTGGTTTGTCGCTTGATTTCTGCATGCTCTCAGCGTTGAAACTCGAGGTGCTCTGAGCCTTCCCGGATGCACTTCCTCCACTTAGGGTGGTCTTTGGCCAGGGACTCCCAGGTGTCAATGGGGATGTTGCACTTTATCAGAGAGGCTTTGAGGGTGTCCTTTGTAACGTTTCCGCTGCCCACCTTTGGTTCGTTTGCTGTGAAGGAGTTCCGAGTAGAGCGCTTGCTTTGGGAGACTCGTGTCTGGCATGCGAACGATGTGGCCTGCTGATCACGTGGTCAAGTGCTTCAATGCTGGGGATGTTGGCCTGGACGAGGACGTTAACGTCGGTGTGTCTGTCCTAGGGCATTTGTAGGATCTTGCGGAGACATTGGTGGTATTTCTCCAGCGATTTGAGGTGTCAACTGTACATGGTACAGTAACTGCATAGTAACAGTGGGATCATCATTACAAATGTGTAAACAAATTGAGAACAGCTTTCAAAGTTACACAACATAACTGGGTACTGCATTCATCTATAAAAAGGACCAGTAATGTGCATCAGACATCCCAGGATTGTTCTGAAGTAAAATCCTAAATATAGGACTCTTAACTAAAACTCACCTTCAATCCAATTCCATTCTCTTTATTTCCAAGCCAACAATTTCACAAGTGGAACATTGAAGCTAAGTCAATTAATAAACGGCACCAGGAAACCTCCTGTATCAAAAAAAAGTCGCTGCAACTATCCTTTAAGGAAATTTTCAGGAAAATGGGAAGCTGTATTTTAGCAGCTTACTTGCTATATATAACTTGTTTCGAGACAAATTTACCATATGATTTATAATCACAAACAGTCAGTTTATCTTAACTGACTCTTGCCTCACATTTATGGTCAATCCATGTGATTGGTTCAGACAGTCTACCTTCTCGGCCCCAAACTCTGGAATTCCCTCCCTAAACACCTCTGCCTCTCGATCCTCCTTCATGACGCTATTTAAAACCTGCCTCTTTCCTGTCATAATGTCTCCTCCTTTGTCTTAGTGGCAATTGTTGTCTGATAGCGCTCCTGTGAAGCATCTTGGGACGTTTTACTTCATTAAAAGTGGTCTATAAATAAATGCAAGTTGTTCATCTAATGTGCCGGGTTGATCCTGATCTTCACTCTCAGTGGCTGGAAAAGACTGATGTAGCTTGTGAAATGCTAACAAGCTGATGCATGGTTTCCATATACATATTTTTATGAAAGATGATTAGTTTCAAAGTTCACGTCTTGTCTTATCAAAGCATGTCTGTTCTTAATGCCATGCTTTAAAGATCTACCAGAATTTTCTGTGTACAGGTTTCTCCTTGTGTGATTTGGTATATTCATTATATTGAGCTCTACGTTTACTTGAATTTACAGAATCTCTGAAGTGAAAGCGACAGTTTCTTACACAACTATTCAAATTCTGGCACAATTGCACTGCATTTTTTGTCTGAGGATTTTTTTTTTGTTCATGCTCCATTCCCACTGATGTAATTTCTCATTTCAAGATACCTGCTCAGGCTGAACAAAAGCTTACACAACTAACAGTGTCGTATTTGATCCTGAGCTGAGTTTAAAAAAAATTATTTTTGGGATGTGGGCGATGCTGGAAAGGTCACATTTTCTGCCCATCCCTAGCTGGCCTGAAAAGGTGATGGTGGGTCTTTTCCTTGAACCACTGCAGTCTATGTGGTGGTCCCACACTGGTGTTAGATAGCAGTTGGATTAAAATCCTAGAACTCTCTATGAAAGAACAGTGATGTATGTTCAAATCAGAATGGTGTGAAACTTTGTGGATTATGCATAAAATATTACAGCACCAAATTGGCCTATTTGATCTGTGCTAGCTATCTTAGTGCCATTCCCTTGCACCTTGCCCATAGCTTTCCTTTTTCCTTTATATATTTGTTCACTGCCCATTTTAAAAAGCTAGTATAGATTCCGTGATTCTATTTACGCAGTGAGTTATGATGATCTGGAATGCACTGCCCGAAGGGGTGGTGCAGGCAGATTCAGTAATAACATTCAAAAGAGAATTGGATAAACACTTGAAAAGGAAACATTTGCTTGCAGGGCTCTGGGGAAAGAGCAGAGGAGCTAAACTATCATCTTTGAGGTCCAGTCTACCTTTAAGAAGAAAAGCAATTGCAAATTAAGGGGCAATTTCAGCCAAGGTTCCGAGAGAGAGAGAACTCTAATCCACTATCTTTACTCGAAGAACATATTTCATCTACACTTCACTATATGTTCATCTTCCTTCTCCCATCTGTGTTGAAATGAACACTTATTTCGCTGTCTCCTATGTTAATTCCTTTTTTCCCCAAGACCTCAAAACTGAAACAGTTCTGACCTACTTCCATCTAACCCCACCTAAAATCTTGAGTTTAGAGTCACGTATTCATTGCTTCTGGAGTTATCTTGTTTTCATTCCAGACAGTGTTCCACACCTTGGGCTTTTCACCTGGCACTTTCTCACCCCGCCCCAAAGAAGTCTACACTTTAAAACTAGCTTCCATGTTTCAGGCATATCCCATGCCATGCGCAGATTTTCCTTTTCAATAGCCTTGTTCTACCTCAGTGGCTGCTGCTGATCGAAATTTGTGTCTAACTGCAATCGTTTTTATTGTTGAAGCTTGAGACTTTAGTCGGTTTTTGTGTGCTGTTGCAATGAAAGCTGGTTAAATAATTACAGTAGTAAGAGACTGATGAGTGTGCTTTGAGATTGAGCATTTTAATTAAACCCCTGCTATTTTGCATCTGTTCCAATTTTACTGCTGGTAATTCCCCTCCCCCCCCAGTAGTGTAGGACAATGTGTGTGTGGGACAGATTAAAGTATTGGCAGTCTAATAAGATGGTTTTGCCACATAAAATTGAGAGGAAAATACATTAATGCTGCTAGTGAGGTAGTGGATGAGTGTTGCTTTTCATTATTTATTGCCTGAATATTTCTTTATATTCTGTCTTAATTATTAAAATTAGATTTCCATTTAAAATGTTTTACTGCATTTTTTGTGTGTAACTTTTATAAGCCTCAAGTTCAATAGAAAACAAAACCTGCACAGTTCCATTTTGCAGTGCATTCACTACCACTGTTGGGTTGATGTGAAGCAGTTTTGCTTTGCATCGATGCCGCAATTCGGTGCCAATCTGAGGGTCCTTGGGAAAAATTACTTCAAGCCTTCACACCCAAGTTTAGCATCCATGCAAAGCGGTATTGGTACACATTGTTAATTGTGGCTGAAATACAAAGCTGTATCTGCAAAGATAAGTTAGCCAGTTGGATTTGAAAAATCTTCACACAATTGATGTAACTCATGTCCCATTGAAGTTCTGATAAATGCTGCTATTTCCTCCCTGCCCTAAAGGTGTTGACTCTTGCTGTGCCACAATTCTGTGGGTGACTGCAGTTTTCTAGTGTGTCACCAAATGGCACCGCTTCATGTGTCAATCTAAATAGTGACTGTCAGCAGGATTTTTCCCTGTAGGTGTTGCAACAGCTGTGGATGCTGATGTTTATGGGGCATGGGAGGAGATTTCTTGTGTTCCAGACTTTAGTTCTTTGAACTAACTGGAGTTATCCTGTGCAATACCTGTGTCACTATGGTTGGCTACAGGAACAGATGCAATTTTTTTTTTCAAATATTGGCTGAGCAGCTCGGGGGGAATGGGGTAAATTCATTTGAGTGGGAGTGGTGGGTGGTGGGGGTGCTGGTATCTGAAGTATCTGCTCAAAGGTTTTGGCTCACCTTGTGGTTTTGCATTCCTCTTGTCTTTCTAAATATTGTTGTTTCCTATAATTAGAGTATCTGTGGTGTAGACATGTTTACTCTGACTGCATTTGTTAATGCTTTTCTTCTTGTATTGTAATTCTGTTATTGGGTGACTGGCCTCTGACAGCAGCCTGTTCACAATCGGAGATTAAAAACTATTTACTGCTTGTTGAATCAACAAAAAGCAAATGGAAGTTGCCGACCTTTTGTTCGCCCTTTCAAACCAATCTAGTTACTACTGTGCAAACTGGGTACAGCTAGGGCAATCTGAGGTAATGGCCCAAATCTAATATCAAAAACCAGTTCAAGTGTTCAGACAGGTGTATCAATCAATAGAATGGCAAATTTATTTACCAAGGTGAATGTTAACTGAATATTCCAAAATGTGCCCGCTGATATTTTTCTCCATTTTTTTTTTTTTGTGCCTTAGTCAGTTAAAAAGGGACAAGTTTTCTACTGAACGGGCACATTTATTTTGTAACCATATGTGCCCCAGAAGAGGAGTTTCACCTGTTGATGATGATGCCAAAATGCAATACAGAGAGAACCTGCACAGTTACTGGCATCTTTGTCACCTCTTGCTTTTTAATCCCACTTGAGGATTTAGAATGAAGAGACTGCCTGGCAGATGATATTTTGTGCAGAAGTCCCTGTACTGTGACATGAGTTCAGTTCCAGTGACATAATTGGATTGGCAGCTGCACTCTTTGGCCCCAAGTTTCCACATGATTTACTCCTGATTTTTAGGAGCAACTGGTGTAGAACGGAGTATCTTAGAAATCGGAATTCTCCCCATTTAGTTTGCTCCAGTTCGAGTCAAGTAGAACAGTTTCACTTTGGAACAGAATTTTTTTTTCAAAAGGGGGCGTGTCCGGCCACTTATGCCTGATTTCAAAGTTTCGTGAGTGAAAACTTACTCCACACTAACTTCGAATGGAGTAAGTGAAGATTTTTGTACGCTCGAAAAAACCTTGTCTACACTTTAGAAAATCAGGCGTAGGTTACAAATTAGGTGTAGGGAACGAGGGGGGGTGAAGGGATGTCATTAAATTCTACAATCAATCCTTAGTTATACTTATACAAATATTATACAAATAAATCCAACCTGAATAAAAATTTATAAGCAAAGAAAAGATTAAATAAACCATGTTCCTACCTGTGTGAAAGTGCTTCAGGCAGGCCTTTCATGTTGGAGACAGGCAGCGGTGTGGCGTCAGTGTCTCGATGGCAGCGGCAGCAAGCTTCGAGCTGAGCTGCAGTGCTTGAGGCAGGCCTTCATTCTCTTCGTGGCTGGCCGCGAAGAAGCAGCACCAGACGGACCCGAGGCAATTCGGCCATGAGAAATCAGCAGCGTCAGTGGCTGGCCGGCAGCCGAAGAATCAGCAGCGGACCGACGTGAGGCCATTCGTCCATAGGATATCAGCGGCGTCAGTGGCTGGCCGGCAGCCGAAGAATCAGCAGCGGACCGATGTGAGGCCATTCGACCATGAGATATCAGCGGCGTCAGTGGCTGGCCGGCAGCCGAAGAATCAACGCAGGACTCACGCAGCTCATTAAGGTTCTTGAGGCCATTCGGCCACGCTTTAGGGGTGGCGTCAGTGGCTGGCCGGCAGCCAAAGAATCAGCAGCGGACGGACGTGAGGCCATTCGGCCATAGGATATCAGCGGCGTCAGTGGCTGGCCGGCAGCCAAAGATACAGCAGCAGCCTTCGAGCTGTGAGGGGGACTGAGGTCATTTGGACAGAGAGAGGCAGCCACATCGACAGTTTTATATTTAAATTTGCAGAATGGGTGCTGCATTGTCAACACCACGTATTATTGCAAAGTTGAATTGGCACTCTTATTTCTCCAAACACACAGTCCTTAATTTGCATGCACCAATGCAGCACCGGTTCTGCAAGTTTAGCAGTGAAAAGCTGAACTCACTGATTTCAGCAGGTGATTTATTCAGCAGTGCTGCTAAAAGCACTCCCTCACACACAGAAATATCAAAAAAAATTAAATTACAAGCCTTTGCAGGGGTCCAAGAAACAAATCTTCACTTTTTCTGCAGTATTTTTAAAAATGGCCAAGTGCCAATGTTTGTGTGAGACTGCGCGCACGCTCCAACACGCACGCGCAGGGTTGCCGGCACCACGAAGGCTAATTTAAATTGTACCTGCCCCCTGCTACTTAGAAAATCGGCACGAGTGTTAGGCTCCGCCCCCTGCTGCGAAGAGAGCGCCGCGCCAAGCAGGCATCGAGCTCCAAGGACCTCGAGAATATCGGACTTTTTTTTTAGGCGCAGTTTTCGGCGCGAAAAACAGGCGCCCAGCTCGGAGGTGCGCCGTTTTCGCCGCGGGACGAAACTTGGGGCCTATATATTCAAAATATCTCATGCCAGGCTGTCTGTAACCACTTTAAAACATAAGCAAAATGTGCAAATATGAAGTGACTTAAACGCCAGTCAGTGCACAGATTTATCAATCAAGTCGATGGTACTTTCTCTATAAAAAGCTGCAGTTTCCCAAAAGGATATGTTCTCATTTTTCTGGTTGCTGTACTTGTGATTGCCTCTTGTACAATTTTCTGGGCATTATGTCACTGAATTTGTAATGCTTATACAAAAGAAGACTTTCCTGAAAACAAAATGGGGGGGGGGGAAAGAAGAGGAGGAGGAGGAGGGAAAAGCAGCAGCATCTATCCCTTGGTGTTTGACAGCCATGCTGATGGAAGTGATTGCAATTGTTTTGTTTAATTGTAGAGGCTCTTGACAACAAGCTGAGCTTTGAATTCTGCCAGTGTTTAACTTGAGCAAATATTTTACTATTGGAGATGTTGGTGATGCTGAGAGTGTAAGAATGAAGCCTGTTTTATATTCTGAGCTAACTCAAAGTTGTGAAGAAGATTCACAATTCAGGATTGTTGCCTCCAATTGGAAAATCATGATCTCTACCTGAAAGGAGCAAAGTAAAAACCCAATTGAGGTGGAAGTTCTTGCAATGTATTACAGCACATAAATTTGAGATAAAAACACAAAATGCTAGAAATACTCAGCAGACCAGGCAGCATCTGTGGAGTGAGAAACAGAGTTAATGTTTCAGGTCAATGACCTTTCATCAGAATTTGAGTCTGTGTTACCAGAGCTAGTTGGGATAAATGCAACTATACAAGTTGACATTAGCAAATGAAGACCAGGGAACAAGGCTTGCTGAAGTTGCTTTATGAAACACTAGCACTGTTCTTTTTGGATGAGGTAAACAGAGAGGGTGAATGAGGGCAATGCAGTTGATGTGTATATAGACTTTCAAAAGGCATTTGATAAAGTATCACATAATACAATTGCTGGCAAAATTGAAATATGGATACAAAATTGGCTAAGGGATAGGAAACAGATATATGGTGAATGGCTGTTTTTTGGATTTGGAAATGTAGCAGTAAACAGTGAGGAAGATACTAACAGACTTCAAGAGGACATAGACAGGCTGGTAGAATGGGTGGACACGTGCAATTCAACGCAGAGAAGTGTGACGTGATGCATTTTGGTAGGAAGAATGAGGAGAGACCATACATACTAAGTGGTACAATTTTAAAGGGGGTGCAAGAGCAGAGGGACCTTGGGGTGTTTCTGCACACATCTTTGAAGGTGGCATGATAGTTTAACAAAGCAGTTAATAAAGCATATGGCATCCTGGGCTTTATAAATAGAGGCATAAAGTATGTATGTTAAAACTATTTTTTTTTAAACTAGTATGGACCCAGCTTGTGTATTGTGTCCAATTCTGGGCACCACACTTTTTAGGAAGGATGTGATGGCTTTGGAGAGGGTACAGAAGAGATTTACTGGAATGGTTCCAGGGATGAGGGGTGACAGTTGCGTGGATGGACTGGAGAAGCTGGGGTTGTTCTCCTTGGAGCATAGAAGGCTAAGTGGAGATTTGGTTGAGGTATTTAAAACTATGAAGGGTTTAGATAGAGTAAATAAAGAGAAATTGTTTCCAATGTCTGAAAGGTAGATAATGAAGGCACAGATTTAAGGTGATTGGCAAATGCACCAGAAGCGACATGAGGAAAAACCTTTTAAAGCAATGAGTGGTTAAGATCTGGAATGCATTGCCTGATGGGCTGGTGGACACAGATTCAATAGAAGCCTTCAAAACGGAATTAGATAAATACTTGAAGGAGAGAAAACTGCAGGGCAGTGGGAAAAGAGCGGGGGAATAGGATTAACTGGATTGCTCTTCGAAAGAGCCGGTGCAGACTCAATGGGCTGAATAGCCTCCTTCGGTGCAATAATAGTCTATGCTATAATTCTATATCCATCTTGGGGTTATGGAGGTTGGGTGTAACTTATTAGCAATGCTACATTTGGTGGCTTAATTGGTGGACGTGTCAACCGATGTGGTCCCTGCTGAAAGAACCTGGAGATGGCTGTTGGGTGACAGTTTGAGGCTTATCCATGATGGTCCATATTGCTAAATAGGTATTTGGGTCAAAAATTAAGAGTGGTCCTCTGGTTGAGATACTGGATAGTGCCATACCCAATGTGATTAGGTACTTTCAGGACAAGGGGAGGGGAAAAAATACTACATTTGTAGGTCATATTGTTGTAATGATAGACCATGAGCCCTTGAAGTACTTCTCGGTTTATTTGGCCATTGGTGCCAATTGTTTTTCAAAAGCTGCAAATTTGCCTTTTTTATTTGAATCAATAAATAACTTCAAATGGTGAGCATGGACAAGGAGTGGTAGAAATGAGCTTGATGTAGAGCAATTACTGAATTCTGCTCTGTGAAGGGAGCATGCTCAACAGGAGCGGTCAAAGTTGAAGCATCTGAGTAGTTGATTCTGCTCTGTTCACATTAGCTCCTTCACTATCGCATGGAGTTTCCACTTGGTGCGCAATCGGCAAATTACATCCAGAATGCGCTCGACACTACACTAATTTTTACGCAATAAACTTATGACCAAGTTTCTGTGAAAACCCATTAGCAAAAGCCCGAACGTTAAATTTTCCCATGAATCAGCGCAATTGAGCAACATAATCAAAAATAATTGATTTGTGACTGGAACAGTGCCAATTGGGCCTCAAGGTGCTAGGGTGGGATGGTATAAAAGGTTAGAGAAAAAAATCCCTTCAGATTGAGGCTGGAGACCACCAGGTAAACAGCACTTCTCTGTCTTGATGATTTCTTCAACAGGGCAGAGCTATGGCTTCAATTTACTGCTCTTGTCTTCAACTTTGTAAATAAATTGATATTTCTGCAGCAGCAAAGCAGAACTATCACTTCAATTGACTGCAGGTCAGGTGATTGATGCTAGTTGAATGTGACTGGGAGATCCCGTCCGAACTGACTCCCGTCCGGACGGAATTCCTCATTGGCACCAAGCCCCGAAACCTCCCTCGGGAGCCGGCGCCTCACAACTTGAGTCTCCTTGGGGAAGTCCCCTCGGTGCCTTTCAGTTCTGCGCGGAGAGGTTTCCTGTATGGGCTGCTCCTGTACACTCCACTCTGCCATCCGGACACGCCATGGCGCACCATCTTGCCATCCGGAGGAGGCGGGGGTCCCCAATGGAGTGCACTCTACATGGGAGTCCTCCCTCTATTTATTGGGGACTTGGCCTGGAGGGTGGTGCACGGAGCAGTCCTGTACAATAAGTTTTTAAGTCGGTTTACGGGCTCCCAGGCCGCCTGCAATTTCTGCAGTCTGGAAGAGACCGTTTTCCATGTTTTTATCGAATGTGCAAGGTTGCAGCCCCTGTTTCCTTTCTTTGAAGGGGCTGCTCCTGAAATTCTGGTTGCACTTCAGTCCCACACTCCTGATCTTTGGGCACCCTGTGCGGAAGGGAGCGGGCAGGTCGGAAGGCCTCCTTGTCGGACTGCTCCTGGGCAAGGCCAAGAGGGCCATCAGCTGGTCCAGGCAGCGGGCGGTCGAGGGGGTCGTTCAGCCCGACTGCCTTCCTCTCTTCTGCGGTTACATCCGAGCCAGGGTGTCCCTGGAGATGGAGCATGTGGTGTTCACCGGTACGCTCGCGGTCTTCCGTGAGCGGTGGGCGCCGGCGGGACTGGCGTGCATCATCACCCCCGGCAACCAAATTTTAATTTGATAATTTAAGTTTAAATTTAATTTGTTTAATTTGCAGGTTTTAGTGCTCCCCACCTCCCCTTTTTAGCCAGGGTGCACTTGTATAATTTGTGTGTTGGTGCCCTCAAAAAAAAAAAAAATCCCAAAAAAGGGACACTGCAAAAAAAAAAATGTATTTTGGAATGTGACCTCCCTTGCAGGGGGCATTTGTTTAAAGTGCACAACTAAAATAATTGAATGTGACTGTGATGCCTGTGAGCCTGAGAATCTGGGTGTAATGTGATGTGCCCCACCCCACCAACGGTGGTGTGGCTGGGGTCTGGTTTGGATGAAGGGACTGTTGAACTCACATGAAAGATTGCGGATACTTGAGTATAAAGTAGTTATGTGCGCAACTTACTTGTGCTTAAAATTCCGAAATCTTTTGAGCTATTTGATTTTATTCCAACCAGTTTAATCTGTTATCTGGACCCAAATCATGTGGAAAATCCAGGAATACATTTTAGTTAAATGGGTAGATTACAAGAATGCTGCTGTTGCCTTTGGTTCCTGACTCTCCCAGTCATTTTCTGCCTGTATTCATATTTTATTTGATTTCTACTTGAACACATTCATGAGATTGCTAAAACGGTTTTGTTTTTCTGTTGAACTTCAAAGATATCTGAATTATTTCTAAGATGAACACATATACTGAAGCACAGAGGGGTATATTATGGACACCAGGGAGATGTGATAAATATCTTCACAGGCAAGGCTGACTGAATAACTTGTGGATGAAGTCTCATGTGAGTTATATTCAATATCAAAAGTGGTGATATCTTATCTTGCTGCTGACAATGACTCATTGTGTTCCTAGACAGAGAATGCTTTTACTGTAGTTTCATTTTATTTTTGGTGTTTGTTTTAAGGTGGACTGATGAGGTTGGGGACCTGTTTGGTTGATGTTGTGTATTGGGTGAGTTGCTGTTCACACCTCTCCAGAGATACATGACTATCAATATTAAAAGTGCATTTAAATGGATGTGGAAGCTAACCGGTCCAAAAAAAGTGTACAGTCTGCTGATATATATATATCAAGTTGCCTTTTTGCATTAAAAACATTGAATTATTCAGTAACTTGAATTCAGCAGCAAGTGGGGAATGTAGTACTTAAAAAGAATGAATCATCAGATAATTTGAATTAAGTGACTTTTTGCATTTAAAGGAATCGGACTATTATGTGGCCAGGGACTTATCTAAATTTCTAGCTTGTTGGCTTGCAACACATAAATATTTAGCAGAACTAGTAGTCCTTCATGGTGTAGTGCTCAGTAAGTTGAAGGACATGTTATACGAGCAGGAACATTTTACTATGTAATAATCTGCTGCTTAAATGCAGCTGTTTGTAACCTGGCCTATTCCTTTAAAGCCACATGATCTAATTGCTGTAACTGGGTCAATCAAAGGTGAGGACTAGCTGAGGTTAATGAAGAGAATAATTGTTTTTATCCCTAAACTGGCAATTTTCTTTGTTATTTTTGTGTATTTTTATATAAAAGTGTGACACAGAAATTTGCATGGTTCACGAAGCACGATGCCTGAAGAGTGAAACGAGCATTTCAAGACTATGTAAACACATGGGGCTGAATTGCTCCTATTTTTTTGGAGCATCTTAGAAATTGCAATTCTCAGCATTCAGTTTGCTCCAGTTCTAGTGAGTTAGAATAGTTTCATTTTAGAACAGATTTTTTTTTTCAAAAGGGGGCATGTCCCAGCCACTTGCGCATGTTTTGCAAGTTTAGGCAGTGAAAACTTACTCCAAACTAACTTAGAATGGAGTAAGTGTAGATTTTTGTACGCTCAGAAAAACCTTGTCTACATTTATAAATCAGGCGCAGGGAATGAGAGATTGGGGGGGGGGGGCGCTTTACAAACATTAAACACTTCACTTTTACAAATAAAGAGCCATCATCAATAATAAGTGAGAAATAGATCAATAAATCAACCAATAAATCAATCAAAAAATAAAAAATAATAAAAAAGCAATCCATAAATAAAAAAATTAAGTTTCTACTCACCTACTGCAGCACTGGGAGCCTTCCAACAGCCTGCTGGGACGGGGCCCCCTCAGTGTTTCTCTCTCTGCCTCTCTGTGTGTCTCTCTCTCTGCCACGACGATGTGGAGGGAGGGGGGAGGAGGGGAATGGCTGAATGGGAGAGGGAGGCTGAACGGGGGAGGGGGGGGAGCGGGAGTTGAGCGGGAGGGAGGCCCGAATTTCGATCATCGCCTGGGGAGCCCATTCGGCCACGGTTAGGGCCGGCGTGCTTCGGGCCCCTCCCACGCAGCCTCGGGGCGAGGAGCTACTGCACATGCGCGCACACTCTAGCGAGCATGTGCAGAGGTCCCGGCACTGTTTTCAGCGCCGGGACCTGGCTCCGCCCCCGACCCCTTGTGCTGCGCCACGCCGAGCACGAAGACGTCTTGAGGGACTCGCAGAATCACAAGGTAAGTTTTCGCCGCCCTTTTTATTCCAGAAATTCGGCGCACCTTATGGAGGTGCGCTGTTTTTACAGAGGGCAGAAACTTAGGCCCATAGGGGTTGGGCTCAAGCTTCGGCTCGAGTTGCTCCTATTTTTTTTGGAGCAACTAGTTTAGTATGGAGTATCTTAGAAATCGCATTTCTCGGCATTTAGTTTGCTCCTGTTCTAGTTAGTTAGAATAGTTTCATTTTAGTAGTTTTTTTTTCAAAAGAGGGCGTTACCAGCCACTTAGGCTTTTTTGCAAGTTTAGGCAGCGAAAACTTACTCCAAACTAACTTAGATCGGAATAAGTGTAGACTTTTGTACACTCAGAAAAACCTTGCCTACACTTTATAAATTAAGCGCAGGTAGTGAGAGATGGGGGGGAGGGGGGGGGGCGGAAAGGGAAGTTATGGAATTTTACAAAGCGTTAAACACTTCACTTTTACCAATAAAGAGCCATCATCAATAATAAATGATAAATAAATCAATAAATCAATCGATAAATAAAAAATTAAAAGTTTCTACTCAACTACCGCAGCGCCGCGAGCCCTCCAACAGCCTGCTGAAGAGCTCGGGCGGGCCCTGCTGCTGACTAGATGCTCGGGTAGGGCCCGCTGTCGATGAGGTGCTGCTCGGGCGGGGCCCACCACCAAGGAGTTCGGGCGGGGCCGCCACCGAAGAGCTGCTGGTCAGGCAGGCCCTGCCGCCGAGGAGGTAAGGGCAGGCAGGCCACTCGGCCCGGGATAGGGGCGATGTCCCTTTGGCCAGGGATAGGGTCGCCCGGAGAGAGGACGTGCTGGGTGGGCCAGGAGCTACTGCGCACGCGCGCAGTCTCCAATGTGCACTCGCACAGCTGCTGACACTCTTTTTGGTGCAGAGCTGTAGTTCCGCCCCCAGCAGCTCCTGCTGCGCCATGCTGAGCTGCAAACAGGCCGAAAGATATCGGAGAATCGTGAGGTAAGTATTTGACGCTTTTTCAGTTCTAGAA
This sequence comes from Pristiophorus japonicus, assembly GCF_044704955.1. Lineage (NCBI taxonomy): Eukaryota > Metazoa > Chordata > Chondrichthyes > Pristiophoridae > Pristiophorus > Pristiophorus japonicus. The sequence goes on along the minus strand of NC_091977.1, from coordinate 213,388,692 downwards.
GTTAGGTGAGCCTCTCTGAGGTGCGCCGTTCAACTGGGGATCCGAAACTTGGGCCCAAAGTGACAGAGCAATGCCACAGTACTGCCTGTTGCTGTTTCCTATTCAGCAGCTCTGGGAGATCTGTGAGCCAAGCATATATGCAATTGTTTGTACTAGCATATCGCTCATGGCATTGCTCATGGTAAGTCAGTTTTGCTGTTGCGAGGCGGGAGAGGGCTGCACATCTTAAGTGAGATCTCAGACAGTGCAATCAGCGTTTGGTTGCTGAAAAATAATGCTTTCCGTACTAATTGCAAGAAGGTATATCAATAAATACCACAATTACTTAAAGAAATGTATGCAGTTCTTTACCTTTTGCTGCCTGTCCTGTTTAGGATGGGTTTTTCTAGCAAAAGTTAAATATATACAACTTAAAGGAGTGAACCTATTTGCATTTCTCCTTTACCAAACAACTCTCTAACTTGTATTGCTAAAAGATTTTACTTAAGTATGCATGTTTAAATCAGGACTTGTATCCAGAACCTACCTTTTGGCCACCTGTTCTAATATCTCCTTATTTGGCTCAGAGTCACATTCTCTATTAATGAACCTGAGAAGCGCCTTGTGATGTTTTATTGTTTTAAAAGTGCTAGATAAGTGCAAGTTGGTGGTGCAGCACCTTCACCACGTGGGCTGCAAGAAGGTCCACCACCACCTTGGTAAATGCCAGCCCTGTCCCACCCCAGCTGTAACCTTGTTGGCCCTACCTCCAGATCTGTGCCCTTCAAATTCTGGCCTTGTGTCCTTCCACTGCTCCTGTGTTGGAGACAGTGCTATCAGTTATTCTGTGTATTAAAAGGTAACCATTTGTAAATACTGTTACTATCCTCTTTGGGATTCCCATCCTCCACTTTTTCTGCTCTCAGAAACAACAACCACCACAACATTGGAGGGAGCAGCGAGATCTTGGAAGGTTGTAGGGCTGGAGGAGGTTACAAAGATAGGGAGGGATGGAGATCATGGAAGGAACTAAACAGGAGAATGAGAATTTTAAATTTGAGGCATTGCTGGATCGGGAGCTGACTGAACACAGGAGTGATGGATGATTGGGACTTGGTGCGAGTTAGGATACGGGCAGTAGAGTTTTGAATAAGCTGAAGTTTACGGAGGCTGCAAGGAGGGAGGCCGGCAAAGAGAGCATTGGAATAGTCGAGTCTAAAGGTAAGACATGGACGAAGGTTTCTGCAGCAGATGAGCTGAGGCAGGGACAGAAATGGATCTGTATCTTAACTCTATCTGCTTGCCATGGTTCTGTAACCTTTAATACCCTTGCATATCAAATTCCTAACAAATCTATCCATCTCTGTTTTGAAATTTTCATTTGCCCCCAGCCTCAACAGCTTTTTTGGGGAAAAGAGTTCCAGATTTGTGTGAAGAAGAGTTTCCTGGCATCACCCTTGAACTGCCTAGTTCTAATTTTAAGGTTGTACTCTTTTGCTCTGGACTCCTCACCAGAGGAAATAGTTGCTCTCTATCTACTGCAGCAACTCCTTTTATTCATCTTACACACCTCACTTAGATCACCCTTCAGCTTTCTATAATCGAGGGAATATGTGTAGTTTATGCAACCTGTCTTCATAATTTAGCCCCTTTTTCCATCCAACTCCCTTTCTCATTTCATTCTTCTCTATCTCTTTGTCCCTTTCATTATGTTAAGTAAGTAACCATTTGGAAATTGTTTTATTGGGGTAAAACAAAATTGGCTCAAGGAGTTCCATGCTTTACCTTGTTTTGAAGTCTTTTTAAAACAAATATTGTTGCAGCTTGTTTATACGCTTTGTGTACTGCAGAAAATAATGATTTGTAGCGCTTTAATTTTTGGTTGTTTTCATTCCTGCTTGCTATTTGTTTGGCTGATTCACTTGCACTGTTCACTTGCAATTTTGTTGCTAATGTTTAAATATGAAATTTAAGCAACTTTGACATGAAAATTTGCATGCAAGAAAGTGCTTTGTGGCAAGCTCAAATTTTGAGAAAGAAGTTAGATAATGCTATAGAACATAGAAATTTACAGCGCAGAAGGAGGCCATTTCAGCCCATCGTGTTAGCACCGGCCGACAAAGGGCCACACAACTCTCTGTCAGCAGCCCTGAAGGTTACATATAAACCAATGAACAATGGCAGAAAGGTAAAGAGCACCCAGTACCAACCAGTCCGCCCCACACAACTGCGACACCTCTTACACTGAAATATTCTACACTTTATGGTTGACTGTACAGATCTGGAGCAGAAAGTGCTATTCATTTATATTTCTATTGCTCATTCTTGGGAATGTAGGCATCGCAGGCAAGGCCAGCATTTATTGGCTGTCCCTAGTGCAATAGGCCCAATTTTGGCCAACCCGTTTTTTTTGGCGTACTTACCCTTTATGTGCTGTTTTTGTGTGCTGCAAATGGCGCCGGAAAAAAAACAGCCCCATCTTGGCCGTTCTGAAGAGTCTGCAGTACCCTGGCGTGGCACAGATTAAACAGTGGGGGGGCGGAGCTACAGCCCTGCGCCGAAATCAGTGCCGGCAGTGTCGTGCATGCGCAGTGGCGTCAGGTCTGGTGTTCGCGCATGCGTAGTAGCACCGAAACTTGCAGCAGTGTCCTGTCTGTGTTACTGTTTGTATGCAAATTAAGATGCTGCGTTAGGTCATCCCCCCCTCTTTCTCCCCCCCCCCCCCCCGCCGGATATGAAGGCCAGCCAGTGGCTCGCTCTCTCGCTCTTTTTTTTTCTCTCTTTTTTTTCTCTCTTTCTTTTTTTCTCTTTCTTTTTTCTCTTTTTTTTCTCTCTTTCTCCCTCCCCACCCACCCATGCCGCGATCGGTCGCTGTGGTTCCCGCCCCCCCCAGCCCTGGCCGAAGGACTTGCCGGTGTGTGCTGAGCCCAGGCGCTCTGCCCCCTCCCTTCCTTCAGCCTCCCGATGCATCTTTGCCGGCCACCACTTTCCTAGGCCAAAAGGCCCACTGCCTGCCCCGGCCAAGTTCAAGTCAAGGTAGGATTTACTACAATTCTTTCTTTCTTCAATTATTTACCTGAGTTCTTTATTTATGATGAGTTATTTAAACTTTTATTTGCAATGTTTGGTACTTACCTGCGCCGATTTCTTAATTGCCCGTTCAGTTTAAGGTAGGATTTGTTGCAATACTTTTATTCGTTACTTTAATTATTTACTTCACTTTTATTTTTTATTGAATTGTTATTACTGCTTATGCTTTGTTTGGTGCTTGAAATGTTGTTTAGGTGCAGAGTTCCTTCTGGTTTTTTTTATTGATTGATTGCTTATTACTTTGGTCTTGTTGCTTTAGGTGCAGGGTTGTTTCTATTTTATTAGTTAATTAATTGCTTATTCATTTTTGTGTTGTGTTTGGTGGTACTTGCGCCGATTCCTTAACTGTAAGTAAGGTCGTTCTGTGCGGACAAAAGTGGACATATACGCTGCCCTAAGTTAGTTTAGTACAATGTTTTTCTGGCCAAATTGGTGTAAGTGGTTCGGAACACCCCTTTTGGGGAAAAAAAACTGACCTAAACAAAAAACCTAACTAACTCATTTGCACTGGCACGAAATTAAATGGCCATATTTGCAACTTTTATGATGCACCAGAAAAATCAATTTACACTTTTAAAAAAAAACGGTGCAACTCATGGGGAATTTTGGGCCCAATAAGTGGCTTGCTAGGCCACTTCAAAGGGAAATTAAGTGTCAACCACGTGGCGTGGGACTGCCACATATAGGCCACACCAGGCAAGGACAGCAAGTTTCCTTCCTTAAGTGCATTGTCAAAGCAGTTGGGTTTCCACAGAAGTCAACAGCTTCATGGTCTCTTTCTGCAAAAGGACATAGACAGGCTAAGTGAGTGGGCAAAAATTTGGCAGATGGAGTATAATGTTGGAAAGTGTGAGGTCATGCACTTTGGCAGAAAAAAAAATCAAAGAGCAAGTTGTTATTTTAAATGGCGAGAGATTGCAAAGTGCTGCAGAACAGTGGGACCTGGGGGTACTTGTGTATGAAACACAAAAGGATAGTATGCAGGTGCAGCAAGTGATCAGGAAGGCCAATGGAATCTTGGCCTTTATTGCAAAGGGAATGGAGTATAAAAGAAGGGAAGTCTTGCTACAGCTATACCAGGGTATTGGTGAGGCCACACCTGGAATACTGCATGCAGTTTTGGTTTCCATATTTATGAAAAAAAATATACTTGCTTTGGAGGCAGTTCAGAGAAGGTTCACTAGGTTGATTCTGGAGATGAGGGGGGTTGATTTATGAGGAAAGGTTGAGTAGGTTGGGCCTCTACTCATTGGAATTCAGAAGAATGAGAGATGATATCAAAACGTATAAGATTATGAGGGGGCTTGACAAGATGGATGCAGAGAGGATGTTTCCACCGATGGAGGAGACTAGAATAAGGGGTCGCCCATTTAAAACTGAGATGAGAAATTTCTTTGCTGAGGGTTGTAAATCTATGAAATTCGCTGCCTCAGAGTTGTGGAAGCTGGGACATTGAATAAATTTAAGACAGAAATAGACAGTTTCTTAAACGATAAGGGTTATGGGGAGTGGGCAGGGAAGTGGAGCTGAGTCCATGATCTTATTGAATGGCAGAGCGGGCCCAAGAGGCCATATGGTCTACTCCTGTTATGTTCTTGTGTTCTTATGTACTGATACCAGCTTTTTAATCCCAATTTATTTATTTTATTTTGGTAACTCAATTTAAATTCTCAAATTGTAATGATGGGATTTGAACTTGTGTTCTCTGGATCATTATCCCAGGCCTCTGGATTACTAGTCCAGTAACTGAGGCTAAATCCTGCTCTACTCACCTGCCCTATTGATGGCGCCTCGAAGTTGGATTAACCTTACAGTAAATTACGGCATATGATTGATTGGGGCGGGAAGCAAAGGCCCAGATAATGGCATCTGTTGCCAAACACGGTGTTGCAGAATATCCTGAGCACTTGCAACACTCAAGTCCTTTGTCTTTTTGAAAGTGTATTGCTTTGATTTTAGATTATTGTACTGTATCTGCAATTTAAAGTTTAGCAAATGTTTCAATATTTGGGGAGTGAGAGGGTTTTCATAAACCATTACAAATGATGCAACAGTAGCATTTTGTTTGTAAAAAAAATTACTTTTGGGAGCCTTCAAATTGGAATAGCAAGTTTCTTGAAGTGAGTTGCTGAGTAATATGGACCAGATCGGTACCAGGTTCTGTCATTCCAATAGCTGATCTCAACTGGGATGGTGGTTGTGCTGCATAAGATTTGCATCAGTTCCTCTGTTAGCGAGGATAACAGTTAAGCAAGGTTCCTGCTTCTACTCTACCCCTTTTGAAGGGTATGTACGTCAGTATTTGCTTAGGATGGATTGGGTGGTTTTGTGATGCACCCAATAACCAATTAACATGCCAATACTTGCCGTCGGGCCTTTGCAAGAATAATGGCCATTTTGGCAATTTCTAAAGAGCACTCAGCACTTGAACCATATGCCAGCAAGGATTCCCTGACCGGGAGAGGATGGCAAGATGAAGACTTGATGAGATTTTTTTTTAAGTTACGATAAATACATAGGGTGTTTCTTTAAGAAAGAGGGTATTCATGGATTCCTTGTCGTTCATTCAATGTGTTGCTGAATTTTTGCCTGGGAGTCATCATCATAGGCAGTCCCTCGAACGAGAATGACTTGCTTCCACACCTAAAGGGTGGAGTTCACACATGTTTCAATGAAGGACCCGATATTCCAGTCCTGTACTCCAGCCTTGCTGCCCCTAGTCCCTCTGCTCTTCTGGGCCCGTACCCTCATTTGCCGCTCCTCCACCACGATCTCTCATCACTCCTCCACCACGATCTCTCATCACTCCTCCACCACGATCTCTCATCACTCCTCCACCACGATCTCTCACCGCACCTCGGAGTGCAGTCCTTTTAAAACCATTTTGCATTGTTCAGCCTCAGGTTTAAAAGCATGGGACTATGGGACTTTAGCAACTGATGTCCAGCAGTGTACATTCCCATGGTTCCCAGAATTTGGAGCAGATAGTTTTGAAAATACTTGCACCCAAAACTTTCAGTGCAACTTTCTCGTGTGGTCGATGAAACTGGCTCGATTGGCTGTAACACTTGTACATTGTGCCGTGGGGTTGCGTCTTTGGGTCTTTCCTACCCCATTACTCTGGATTTTTTGACACATCTTTGAGATAATTTTATCTTCTAGGCCTTTGCGACTGTCTTCACTGGTCTTACTGTCAGGTAAAATGTTCAGTAGTCAGGACAACAACTGTCTGGTTTGTCTTTTATTTGTAATCTACAGGCATTAGCCTGTACCTTCACAGGACAAAACAAGAGCTCACCATCTATACACTAAACTGTCCCTTTTTAATATAGAGCTTTTCTATACATGGCCAACAGAATCTATCAAAATCTATTTGTTTCTTTGTTCATTTCTGCCCTGCGCAGAGGGTTGTGCTCAGTTTGCTCCTTTTCATAGCTCTCCATTTGTTGCCAAGGCTTGATTCAAAATTCTTAACCGTCCACCTCCTGCAAAAAAATAAATAGGCTTTCATATTCACAACTGAACTAATCACGAACACTGTACATATCTGACAGTCATGTATTCGACTCTTTCCTAAGCCTGTTACCAGAGAGACCGTAACAAATAAATTGTGCCGCATATGTGATGATATCAGCTGGGGCAGCACAGATGTTAAGTTGTCAGTTACAGTGCTTGATTCGACGGGATAGCTACCAGACCAAAACAAGACCGAACTCCTTGATTATCACAAGGGAAACTCCTCAAACTAAACACTAATTTGAGGGATATGTTTGAATGCATTCAATGGTTTTCTATTAATTTCAGATAAGAAAAATTGTCGTTTTGGAGTAATGCGTGGGCAAGGGAATTTGTTACATGCAATTTAACCTGAAATTGTGACTTTGGGGTTATTGAACTGATCAGTCAGCATATCTGTTGCTGGAAATTGATTTTTCCACAGTTCAACTCAATAATCTGATCATCAAGATATTTCAATATAGACGACCTCTGCTTATTTGAATTACAGCTGATTTTATTGCTTTTGTTTGAACTGCCAAGATTGACTACATTTTCTCAGTTGGTGTGAAATTTGGAAACATTATCTGTGAAGTGTTTTAATCGGTACATCCAGAATGCTAAAATTCTCACGTATAACAGGGAGCCTGGATAATTGAATTTCCAATCTAGTACTATTAGCAATGAGGCTCTGAAAGGTGTAAATGTGTGATCATCTGGTTTGTACCGTCATACATTTTATGATTTAGATTCGATGTGACCATAATGTACAAGTGGATAATGCTGCATCTGTGAACATGAGATCCAAACGGATGTGTCCTTACACACTGTGCATAAGTGTTTTGTAGTATATGTGATGAGAACTCTGTACATATTGTGAGTGTTCTTTCACACTCGAGGTCCATCTGCTCTTGTAACAGAGCTTGGAGAGCTAAGAGGTCCACAAGAACACTGACAGATGCTGCACACACATTTGTCTTAAGCATGGATTAGATGCAGACACTTTGCAACAAATGTATAGTGATATGGGTTGTGATGTGCAGAAGGTTCGCTGCAGGGCACAGGTCTGATATGTTGACGTGGTCTCCTGAGTACTCGTGGGATCCATATCCGAGTGGGCTTGCCTTCTAATATTTGATATTTCAACATGCGGACTGCATGGATTGGTATTTGGCATCCTGTTCTTGGCAATGGGAAGAATGGATAAATGGCTCTCTGCACTGCAGACCAGTGGTGACTACAGAGATGCAGGGTATACCCACAACAGCAAGAGCGCCTCTCATAGAACATTTGCACGTTGGGGGCACAGAATGCAATAAGCAGTCAGGAATGCTTCAACAGTCTTGCAGAACTCTAGGAGTCAACAATTGGGAAGCAAATGGATGCCCACAGTTCTGCACTTGGGCAGCTCAGTGGGTATGACCAGGAGGAATGATCAGGAGGTCCAAGAGCTAATGGATTGCAAGCGCAGGCCATTTCTGAGCCTAAAAAACAACAACCCAACTCGGGAGCACCAAAGCAGATGGCTCAAGGCTGAGGTCCAACAAAAAACCCGGGATCTAAAGAACAAGTGGTGGATGGAGAAAGCACAGGAGATATAGCAGCTGGCTGACTGCCATGATGTGCGAGGATTCTTCATCGCAGTCAAGGCCACCTACAGTCCAAACACCGAATGCCCCACCCACTGCTGGTCAAGCATGGGGAAACACTCATCAAGGACACCGAGGCAGTCAGGGCCCGCTGGAAGGAGCACTTAGAAGATCTCCTCAATCGAGACTCTGCCTTTGACTTGCGTGTTCTCGACTCCATCCCGCAGCGTGCTACCCGCCACCACCTCAGTAAAACCCCAGCACCGCACGAGGTAGAAAATGCCATAAGTCAGCTTAAGAACAACAAGGCTACGGGAGTGGATGGAATCCCCGCTGAGGCACTGAAGTATGGCAGAGAGGCACTGTTGGCATGAAGACATGACATCATCTCTCTCATCTGGAGGGAGGAGAGCATGCCGGGAGATCTTAGCGAGGCAGTGATCATGAACAGCTTTAAAAAGGGGACAAGTCTGACTGCGGCAACTACAGAGGAATCTCCCGGTTATCAGCCACTGGGGAAAGTTGTCGCTAGAGCCCTCCTCTCTGTGACTGAGGAGCTCCTCCCAGAGTCACAGTGCAGATTTTATCCCCTACGGGGCACAACGGGCATGATTTTTGCAGTGCGACAGCTGCAGGAAAAATGCAGGGAACATCACCAGCCCTTATACATGGCCTTCGACCGTACAAAGGCCTTTGACACTATCAAGCGCGAGGGTATATGGAGTGTCGTCCTCCGTTTCGGATGCCTCCAAAAGTTCATCACCATCCTCCGCCTGCTCCATGACGACATGCAGGCTGTGATCCTTACCAACGGATCCATTACAGACCCAATCCACGTCTGGATCGGGGTCAAACAGGGCTGCATCATCGCCACAACCCTCTTCTCAATCTTCCTCGCTGCCATGCTCCATCTCAGTCAACAAGCTCCCCACTAGAGTGGAACTAAACTACAGAACCAGTGGGAACCTGTCCAAACTTCGTCGTCTCCAGGCCAGGTCCAAGACCACCCCAGTCTCGGTCGTCGAGCTACAGTACACGGACGATGCCTGCATCTGCGCACACAGGCTGAACTCCAGGACATAGTTGACGTATTTACTGAGGCATACAAAAGAATGGGCCTTACGTTAAACATCCGTAAGACAAAGGTCCTCCACCAGCCTGCCCTCGCTGCACAGCACTACACCCCCAGTCATCAAGATCTGCGGTAAGGCCCTGGACAAAGTGGACCATTTCCCATACCTCGGGAGCCTCTTATCAACAAGAGCAGCCATTGACGACGAGATTCAACACCGCCTCCAGTGCGCCAGTGCGGCCTTCGGCCTCCTGAGGAAAAGTGTGTTTGAATACCAGGGTCTCAAATCTGCCACCAAGCTCATGGTCTACAGGGCTGTAGTAATACCCGCCATCCTGTAAGGCTCAGAGACATGGACCATATACAGTAGACACCTCAAGTCGCCGGCGAAATACCATCAACGATGTCTCCAAGATCCTACAAATCCCCTGGGAAGACAGACACACCAACATTAACGTCCTCAACCAGGCCAACGTCCCCAGCATTGAAGCACTGACCACACTCGATCAGCTCTGCTGGGCAGGCCACATTGTTCGCATGCCAGACACGAGACTTCCTAAGCAAGTGCTCTACTCTGAATTCCTTCACGGCAAATGAGCCAAAGGTTGGCAGAGGAAACATTACAAGGGCACCCTCAAAACCTCCCGGTTAAAGTGCAACATTCCCATTGACACCTGGGAGCCCCTGGCCAAAGTCCGCCCTAAATAGAGGACGTGCATCTGGGAGGGTGCTGAGCACCTCGAGTCTCATTGCTGAGAGCATGCAGAAATCAAGCGCAGGCAGCGGAAAGAGCGTGCGGCAAACCAGTCCCACCCTCCCTTACCCTCGACGACTATCTGTCCCACCTGTGACTGGGATTGTGGTTCTCGTATTGGACTGTTCAGCCACCTAAGGACTCATTTTAAGAGTTAGAAGCGAGTCTTCCGCGATTCCTAGGGACTGCCTATGATGATGATGGACTCCAGCAATGCTATTCATGGGGCAGCACACACATTGCTGGATGACAGTCTTGTCAGTGGAGAATTCTCTGCTACCAGGTAGCCCAGTGCTCGTTGGTTGAAGACACTGCCTCAGAAAGCAATCTTCAGCAAGAGATACTCTTGACACTGATGCTGGTACATCATAGGCCAGCCTCAGGCAGCTCGACATCCTGTATCAGTCAGCTCACCAAGTTGGCTCGAGCTGCTCCATCCATCATTTCTACTCCCACAGCTGGGAAAGCACTTCGAATTAGAGCACAGACACCGTACTTGTATAGCATTTTACAAATCATCATTATACAACATATCCAAGTCTTGTATTGCATGTTCTAAAACACCACATGAACTCTGTCCTTTTTAATATATTTTCTCTCATGCATTTATTGTGCAAGCAGTAAACCTTATTGGGCCAGATCATGTGGAGCGGCCATTTCGTGGTGTACACTCTTAGTTAGACTTTTTCCTGCACCCTTCACCTCTTGTGTCCCTACTGAGGCACTGAACCTCTGTTGCACTAATTTCACTGTGTTTGTGGCGGTGAATACATTTTTGGGATATATGTGAATTGTGCACCTGCCATGCATTCCTAGGCCTCCAACTCTTCGAGCACTCTGACAATCTGGAATTGCTGCTGCACACTCACTGTAGAGTTCACGGACGTTCTCTCTCTGCTGTTGTGATGTTTTGAAACCTTGTTCTTTGCTGCTGTTAAATTCCAGGTCTCAAATGGAATTTAGCCTTGTCTATTTTGTATCCCCCACCTATCTGCTTAATTCTGCATACAAAGTCCTAACAGCCCTTTAACAAAAAAAATCTACCGATAATTCCTTCTGATGCATTTTTGGCTAGAAGCAATGCTCAGTAGCAGTAGAAACTGTTGCAAGCTCTGTTGCTATTCTCCTGTTTATTTGGGTCTGTTTCTGATTTAAATTTAATGCGGAGATGAAAATATGCCCCCCTTTGAACAACTGAAGATCTAATTTATTAAAAAGCAACCACACGGATAAGTAGGGAGCGAGTTTGGGGCATGTTATGTATTTGCAAACGACAGCTTGCATTTATAAAGCATCCTAAACATAGAAACACATCCCCAGGCACTTCATAGAGGGGTAAGGATGATATGGGTGTCCAGCCAAAGAAAGAGACTGACCAAGCTTTTCAACACCTCCCATACAGGTTGGTTTTAAGGAGGGATATAAAGGAGCAGAGTGGAGGGGTTGAGGGAATTCCAGAGCCTTGGGCTTTGGTGGCTGAAGGCACAGCTACCGATGGTGGAGGGGAGGTGCATTGTGGCTGGAGTGAGGAACAGAGAGTTTGGGGGTAGTTGTCGTGCTGGAGCTGGAGAGAATAGGGAGGGATGAGGCCATGAAGGGGCTTAAATACAAGGTTGCGAATCTTGAATTTTAGGCATTGAGGCACTGGAAGCCCATGCTGATCAGCAAGGACAGGAGAGAGAGTGGTCAGAGAAAGGAAACAGAGTTTTGGAAGAACTGAAGTTGCAGAGGTTGAGGGATTGTGACACATTGAAAGATTTGTTTCCTGTAGCCTGCTTGTGTCACTAGCTTGGATCCTGTGCTCAACTTCTCTTCCAATTCTGCTCCATAATGAGAAATTGAAGTCATGGGAAAAATGCCCAGTGTTAAATTTGCTTTTCATGGAATATTGTACATATCATATTCCAGTTCAAAAAATAAAACTGGGACCGCAGAAGTTTTGGAGTAACTTCTACCCTTGTTTTCAACTGTAATTGTTTTATTAAAAAAAAATTAGCAGTGCTGGCTATATTTAAATATATATGAAGACTATTCTTCTTAAGGTAACTAAGGATGAGTTTAAAATTAATTACTCTTATTTTTATCCAGCTGGTGTCAAAGTACATGTTCCCAGAGTCTGCATGGTTAATGGGCAACAGGCCATGCAGCTGCAAAGTCCACACAGCTGGAGCTGTGCAGAGGGTGAGACCTGCAGTGAGAAGCCTGCCTCCATTAAAGTTGCTGTGACAGTATGATGAAGTTTGGCATCAAGTTAGATTACATAAAACTCTGCTTCTTCCGCTCCAACACCAATCATTGGCTGTTGCACAAGCTGCTCTTTTTTTTAAAGTGAAGACTGCACAGGATGAAGTCTTTGGGGAACATTGAGTGAATTTAAAAATGCAAAGGAAGAGTACATTTGTTTTCACTTTTATTTTTGTAGAAATACTAAATTAGCTCAGTGATATTTTCTCAAGTCATGGAGAACCTGTTGGGAAATGTACTCTTCTATGCAACTGAGTGTTCTTTGATTTGAAGGAAGTAATGTTGACTTCATTGTGATGGTGCAGTGTATTTTCATGTATTTCTGTTATACTTCACTCTGTGCTACAATTTCTTTTCCTTTTTCAAACACAGTTTTTGAAAATTGCAAAGGGTAATGCAATTTAACTCAGCTGGCCTCTATCCCTTAATACTGGCTCTGGGGTAGCTCCAGTTGAGTGATATTATAGACCTATTGAGGCTGTCCCTGTGCAGCATGCTCTCCTCTCTAACACACTGCTTGTAGTGCTGTGGAATCGGTGTACTTTGCATTTTCCAGCAGTCTTCACTGCATGCATGACAGCAGTCATATGACTGTCCCCATGCACACTTGTTTAACGTGGTTTACGACTTGCACTTCTGATTGTATTTGTTCCTCGGTAGCTGGGAAAGTCTCTGCAGGCCAGCATGTGGAAAAAAATATTTCTCGACCTACATGCAGGTGTTCCACAGGGTGTTTATATTTACTGCCACTTCTATGGGAGCCAAGGGAAACGACCTGTTGAGGAAGTTCTCAGCTCTCCACAGAGTGCAGCTCAGCATAATTTATATAAATTGTAATGTAAATGGGCCATCAGTTTGACCACATGAAAAATTGTGTCTCTGGTAGATCAGGAAGGGTGTTCCATTGTGTTTTGGACATATTTTTGATGTACATTTTGGTACTCATCAGACAAGAAGTGCTGGTGCTACAGATTGGCAACATTTCGGACACCCAGTAGCAGCAGCATGTACTCCTAGGTTAAGTATAGCATAGCCAGATGCAATGTAAAGCTCGCTTTACTTTGCCCCCACAACCTCTGCTTCAACCTCCAAAGATCACTCCCAACTGAATCAGCACAACATTCTTTTTCATTTTCCATCCTGTGGCTTCTGAGCCAGATTTCTACTTCGTCCTGAATTCGGGACTCTTCTCTAATGTATGCCAAGTCCACAAGGAACTGGACTGAGGCTCGCAAACTTACTTCATGTAAAACTCTCGTAGCCACAGAGGGAGAGGAGTGAATCATTCCATTTGACTCGGCTGGATTTGCACCCAGGTCGGAAATGTCTTGCCCATCACGCCAAATTCCCAGTTCCTCTATCTATCTTTTTACTTTCGATCAGATCTCCAATATGATCCTACCACAGGCACATATGCCAAGTGTACCTCTTCTTGCTATCTGTATTGGTAATGGAAACAGTGAATTTGATAAACTGTTTTTCCAATAAATAACAGCAAGGATTTAGTATGTCGATCAGTACTAATGTTGAACGTGGAGCATTAGTTGTTGCTGTGGTTTGACTCTGCTGGAGTTCCTTTCTGCCAGTATGGGCTGAAAGTACTTGATTATCATTTCCCACATGTTTTTTAAAAATCTTTCTCTGAACCGGCTATGTGCTATGTGCATAGGTCCTTTTATACGTGAAGCACATTGCCTATTGGAATCACATTCACTTGGAAGGTTGACATTTATACTGGACAGAATTAATTCTTAATTTAAGTTGCATGCTGGTCGAGTCTTTGATTTGCTATATTCGCTGTGTTTTGCAACTTGAATACATGATTCATTTATGGTGCATTTATTTTTTTTTAAAGGTAGAAGGACCATTCTGAGGATTCAAAGGAAGAGTGTTTTCCAACTGAATTAGTCTAAGCTCTTGCCCACTGACTGAGATTAATGTCATTAAGGAGAAGTGTTTGATCTGCTGTTTGTACTGTAGAAGGACTGTGGCAATGATACTCCCCGGAATCCTTATTGCGTATATCACACAAGGACGGGGGGCAGCTTCCTTGTCACAGCGCACAGCTGCTTCACTACTTCCTCTGGTGCATTTCATTTTTTTTTCAAACCCTTCAGCAGAGATAGTTAGAGATGAAGGTCCTGACATTCCTCAGGGGTTCTGCAGGCCTCCTGCCGTCAAACCTACGGAACTCTCCAGAAAACGCCACAGGCATGTTGCGCTGGGTCTCTGCTGTTTCCAGAAGTTTCTTGTTGGCTATGTAAAGGTCAAAATCTCCATCTACCCGTGTCAAGGCAAATGATGGCAAGTTAACCAGGCTAGTAATAAGGAGTTCCACAGGACTGGCACAGTCCTGAGGCTCAATTTTGTTTGTGTGGAGGCTGGTCTGCTGATTTGAGGTGGTGTACTGGTCTCCACAAGGGTGGATGTGGGCCCCACCAGTGGCGTCCAGGCCAAGCGAGTGGTGTGGACCCCTGAAGAGGTTTTTTTAAAAAAAAAATAACTTTGACAGATTCTTTGCCAAAGGAACCAAGAGGACCATGGCTGGTGACGGGGGAGCGGTGTCCTGGGCAGCCCCAATCCCACAGGTGCAGAGACGCTGGTGGTGTTTCTGGCAGGTATTGAAGATTCAAGTAAAGTGGTGCTTATGTCCACCTGTCCTATGGCAATAGGATGCTCTCCCACTGACCCTGCAAACTCTGGTGGCACCACTGCTCGCAGCCAAAGGCTGGCGGAATCATGGCCGAGGCACCAGAGTCGTGACTCGCTGGATTTTTGGCCCTGTGATTTTTCTTCACCTCATACCTTCACAAATTGTATTGATCTGAGAGCCTATTTCAGATGGTTAATGTTGCACAAGTTTAAAATTGTAGCATTGTTCAGATCATTTGTGATTTTTTTTTTAATGATGTTTAAACATGTATGTTTAATTCTCTGAGTGAATTTTGTTTTCACTGGTCACAAATAATAGTGCTGAAGTATTTTAGCCCCTGTTTTGATTCCCCAGTTGGAGAGAGCAAAGCCAGATATAGGGCCCAAGTTTCCACATGATTTGCGCCTGATTTTTAGGAGCAACTGGTGGAGAACGGACTATCTTAGAAATCGCAATTCTCCACTTTTTTTTCTGCCGTTCTAGTCAGGTAGAACAGTTCCACTTTGGAACAGAATTTTTTCTTCAAAAGGGGGCGTGTCCGGCCACTGACGCCTGATTTCAAAGTTTCCATAGTGAAAACGTACTCCAAACTAACTTAGAATGGAGCAAGTGAAGATTTTTGTAGAACTGAAAAAACCTGTTCTACACATTAAAAAAAATCAGGTGCAGGTTACAAATTAGGCGCCCAGAACGAGGTGGGGGTGGGGGGGGGGGGAGGGAAGTCATTAAATTCTATAATAAATTCTTATTTATGCTTATACAAATATTATACAAATAAATCCAACCTGAATAAACATTTATAAGCAAAGAAAAGATTAAATAAACCATCTTCCTACCTGTGTGAAAGTGCTTCAGGCAGGCCTTTCGGGACCGAAGGCTGAACGGGCCGGCCCGAGACTTCGGGCAGGGCCCGTCCCCAGCACCAGATTTACAGGTAGGTGGCGTTGGGTCGGGTCGGGGAGGGGAGGTTCGGGTCGGGAGAGAGAGAGAGAGAGAGAGAGAGAGAGGAAGAGAGAGGGAGAGAGGAAGATCGGTCGGATCCAGTCCGGGAGCGGAGTGGGAGTCGGGTCAGGTCCAGTCGGGGGAGGGGCGGGTCGGGTCCAGTCGGGGGGGCGGGGGGCGGAGCGGGGGTCGGATCGGGTCCAGTCGCGGGGCGGGGGGGGGGGAAGCGGGAGCAGGAGCGCGGGTTGAGGAGGGGGGGGAGGGAAGAGAGTGGGAGTCAGGTCGGGTCCGGTCCGGGGGGAGGGGAGGTGGAATCGGGTCGGGTGGGGGAGCGGGAGCGGGGGTCGGGTCCAGGAGGTGCGGGGGGGGGGGGTGAGGAGCGGGAGTCGGGTCGGGTCCGCGGGGTGGGGGGGGGGAGCGGGAATCGGGTCAGGTCCATTCCGGGGGGGGTGGGAGCTGGAGCGGGTGTCGGGTCCGGTCCGGAAGCAGGGGGGGGGAAGCGGGTGTCGGGTCTGGTCGGGGAGGAAGCAGGAGCTGGACGTGGGAGGAGCCTTATTCACACAGCCCCAGTGAGGCCATTCGGCCAGGGCTAGGGGCTGCGTGCTTTGGGCCCCTCCCACACAGTTTCGGGTGCCTGGAGCTACTGCATTTGCGTGCCCACTGTAGCGCGCATGTGCAGAGGTCCCGGCACTGTTTTCAGCACAGGGACCTGGCTCCGCCCCCCCACAGCTCGTGCTGCGCTGCGCCGAGGGCCAGAGGACCTGCAGGGAGGTGGAGAATACGGAGGATTTTTTTAGGCGCACTTTGTGGCGCGAAAAACGGGTGTCCAGGTCGGGACTGCGCCGTTCTAGGCGCGTGTGGAAACTTGGGTCCATAATGTGGATCATTGTATGCCAACTATGTGCCTGAACCCATGTGTATGGCTTTTTTCTTCTATGGACTAAGCTATCCTTATTGGCCACTGAGTTCAGAAGTGAGTTCCGAACATCACCCTCCGACCTCAGTCCACATAAGACTCTGGTCCCAGAGTTGATGGCCTTGTGTCTAATCCTTTACACCATTCAGATTTACCCCTTCATGTCACCGTTTTAAAAGTATTACAACTTGTGAATTAATTTGTTATAAATGTTACATTTAATGGTGTCAGGAAATCTTACTAGTCACATGACATGTTCTGGTACAGATGAATGTAAATCTGTGATCTAGGTTTGGTAAAGCTGCTGCTTGGGTAGATTGTACTTTTTCATTTTTGTAGGAACTTTTAGCATAAGCAGTTATCCTAATTGGGAAAACTTACTTCCAGCATCAATCTATAAGTTGTATTATGCAGTCCAATTCATTTTATGAATGCGGCAATGTAATATTTGCTTAATTAAAAATCGGTTGTGGCAACAGGATCCGGCTTTAGTTCCTTAGCCACAGAGGAGCATAGGAATTACCAAACAAAAAAAGACCTAGGTCCATTTAGTTTGCCTTCTACCACCCTGGTTGTGGCGTGATGCAACGATAATTGTTGATGATCAATCCCTCTCAATTAGTCTGCAACAGATCCAGACATGAAGTGAAGAAAACTCTACTCGTGGAAAGCTATGGGAACCATAGGTCCACATTCCTCCCAAGCCTGCTACACTTGCCATAATTCTCAATTTCTGTGCTGCTATCAAGGGCCAGGTGCTTACGCTCGAAGAAACCAGTGAGAGAATCATTGCCAGGGCACACATTCAGTTGGTGGTACCTATATCTTTAGTGATGTTAGTGGACACCGGGAAAAAAGTCACTTGACTGCAGCTACTGTGGCTGAGGAATAGGGAGTGGACACAAGTCATTTGCCCATGGATGACTGAAGGTTACCATTAAGCATTAAGATTTTAATTAATCAGTGCTTTATTTAATCAGTGCTCCCCTCACCGTGATCTTTCTGCTTGTGTGTCAGTAATTCCTGTCTACATATCTGATGCTAAGAGAAATGCAGACACAATAAAGCTGGTTTCACACTCCGTGCTCATTCATGGGCAAACAGGAATATTTTTAATCTAAGGGTATAATATATTTATAACCTGTTGTTTATTCATGACCTCTGGGCTACTCCTTGCTAGTTGCCTTTTTTTGCTGTTTTGCCCACTCTTTTTCCACAGCAAGTGGAGGCTGGGATATGTCTGCCTTCCATTCTAGATGCATTCTTTTAATTGACCACCTTCCCTGTTTTGTGAACATAGGATCAAACTTACTTAAATACAGGAGGTCTCCAAGGGACAGGAGCAGTATTATAAGAGGCTTTCATTTATATTATGTATCGCAGTGCCATCAATCCAAGTAAGCAGTAATAAATGGCTTCAGTTGTTCCACTGATTAATGGCAAAAATATTGGAGTGGAACCTGTAACCACACACTCTTCTCTCCAACTCAGAATTGTGTGGCTGTAGTCATGGAATTTACTGCAAAACTTAGCACAGGATTTGATCTTTTCTGAATTGAAGATTGAAAATGTGTTCTATCATGGTTTATGCAAGGAGATCTGTTGTTCACCAGACATGGTCCTTCTCTTTTTTGTGTGGTCTGGACAGTGTGTACATAAAAAAATGTAATAGTCTCATATTAATCTCACTGGAAAAGTTTGTAGTAAGGAGTAAAGTCTGAGATTAAATAAATCAGTTTATTGTTTTGTTCTGCAGATAGTCTGCTGTATATTTTACATTAATGGGCCCAAGTTTCCGCCCTCTGTAAAAACGGCACACCTCCATAAGGTGCGCCAACTTTCTGGAATAAAAAGGGCGCCGAAAACTTACCTTGTAATTCTGCAAGCTCCTCAGGATGTCGGGGGCAGAGCTCGGACCCAGCGCTGAAAACAGTGCTGGGACCGCTGCACATGCGCGCTAGAGTGTGCGCGCATGTGCAGTAGCTACTCGCAGCCCGAATCTGTGCAGGCTGCGTGGGAGGGGCCCGAAGAACGCCGTCCCTAGCCCTGGCCGAATAGGCTCCCCGGGCATTGAAGATCGGGACTCTGGCTTCCTTCCCGTTCAGCTCGCTTCCCCCCCCTCTTTCCCCCACCCCCACCTCCTCCTCTCTCCCCCACCCCTCCTCTTTTTCTCTTTTTCTCTTTCTCTTTTTCTCTTTCTCTTTCTCTTTTCCTCTTTCTCCTTCTTCTCCTTCTCCTTCTCCTTCTTCTCCTTCTCCTTCTCCTTCTCCTCCTTCTCCTTCTCCTTCTTCTCCTTCTCCTTCTCCTTCTCTCACTCCTTCTCTCACTCCTTCTCTCACTCCTTCTCTCACTCCTTCTCTCACTCCTTCTCTCACTCCTTCTCTCACTCCTTCTCTCACTCCTTCTCTCACTCCTTCTCTCACTCCTTCTCTCACTCCTTCTCTCACTCCTTCTCTCACTCCTTCTCTCACTCCTTCTCTCACTCCTTCTCTCACTCCTTCTCTCACTCCTTCTCTCACTCCTTCTCTCACTCCTTCTCTCATTCCTTCTCTCACTCCTTCTCCCCCCCACCCCCCCCCCCTCTCTCTTCCTGCACCTAAACTGCAGTGTAAATATTATTTGTAGCAGCCACTATTTCTGAGGCTGAGGACCGTACAGGCCAACCATTGAGTTCCTCACTTGGTAACGAGACATGACTTCAGGACACTTGTGCATGTGCAAGCCTTTGCTATTGGGCTGTCCAGTAGGCTAAAGCTGTTAGCACCAGGAGCCAAGCTGAGGTGGTTATGTAAGATCCACACACAAGGGGATGAAGGAGGAAAGGAACATCGTTCAACAGGAATTACGTGAGAACAAGGCTCATGAACTAAGCTTGTGAGACTCCGATCCTAATCAGAGAACTTTTATGTAGTTTCTAATTGGGTTCAGTTCCTAGTCTATCTGACTAGACACTGAATTAGCCTTTCCTTTTAATCAATCTTAGTAAACTGTAAACGGGCCTACTGCCAGGTCCCTGTTTGAAGTGCATCTGTGCAGGTTGAACTTTCCACATGCCCAGGAGCACACAACTCAGCAAATAAGCATGCGTGTCTATGCAAAATCTCCTGATGAGCGACCGTTGGTGAAAATCTGGGAGAAATCTGTATGTAGGGAATGGTGTACTTATTGGAGACCCACCTGACAGGGGAAATGTCTAATTTGTATTCCTTTTTCCCTCCATTAACTTCCCTTGGACTACCATCTTGTATATGCAATTGAAATCTTGGAAAAGGAGTCATGTTAGTAAGCTGATGTCTGCCTGTGTTTCTTGTTCATTTTCCAGTCCACTGATGAAACCGCTTTAGAAGTGACTTCGATGAACTCTCTCTCTCTCTCTCTCTCTCTCTCTCTCTTCTCTCTCTCCTCTCTCTTAGTTCAGTGCTCATGTGAGTTGTCTCCTCAGAGTATCTTAGGAGCATGAATCTTCACGTTCTATGTCAAATAGTTTTGTCATTCGAAAATCAATAGAAGAAAAAATAATTGCTTTCGGCCCAAAAAGAAAGGTCACTCCAGTAAATGCTTGCTATCTATCCCAATAAATTAAACACATGTTTTTGTGCTATGACCAATTCAGTTCGTGGTTGATTTAAAAAAAAATATATATGTATGTTCTGGCCCGCCCTGGGTGGTTGATTGTTAATTAACAACAACTTGGGGAACCAACTGTCATTTACAATGCAGTGCACGAAGAAGATCCTTGACTTGCAGGTGATTTGACTTATTGGCCATGTGCTACAGACTGGAATACTACAGGGGTAAATGTATGACCCATTTCAGGTAAAGATGATCAGATCGGAGGAATGTTCATGGCAGGAGAATGGATTATGCATGGTTCTTGCACACCGCCTCTCAGTAACTGTTCTGACACCGTGGAATGATTGGTTGGAGTTAGGTGAATGAGACCTAACTGAGAGAACAATTATTGCACGTGTGTGTGTGTGTGTGTGTGTGTGTGTGTGTATCCCCTGTTTACATACTTTCTTAAACTTCTGCATGATATGATTCTCGTTCTCTCTCATCTACCATCATTTTATTTGACAACCCTGTCTCTCACTCTTCTGCCTGCTACCATTTGTTCCTTAATGTCCGTTCCCTACTCGTCTGTTCTCTCCAATCAATGTTTGCTGACTTTCCAAAGCTCCCTGCTGCACACTACTTCAAGCGGGCACGCCCAGGGACCATTGCGTGCACTCCTGTGCACTCTGGCTTCAAACCAAGACCTGCTCTCAAAATGTCCCCACCCCCAAAAATGAAATGATTTGCTTCAGATTTCTCAAATGAATTTTCAGTTCAGGTTGAACCTCCCTTATCAGGAACCCTCGGGACCTGGTCTGATCTGGATAAAGGATTTTTCTGGACAAGGGGCGGTCATGTTAAATTGGATGGTACAGGTACTGAGCAAGGGGACATCAGGGCAGGCTGGCTTGGGTTGGGAATGCGGCAGAGAGATCATGGGTGGGGCGGGGGGGTAGTAGATCATGGGGTCAGGTCAGCGATTGCGGGAGTCAGCAACGAGGAAGGACTTCAATTTGATCATGTTAGAGTTCTGTGCATGCACCACTCGATGGCCGGGAATGGTTCCGGACGAGAGGTGGTTCTGGATAAGGGAGTTCTGGATAAGGGATGTTCAACCTGTACCACATAGATGTGGTATGAACAGAATGTAGACCAGGAGTGGTCCTGCTGGCCCTGTGGACTCTACAATCACATGGCGGTTCATTTTTCATTAAGCACAGCCCCATCATGCATCCTGCGTTTCTTCATCATAGGCAGTCCTTTAAATTGAGGAAGACTTGCTTCCACTCTAAAAGCGAGTTCTCGAGTGACTGTACAGTCCAATACGGGAATTTCAGTTTCTAACAGGTGGGCCAGGCAGTCGTTGAAGGAAAGGGTTGGTGGGACTGGTTTGCTGCCTGCTTTTGTCTTCTGCATGCTCTCAGCGAGGCGACGAGACTCTAGGTGCTCAGCACCCTCCCGGAAGCTCTTCCTCCACTGAGGGTGGTCTTTGGCCAGGGGCTCCCAAGTGTAGGTGGGGATGTTGCACTTTATCAAGGAGGCTTTGAGGGTATCCTTGAAACGTTTCCTCTGCCCATCTGGGGATCGCCTGCCATGTAGGAGTTCGGAGTAGAGCACTTACTTTGGGAGTCTTGTGTCGGGCATGCGGACAATGTGACCCGCCCAACGGAGCTGGTCAAGTGTGGTCAGTGCTTTGATGCTGAGGATGTTGGCTTGATCGAGAACACTGACTTTGGTGTGTCTATCCTCCCATGCCTCCTGTAAGGCTCAGAGATGTGGACCATATACAATAGACACCTCAAATCGCTGGAGAACTACCACCAATGATGTCTCCTCTGCAAGATCCTGCATTTATAGTAACATCGGGCAGCAGATTGTGCAGAAATACCAATTGTTTCTGACACTGCTGTATCGGATAAACCACATTGTAACATGCTTAATTGTGTAAAGAAGCATCTACTTTTATAACTCCTGGTTCTCGTGTTTGAATTGCAGTATGCAGTTTTCCTAGGTGGTTTTCATCTGATGTAAGTTTCAACAAAACATTTTTTGTTCTGGCAGATTTTAATTTAAAAAAAAAGTGATATACAGCTAGCTAGAATGAAGGCTAGCCATGCAGAAAATTACAGAGCCATCTCTGGGCAGCAGCATAAATCTGAAGCTGTGTACAGGAATTCTCCAGAGTACTTTGCTGATGCAATATTGGTGATTAAATTGTGCTTGAATAAGTATGTGATGAGATGGAAAAAGCTTCATCTAAAACACAGATTTAATTGCGGATAAAACCTTCGAATAGTATATTGGTGACCAGCATTGAAGCATTGATGAGCAATGAATTGCTGACAGGAAACAGACAATTTCCCTCCTTTGCCATTCTGGCTCCATTCAATATTGCGACGGTCCAGTCAGCACTGTGTCCAATGTTGCCAAAAAGATCCCAAATTTTATTTCCTTTTATATCCTTTTTAAAGAGGCAACTTTGCATTTTAACTGTGTGGTTTCGATTGTTAAATATGTGAAAATTTAGCTGAAGTCACCTTCAGGAGTGTAAACCATTTAGCACCTGATCCCAGATTTTCCTCTTTGGGAAGGGGCTGGGCGACCACGCTCTAATTTCATCCAGATTTCATTGTTTTACCTTCACATCTCCAAGTGTATTCTCTCTTCAACCTGCATGCATGTGCTTTTAGAGTACAATGTCTGCTGTTTTACCCAATCTTGGTCACTACAGCTAGCATTGCTGAGGATCGCGGGCTTTTTGCAAGCCAAATATTAAGCACCATCAGTGGCCAGTTCAAAGGAATTGATGCTAATGTAACTGTTCGGTACCTATCCCGATAACCTTTCTTCCCAAGCAAATATCAACATTTGATCCGCCGCCTTTTCGAAGGAGTTAATCAGTCATGTTTCAGCAGCTTTAGGCAATCTGTTCCATAGATCCACTGTTCTCAAAGGGGTTCCTGTGAAAAGTTTGCTGCTGTTGTTGTACTGTCTGTTCTCCTACGTTTTGTGTGGATCTGCAATTGAAAAGAATTTGGTCATTATGCCCTGATGAATTTCCCCCCAAATCTTGCGATCTAGTTATTTTTTCTGTATATGATTTACATATCTTGCGCTCACACTTCAGCTGTCCTAGCACACTTGCACCTGATTTGGCTGAAAATTCATTGAAACGGCATAAATTGCAACCGAACAGGAAAGGAAATTGCCAATTAGAAGCAAGTGCACAAGCTTCCAATGGAAACCTACTAATGACGTATGAAATCAACCAGGAGAAATTAGTAAAAGCTATCAATTAAAAAGGATAATAAATTGAAATCGATATGTTTTGAAAATGATTTTGGCTGCCATGTTGAACTGTCACCAGCCAAGAAGCTTGGCACTGGAAATAAGATTTGTAGCAGGCTGGACATAGATTTACAGTTTTATCTTAAAAATTTTAACTTTATTGAAACTATACCTCTTTTGATATTTTAAAATCTGTAACAATGTGTTTTTTATGCATGTTTGAGAAGCCATGGTCTCAAATTCATGGATTTCTCCGTGCCAACTAAAGGCAGCAGGTTACAACTTCCAAAAATGTTTCATGATGGACACCAAGATTGCCCATTCAGAGTGTTCCAGTTCCAGCTGTCTAAGCCTCACTTGCCTTCTCTGCCCTGTGTATTAATGTAAAGTATAGAAATGTCCCATTGTAGGAGTAGTAAAATTAACCATAATTTAAAAAAATAAGATAAAGCATGAGGTTATTTCCATCTCTGGAACATCGCCTGTCTCCGCCCTTGCTTCCACTCATCTGCTGCTGAAACCCTCATCCATGCCTTTGTTATCTCTAGACTTAACTATTACAACACACTTCTGGCCAGCCACCCACATTCTACCTTTTGTAAACTTGAGGTCATCCAAAAGTGCCCGTGACCTAACTCGCACCAAGTCCTGTTCACTCATCACTCCTGTGCTCGCTGACCTACATTTGCTCCTGGTTAAGCAACGTCTCGATTTTAAAATTCTCCTCCTTGTTTTCAAATTGCTCCATGCCCTTGCCCCTCTTTATCTCTGTAATCTCTTCCTGCCCCACAACCCTCCGAGATCTCTGTGCTTCTCGAATTCCTTGATCTTGGCATTGCTTAATCTTTATATTTTGTAACTTCTTCTGAATGATTGCACCAGCTACAATTCTATTTAAGAACTCCAAAGCAAAATTATTAAACAGTGGATATTCTTGAAAGACTGCATCATTATTCAAGTTTGTAGGGAGGTCCTAAATAAATGTCCTGATTTTTTTTTTAAACATTTACTCAAGTGGAATTTTGGGAGACCACTTGGTGCCCCTTGCTTTACAAACTCGTACTTTAAACAGCAAAGATCTGTGTTCCGTAAAGGGATTGATGCATTTTATATTTCTGTTGTTCGTTTGTGTTCTCACTTATTTGTCTCCTGGGTTTGGAAAGCACTTTATTTACCAGGAGCTAATCAAATTGCACTGTCCCTGAGGAGAGGAGATTATTTAGAAACTAAAAAATTTTTCCAGCAAAGTTGACCCTGTTGGTTTCTTCTCAACTCCACACAATTTGCATAAGAGCAATTATCTTCTAATTGACTTGAGGAAGGCACAGCAATTATACCCTTAAAGGGATGCAACAGGTTACATTGTGCTGCAGCGGAACACTATAATGACCATCAAATGGTATAATGCTCCTCTCCTTGTACATTGAACAATGCCATAGGTGATCAGCTAGTTTATTACAATTCTGTCACTCTGGTCATCAGGACTGCTGTTAAATCAAATCACAAAAGAATTTGGATTTTTTTTCAACCAACTTGTCGATGACCTCCATCAGGGGAAACTGGCTTGAAGTTAATGAGCATGACTCAGAAGAGAGCTGAATTAATATTGATAGAGTCATTAACCCAGGATGATTGAGATTCAAGTGCATGTTCTTCATCCTCACACGATCAGACCGAGATACTGCTCCAAATCAATACCCCGCCTGTCATTACTGCTCGGTTTTAAACAAAAATATTCAGGAAAGAACAAAAGGATGTTGAAGTTAATCACAATTCTTAAGAATAATTTGATTTTCAAAAAAGGTCCTCTGCTTGAGAGACTGCATCTAAGTAACCATAGGTGTAGCTTGTATCTTATCAAATTCAGGAGCGGTTGGCTGACTGTGTGCTCTTGCTGCTTGATTCAATCACATTTTTCACAAGACTGCTGTTCATTTGATTCATTGCTATCTATAGCCTATGGTCAAATCTAGTGATATTTCACAACCATTCTGTCTTCATGGAATGTCCACTATTCTCCGGGTACTTTCTAGGCACTGATTATTCAGGGTTTGAGATGTAATTGAATTACATTCCTAAATGAACTAATCTGTGCCTGTTCAATCTGGTCCTTGAAAAAATATATACATTATTAAATTGGCCTTGAGATTAACATGGATCAATAAAAACACTCACAGGTTCAACACTGTGAAATTGCTGGTACACTCAGAATATAAACTGAACTATTCTGGGCTTCCCTGATTTATCCAGCATGTAATTGAGCCATGCAGATCAGAAAAGGCCTAGGTTTGATTCGCTGTGGATTTCAGCTCATTTACCAGTCGATATTGGATGCTGATTGTTATCCTGTAGAAATCCTCACTGGAAATGTCCACTTATGTATGTCAGTGAGAGGTTTTGGCTGGCTATTTAAACTTAAAGGGCATCACAACCAAATCTGATCTGGTCGTGATGCTGTGAGTTTGAATAGCTGGATGAAACTCAATGTCACGGCTCATGCATGATTAATATTGTACTAAAAGTGTCAGCTTAGATTTTGTGCTCCAGTCCTGCTATAAAACTTGAATCCACACTGTTCTGACTCAGTTGAGGCAAGCATGCCGCCACTGAGCCAAGGCTGATGGTGAACTTCAGGCAGGATGTTCCAGAGCCAGGCTTGCCACCCAAAACCAGTGAAAATTGACCTTTTGTGCATGGTACTTTCAAATGCTTGAGGTAAGATACAAAATGGAAATAAAAAAGTGAATTGCTATAAAGTTCCTAATATAAGGTGGCCACTTTCACCATTTAAGGCACAGATATAGACCACATACACAGAAACATGAGCAATAGATGGTAAATAGAGAAGTCTGGTTAACTCTTAGTCTGAAGCAATGCTCTGCTCAACTCTTTGCTGCTTCATTAACTGACATTTGCTTTGAAATCATTTTTGCATGTAGTGGTCTTTGTTCTCATTGGAAATAAACTTTCCCTCCTTTTGACACCCCTCTTAGCCTCCGGTTTGAATTTCTCTCATTAGTTCTAGTTCTGCCTTTAATCTGGTTGCTTTGTTCAGTGCCTGTCCAGTTATCCAGCTTGAAGGCTTGTCTTCACATGTTGCTCACGTCAACTATTTCTAAGAAATGAGCTCATGTTCAGCTTCTGTTACAAAATTGTTGGTCATTTTAGAATGAGCACGGCTTGCAAGCCAGTACTCTGAAAAATGGTGGGGCGGAGTGCAGATTCAAATATTGTTTGTTCTCGACAGCGGACTTGACTGTACGGCTGTATATTTGAAGTGCATGAATGCAGCACTCATCTGCTGGCAAGGGAAGAAAGCTGTATGACAGTATTTGACATTGCCATTTGCAGTACAGATACATCTTTTAACAATGTACCCTACATATACAGTTTAAATGACAAACCATTTTATCCAATTTGCACATTATTTTAATCTTGTGTGGTACTTGGCTGTATTTACTTTGAGACACTTGATTTATACTACCCTGAAGTGCTCAGTAGAGAGTGCAAAAAAAGCCCCCACAGTAATTGATTTGCCCTTCATTTATGAGCTCCCCAGATGAGTGCAGGGAGGTCTTACTGCAGTTGTACAGGACCTTGGTGAGGTCTCACCTGGAATATTGTGTTCAGTTTTGGTCTCCGAATCTGAGGAAGGACGTTCTTGCTATTGAGGGAGTGCAGCAAAGGTTCACTAGGCTGATTGATTCCCGGGATGGCATGACTGACATATGAGGAGAGACTGGATCGATTGGGCCTTTATACATTGGAGTTTAGAAGGATGAGAGGGGATCTCATAGAAACATATAAAATTCTGATGGTTTGGACAGGTTAGATGCAGGAAGAATGTTCCCGATGTTGGGGAAGTCCAGAACCAGGGGACACAGTCTAAGGATAAGGGGTAAGCCATTTAGGACTGAGATGAGGAGAAACTTCTTCACTCAGAGTTGTTAACCTGTGGAATTCCCGACCGCAGAGAGTTGTTGATGCCAGTTCATTGGATATATTCAAGAGGGAGTTGTATATGGCCCTTACGGCTAAAGGGATCAAGGGGTATGGAGAGAAAGCAGGAAAGGGGTACTGAGGTGAATGATCAGCCATGATCTTATTGAATGATGGTGCAGGCTCGAAGGGTCTATTTTCTATGTTTCTATGTTTAGCTGAGGTGGGGGAGTGAGTGATACTGATTTGTATGTGGTGCTGAAACGGGTGCAAATGCAATTTGCTAACTGTTTATAGGATGTTTCTCTTGCCCTCTGTTCTAAATAGCTTGCATTTAATCTTGTATATATGGCCCCTCATTCTGCACCCTTCAACTTCTGCTTCTATCAACTGTGTCCAATGCTTTCATAATTGAAACATTTCTATTATATCGTCCTGTAATCTGCATTGTCCTAACGAACAAAAGACCCAATTTTTCAAGTATCTCTTAGTATTTGTATTTCTTCATACCAGGGAACAATCCAGTGAATCTGTGTTGTACCTTGTATAAAGCTTCAATATCCTTCCTATATGCTGAGGCCAATATGTCTCGCTGTACTCCAATTGAGGCCTTAAGGTTTTATATAGACTCATTATTACCACTTGGCTTTTATATTATATATCTCGAGATAAAACCTAGAATTCCATTAGCTTTTTTGACAACCTTATGAACATAGTGTGTCACCTTTGCACAGGAACAGATGTAGGCCATCAAGTCTGTGGGGCCAAAATTGCCCTCCGCCACGTTTGGTGCGGATAATTTGAATTAACTGGTGGATTACCACCAGTACTGATGGGGCGGGTGTTAGAGGGAAATTGCCCACATTTGTCTTTAAAAATCAATGGGGTGATGGGGGTGGCGGCAGAGGGGCGGAAGTGAGTCAGGAGAGGGGCGGAAGGCGGACGGTGTTATCAGCGCAATGCTGATAGTACGACGTGGATATGCCACGTCGTGCTGACGCCCACTGGGTCACCAAGGCGCCAATGGTCCAAGAAGGGCAGCCCGGCCGAACCCGTGCCACCATTGTAGGGCCGACTGCAGAGTCAGCCGACAATTAAAATAAAATGGCGGCCGTGGCGGTACGCCCTCTCCTTTTTAAGGGCAGGCCAGCCGCCCAGCCACTGGCAGTTTCCACCCACGCAAGGCTGTTGGGGGCACTGACCGATGGAGGCCGCGCTCCCGCGGGGCAATTTCCCTCACGGGATGGAAAGGGGGTCGGCGCATGTCCGACAACTGGTCGGAGCACGGGTGGGGCGAAAATATGGGGCGTGGCAAAAACCCTTTTCCCCTGACCTGGGGGCAATTCCACATGGGTTGGATTATCCGCCTGCCCCCGGTGGGAAAGGCCTTACCGCCCCATACGTCACAGGCCTTGCAGAAGGGGACAATTTCCCTCCCTGTATCTCTACTTCAGTAACCCACCGTGGTTCCATATCACTTGACATCCTTAACTAATTAAATCTTTCGACCTCAGTCTTGAAAATTTCAATTGATCTAGCATTCATGGTCTTTTTTTGGTGTGGTGGGGGCGGGGGTTGGGGTTGGAGGGGAAGCAGAATTCCAGATTTCTACTCCCCTTCGTGTAAAAGTGATTCCTGATTTCACTCCTAAATGGCCTAGCTCAAATTTAAGTGTGCCCCCTTCTGGATTCCCCCACCAGAGGAAATCATTTCTCTGAATCAACTTTATTGAATCCCTTTCATTTAAACACCTCAATTTGATCACCCTCTCCACTTTCTAAATTTAAGAGAAAATAAGTTTATGCAACTTTTCTTTATAATTCAAACCTGGTATCATTCTGGTGAATCTGCGCTGTACCCCCGCCAAGGCCAATATAACCTCCGAGGTGCGGTGCCCAAAACTTAAAGCAGCACATCAAAGGGGGTCTGACTAAAGCTCCACATGAAGCATAACGTTGTCCCCTTGAGTTATAGATCAACATTAACCTTTTTGAAAACATTTGATACCTGTGCAAAGGACGCCTTGCCCGCACTTGCCGTGCCTTTTTTCGGATCCTGCGTTCCGACGCTCCTAAAAAAAACTACGGTCTGCGCGGCCGCCCTGGCCTGCGAGCACCATCAGAGCAGGCCGGGGAGCGGAAGGAGCAGTATGGCAGGCTATCACTCCAGGGAGCAGCACGTGCTGGAGCAGGAGAGCAAGAGCAGCGAAAAGGGACGTCATCAAGGTCCAGGTGGGTGATTGGAGCATGAGCAGGAACGGTGAGGCCGGGGCGAGAGACTGTAGAGGGACGTGATCGGGGCCCAGGAGAGGCGTGAGTTCGGGGCCCAGAAGAGGCGAGGGCCCAGGGGCAGCACAGGCCAGCCCACACTGCGATATGTGAGCGCGCTCGGTTTGTGCAGCAGAGCTGGTCTCCAGTCGTCTTGGTTAATCCTTGCTACTGGGCCAAGACCAAGCTCTGTCAAACCCGTGTGGTGGCTGGTGTGCAACGGTCACCACACGTTAAAAAAATCCAAGCATAGGCATCTTCCACCCTCCAAGATGTAGTTCAGATCTGGAATTTTAGGTTCTTCATTGAAACACCTGTGAACTTTTTGACGTGGAAGCAAGTCATCCTCGATTCGAGGGACTGCCGATGATGACTAGATTTAATGATTTGTGACATGGACATCGAAATTTCATTGCTCCCCCTCAGTTCCTAGTCTTTTGTCATATAGGAAATTGGATGACCTCAGACTGTACTTGGCTTTTGTCTGTTTCCCCTGTTTAATAATTTGTATCTAATATTTGATGGGTGAAAGGATAAATGTAAAATTGTTTAGGAAGTGGTTAAAACAGTGAAATTATTAAATGCAATTTGCATTGCTAGTATAAACGAAGCCATTCAGCCTATTCTTCCTGTACCCATTCAAATTATCATTGGAAGTATCTTTACATGATAAAGTAAAATGCAGATAAGAGAGCAGTCTGCTTTTGTTTGAGAAATCTGTTTTGCAGCTAATGTAGCAACAGGGCCAGGGGTGGATGGGAGCACACCTGTTATTCAAGTGTCTGTTTCTCTCTACACTATTTATTTATGAACTGGGTTAGCTGTCTAGTCTGTTGGAACTGGAACTAAGACCCATCAGCATTTCCACACATAAATAGAGACTTCTATGTATCGAGATTATGTGAACATAACTTGACGATTTGAAGAGATATCAAATTAAACTGATGGCAGTTGCTGAATAGTTATACAATTTGAATAGCTTTGAAGCCACAAGTAGGGATTATAACAATCTGATCAATATCTCGCCAACTGAAATTTACATTTGTGTGAATTTGTCATTCTAAAGCTTCATTACCTAAACAGAGTAATTAGATTGCCATGCTATTTTAAAATGTATATAGATCCAGGATAATGCCATATCAATTTTAAACTTTAGGTGGTTAAAAGGGGCATCTTTTCACCACGCGTACCCCTTTCAAATTAACCCCCGCGATCTCTTTAATGGGGGGAAAATTATGATTTAAAGATAAAAGCTCTGGTTTCAATTTGTGATGTCAAAGAGCTTTTGTTGAAGTGACAGTGCAGTGTGGAACTGATCAGGAAGGTATTTGGTTGTTCAGATCGCAGATGTTGTTCAGTGCTGTGGTTCAGGTACTTGGATTGACCCGGTTATCATTCATTGCTTTGTAAGTGTTGGTGGAGAATAGCAATAGTAAGTGTACATGCCAACCAAAGAGGTCAAAATGTAGTGCAAATTTCAAACTTCATTCCAACAAAGTGAGGGAGACCGAAGGGATATGAAAAGGAGGGTGTTGGCGGAGGAGTGACTGGAATCTGTATTGGCAGGGTGGAAAAGATAGCATAGCCACTGGGAGAGAAGAATTGATCCCTTTCTCTGTTGCCAGGGTGAGATTTATTTCGGGAAAACTGACTTGCATAGCTGAACTGTTCAAATGAATACGGCTATTTATTTTTTTTATACAGTAAAATGCACAAAGACTGCAGTTTATTACAATGAATAGTGACTGTCCGAGAAATTAAGTGAACCGTGATGGGCCTGTTATATCATAAAATAGACTTTTAAACGATGCCACAGTCAGGCACTTGTGTTCATTTTATTGTCAATGGCAGCTCATTTAAAGAGAAGCAAAACAGAATTGACTGGCAGATTAATGAGCAGCAGACCTATCCGAGATGTGGGATTGCTCATTACTCAAGCCCATATTCACAGTTTTATATAGATGCAGTTCTCTAGAAAAGTTCCGTGTGACCATTTGTTGGAACGCAGGAAATCTTGAAATTTCATTTTTTGCAGGTCTTTAGGAAGTTTCCGTGGCTCCCTGGTCAGTTCTGGCATAGCTTGCGCTGGCCAGATCTGGCTGTATGCCATTTTGTTTTTGTTTTCTCTCCATTCTCAATTGTTGCTGCTCAATGGGTTTGATGATCTTGCATTCAAACGAGAGGTTTTAAAAATGTGCCACATTTGAATGTAGAACAACAGAGCAGAATATAACCTTGCCTCATTTTGCTAGCTAATTCAGTGTCTACATTTCTGTCAGCAGTTTTGGGTGCTTTCTCTTCGATTTTGTCTGCAACAGATGGAGGTAATGTGAGAAGGACATTCAATACCCAATCTTTGCTAAATTAGTTGACATCAGCCAGGACAGTGATAGGGGTATTGCCCTCGGTTACCTTGGTGTAAGAAATGGAAAATCAGCCAGGGTTCCCATTCCTCATCCAGCAACCCCGATTAAAAATTGTGTATACGTGAATGTTGAAGAATGGCTGTGATACCTTCTGCAGTTAAGTAGCTTGTGTCCAGAATGGTGAAGCAATTAATGATGCTCTTGGAATGGTATTCCAGCATCAGTTGACCCTTTCAGGAAAGGAAGGAAAACAAACAAGTTAAAACTCAGTTGAAAAGCAACATTTTTGCCTTCCTATCAATTGACTGCAGTTAAGCTTATCCTTAGTGCAAAATGCACAGAAATGAAAATCATGAGAACTCGACTTTTCTCAGAGTTTAAATCAAAATCATACAATATGTGGACCATTGTTTTCACAGAATTGTAGAGATGGCTTGTCTTCCCACCCCGCACCTTTAACTGCCACATTCTCCAAGGATCTGTCCTTAGTCCCCTCCAGTCATTAGGGATTGTACAGCAGTCAAAGTGGAAAATCATGGCGTGATAACAGCTGCGCACACAAGCTTGTTTTTATGTTGCATTAGAAACCTCTTAGGCACATCTGCATAATTACCAGAGGCGGCGTTAGCTGCTTGTGAACTGTGTGCAGTGTGCTTGGGGACACCAGTGTAGTGTGTTTTGTGTTTTTGTGTCTCTCTTTTTGTCAACTTTTTCTATGTCAATTCTTATGTAAACATACCACTGTGTAACTGCAAAATGAGTTTTAACCAAACATTTTTAAAACTGACTTGTCTTTTAATGTCTTCATGAAGGTTTTTACTTGAAGGCCTCATCTTTCCCAAAAGTCTGGACTTGAAGTTGATAATTTTGAGTATTGAATTTTGAAAGCAAAAATACCTCCTGAAGGAATTGGATAAGAAGGAAAGGTGGGACGGGGACAGGGAAACTGGTTGAGGGTGAGAGGATCTCTGGTGTAGGGGAAGTGGATGGAGACTTGAGTGACAGTGGATCAAGGAGGAGGGAAGGGGAATTAAGAACATAAGTACATAAGAAATAGGAGCAGGAGTAGGCCATTTGGCCCCTCGAACCTGCTCCGCCATTTAATAAGATCATGGCTGATCTGATCATGGACTCGGCTCCACTTCCCTGCCTGCTCCCCATAACCCTTTACTCATCGCTCAAAAATCTGTCTATCTCTGCCTTAAATATATTCAATGATCCAACCTCCACAGCTCTCTGGGGCAGAAAATTCCATAGACTTACAACCCTCTGAGAAGAAATTCTTCCTCATTTCAGTTTTAACTGGGTGGCCCCTTATTCTGAGACCATCCTTTCTGCATCCACCTTGTCATGCCCGCTCATTTATCTTATGTTTCAATAAGATCACTTCTCATTCTTCTGAACTCCAATGATTAGAGGCTCAACCTATCTTCATAAGTCAACCCCCTCATCTTCGAAATCAACCTAGTGAACCTTCTCTGAACAGCCTCCCATGTGTATATCCTTCCTTAAATAAGGAGACCAAAACTGTACACAGTACTCCAGGTGTGGCCTCGCCAATACCCTATAGCAGGACTTCTTCTCTGCTTTTATACCCCACCCCTTTGCAATAAAGGCCAAGATTCCAATTGTCTTCCTGATGACTTGCAGTACCTGCATACTAACCTTTTGTGTTTCATGCACAAGTACCCCCAGGTCCCACTGTACTGCAGCACTTTGCAATCTTTCTCCATTTAAATAATATCTGCTCTTTGATTTTTTTCTGCCAAAGTGCATGAATTGTTCAATGCATAGCTTGAAGGGAAAGACTTGAGAGTAGAGATAGGAGTAAAGATGTAGTAGGAAGGGGAATGGGTAGTGGGAAGGTCAAGGGATAGGTTGGAGGGGATGCTTAAGTGATTGGGGAGAGTGTGGGCAAGTATCCCTTAGGGTTACCCTGCAACACCCAGCACAAATACAACCTACAGCGATAATTGGACAAAGGCATGCAGATGTAATTAATTCTCTGTTTTAAAGTGGTGAGAATAGGGCAGTGGCTGAAATGGCAGTACTGCCCCGTTTCTGGTAAGGCTGCCGCCATTTTCTGTCGCTCCTTTCACTGCCGCACCACGTCATGCCACCCACCATCTCCACCCCAAAACGATAGAAGAAAAAGAGAAGCAGATGGAAGTTAAAGGGAAAGACAGAGCCAGAGCAGATGAGACCAAGATAGGTACAGCAGCAAGACAACAGGAACCATCTGCTGTCTGCAGTGCCATGGGATTAATATAACCAACTCTTCAGTCAGTGTGCACTTGCTGACACTTTGGGATGACACACTCCCACCAGTGGTGATGCTGCAAGGTCTCCATTGGTGGAAGGGTCCAATCACAGAGGTGACGAGTTTATATTGACAATTTCAATTATAAATCTGGATATAGGAATTTAAAATAGAAATACAGGTACAGCGTCAAGAATCTGGAAATCTGGAATGTTCTGGAATCTGGACTCCGGGACGATCAGTGGCAGGGTCATCCAGCATCTGTAAAATGTTCTGGAATCTGGACCTGCCGACCTCTGGCCTCGCCACCGCTGCCTTTACCTCGGGACCTCCTCGCCGGCCCGCCCGACCACCTTCTCGGCGGGCCACCGACCACCTACTCAATGGGGCCGCCCAATGACTTTCTTGGCGGGGCCCAACCTGCCTGACGACCACCTCGGTGGGACCGGACGGCCCAAACAGCTCCTCTGTGAAGACCCCGCTGAGTAAGTGGTCGGGCGGCTCCGCCAAGTAGGTGGTAAAAAGAAAAGAAGATGGGATAGAAATGGTAGATTGTAGCGCATTATGGTGGTGGTCCAATTTCTTTTGCAGATCTCGATTGGTTTGAATGCTTTCCTCAAGCTGTTGCCATAGCAACTGAATGGCTGTCAGCTCCATCTGCAAGGTTTGGATGCTGCTGTACAGAAATATAGTAAAGAAGCAGCCTCATGGAAAACAAAATGAACGAGAACTAAACTGAGCTCCTCATACAGGTGCAGTGTGTCTCTTTCTCTCCCCTCCCCGACGTTCCAAAATCCAGAAATACCCGAACCTGGGCTCGGGTGTTTCCGAATTTGTGACATCAGAAAGCAAGTCGATTGTCCGGAACGGGCTCGGTCCCGAGGGTTTCAAATTTTGGGCGCTGCACCTGGGTCGATTTTCACCTGAGCAGTGCTTGCCTTGTGACCCAAGCTATTTTGACAGTCCGATCTCAGTTGGTTACTTTCAGTGGGCTGTGCGCATTGCTCTTCAGGGCTCGATAAATAGCACTTTTTTAAACAAAGATTTACCTGGGTTGTTTTCTGAGTGGCCTGCAGTGGTCCCTGTAAGGACTCACTTAGCATATTATAAATAAGCTCCTGGCAGAAACAGGTGGTCATCCAGGCCACCCTTGCGAAAGTTGCAATGAAAATGGTGGCAGCCATACTGGGGATGGGGCAGTAAGTGGCACAATGCTGACCGTCAATCTGAATGTAATATATTATGTTCAGTGTCTAAAGTTATTTAAGAATGTTGATTATCAATGAATTGAGTGAGTCATTCGATGTTCAAAGTAGTTAATTCCCAAAACTAATTCGGGGTAAAATTCTAAGCCCTGCTTTGAGAAGCACTTCCTGAAGCAGTTGTGGAAGATAAACCTAACGTAGATTTCTGTTCCCGCTTGGCCTAAAACTGAAAGTGACTTGGATCAGGGTCTACACTGGCACAGAGGCATTACTTTGATTACTTTTCAGTGGTTTGAAAGATTGCCTATTGTTTGCAAATATCGTGGAATTGCCCACCGCACGAAACAAGTTGCACCTACCGCTCTTGGTGCCCTGGCTGCCCCAATGCATGGGGTGGCCAAACTGGATAAATTCAGCATCTGGTGATGCTTTTTTTTGAAGTGGGGTGAAAGTGGGGACGGGGCGGAGTGGCTGATGTTGCAAGTCATTAGCGCTGCACTGATGACGTCATCACGCTGGCGCATCACAAGATCCCTGCCCATCAGTTAAAGGGAAGAGCCGCTGCGAACTCTGCAGCAACTTTAGTGGCAAACACGGGCCACCAGGGAGGGTTTCAGCCCAGGGGTGTCACGGCGGGAAAACGGGCGGAGCGTCCCCTGCACCGCTCCAAAACAGAAGAAGGGCAATTAAAAAAATGGCGGCCCCTCTGCGGAGACTCGACGGCTAGTCCGCACCGATCCGTGGCCATCATTTTCAGGCGGCCACGGGCCTTATAGAAAGGGGGAATTTCAGCCCCTTGAGGTATCCTGTAACTTCAACTTCTTTGTATAACATGCAGTGCTTCCTGGCTTTTGTGCTTTTCACCCATAGTAATTTTATTTCTGCAAAATGTTTCTCCACTTATTTTCTCAGCATCTGTCTTAGTGCTCTCATGTGGTTGACTGCTGCCTGTTTCAAGAGTACCGCCATTGTGTGAATTGAGCATGGTCTGTTGGACAAGGAATGCACAGCAGGTATTTCCACACATCCTGGCCCAGTTTGGTGTTTTTCTTTATGGTTATTGAGACCCCAGCTGCTTGGCAAAATGTGACAATGGCACTGATCCATATGCTTGAATCAGCTTGCAGTGCATGAAAGCTCTACATGAAATAAGCGGACAGTTAGAAACTCAGTGACAGCAATTGTGCCTTCAGATTGTAGCCATTCATCTGAAAGGTGCAATTCTGTTATAGTTTGAAATGCAGGTTGAGAGTTTGAGATATGCTGAGTAGAGTAGAGCCTAAGTAGAAGCTGTGCAAGGTGGGAAGGAGAGGAAATAAATAATTTTTTCTCCCCGGAGTACTATTTTTGCATTGGTAAATTGTTGCTGGTTGTAGCTCTAGATTGGAAAAGAAAGACTTGCATTTATATAGCATCTTTCATGACTTCAGAACGTCAGAAATAGCTTTACTGCCAATGAAGTACTTTGGAAATGTAGTCTCAACAGGTGACAATGATTGTGAGGTGATGCTTGTTGTGACTGAGAGAGAGTTCACCACTATAGGATGTGGTTTCAGTCTATCTGTAACCCCAAAGTAGCTTCCCTTTGGAGACGTGTGTGTTGTTTTACTTGGTGCTGGCAGACTGCATGGCAAAACGTTCAAACCTGCCCTCTTGTACAGACCAGCAAAGTCGTTGTGGCTGTTGTCCCACGTGTTTCTTTTCCATGGCCGTCGATGAACGAAGAGGTCCCTAGTCAACAATTGGGGGCTGAAATTGCACAGTTTTATCCGAGCTGTGACCGCCTCAATTAGATAGCCACGTGTTGGTAAGGACTCGCCACTCTGTCAGCGCGGAGAGGCCGTCATTTTGTAAATTGCCCTTCTTTTGTAGCGGTGTACAGGACCGCTCCGCCCGTTTTCCCGCCGTGTCGGGCAAGCGTGCTGACCCATTACTGACTGGTGGCGACCCGCTTTCTGACCATCTCTGGCTGGGCGATGCGTCCGTCCTTAAAATCGAGGTCGCGCTGCCGGAATTTTATTTTTTCTTGTCAGCCGACTGCCAGGTCGGGCCAATATTTATGCTCACAGGTTCAGCCGGGCCATCAGGCAGTCTGGCACCCCCTCTTGGCTGCCAGGCTACTGGGCCAGCCAAAACCCTCCCTGGTGGCCCAGTGTTTGCCACTAAAGTGGCTGCAGAGTTCACAGCGGCCCTCCCCTTTAACTGAAGGGAATGGACATTATGACGTCATCAGCACGGCACTGATGACTTGGAGCAACGGCCACTCCGATCCACCCCCACTTCGACCCCGCTGATGACTGCTGCTCTAACCCGCCAGCACTTCTGCCCCTCTCCCATGCATTGGGGTGGACGGAACACTTAAAAAATCGGTAGGTGTGCCCCGTTTCAGGCGAAGGGCAATTTTGGCCCCTTGATGTTTTGTAACTTTTTGAAGTGACTGTGCATGTGAACGTTGACGGATCTGATTGGTGCAGAATATAAATGGAGCTGTTTCTTTCAGGAATGGGAGCTGTAGCCAGGGAAGAACTGGTGATTAGTTGCTTCTGCAGTATAAACGCAGCAGAATTGGAGACTATCTTTTGAAAGGGATGTTGTGAAGTAGACCCACGTTAGCTACCTAATGTGCATGGTGTTTAGTACCCTTCCTTTTAAAAAGAATCCTGTTGATGTGGAAAATGGTATCAGTGGACTGATAAATTCCACTGTTTCTCATCTTCTGAGATTTTATGCCTGGCTATTGCTGAGGTCCACTGCTAGATAATGGAAGGGGATAATGCCTCCTTTCAGTTTGACATCTTTAATTTTATCAGTGGTTTTAAAAGAAGCTTGAGTAGCGAGAAAATGAAATACGGTGTAGCAGTGATGAGCAGGAAATGCTGCTGGCAGGTAACTCATTCATTACAATCCATCGGCCTTAGCAGAATGGTGCCAGTGCTGATATTGACCCCTGTGGCAAATTAAGCCTAGATTAACAAGTGTTGCGTGTGTACATTTAAGCTGTTCGACACCCTTCTGCGTGTGTGCC
The DNA here is from genome assembly GCF_044704955.1 of Pristiophorus japonicus. NCBI lineage: Eukaryota > Metazoa > Chordata > Chondrichthyes > Pristiophoridae > Pristiophorus > Pristiophorus japonicus. The sequence continues at coordinate 213,350,053 of NC_091977.1, read as the reverse complement.
TTATTTCACAGAAGAAAGCACAACATGTTGAGATTAGGGGAATGATTTCATTTTGAAAGGATGGTCCTTTTTGTCAGATTTAGAACTTGGTAGTGACAAATGATCTGTTTTATATGTGTAAATGCATCAAAGATGATTATTTAAATAAATCCAAGATTCGCTTCAGAGAAATATCACAAAAACAGGAGTTTGGAAAAGTAACATTTCATAACAGCTGCCATAAGATTTTAATTGTATGATGAATACTGTGCTGATACGTTTTTTCTTCAGGATTTAAAAAAATTACCAGGTTAGGCCAATGCTGGAGTGAAGGAAAGTGCCGTCTCCTGAACTGGAACTCAATTTTGTGAAATTGATATTTTCAATTGAATTTAATAAACCACTGGAATGCAATTTGCACTTCTATTCAGATTGAGTGTTTTTTCAGGTTAGTCTTGCATGTAAATACCAATGCATCGTGAATGGAGGTTGCATTCATTCACTAATGTCCTTCCCCTTGTCTGGGCATTGAAAATATCATAAAATGCCATACAGTTGTGCACTTGGGAACTTATTAGCATTCAGATATTTACTGTACACACGTTTGGCCATAGAAAGTTGTATGAAACAGCAATCGTATTTTTGGAGGTGTATTCTTTAAGTTACTTAATGGCCAGTCAGCCCCTCGAGCCTGTTCTGCCATTCAATGAGATCATAGCTGATCTGTATCTTAATTCCATCTACCCGCCTTGGTTCCATCAATCTCTCTGTTTTGAAGTTTTCATTTGACCCCCCAGCCTCAACAGCTTTTCGAAGGAAGTGAGCTCCAGATTTCCACCACCCTTTGTGAAGAAGTGCTTTCTGGCATCACCCTTGAACGGTCTAGTTCTAGTTTTAAGGCTATGCCCCCTTGTTCTGGACTTCCCCACCAGAGGAAATAGTTTCTCTCTATCTACCCTATTAACTCCTTTGATCATCTTAAACACATCAATTAGTTTACACCTTAATCTTCTATATTCAAGGGAATACAAGTCTAGTCTGTGCAATATGTCCTCACAATCTAACCCTTTTAGCCCCAGTGTAATTCTGGTGATTCTGTATTGCATCCCCTACACAGAGGCTGAATAGACTGCCAAGTGTCACATTGAGCTGCACTGACCAGAAAAGTCCCAGATTTGATCCCCAGGTTGTGTTGAGTTAGTTGTTCTCAGTTGGGACAACAGTTGAGCAATACAATTAAACTTTATAGTTAGAGAGGAAAGTCAACCAGCATCCCCACAATCATCCAGCGAGCCCTGCTGTGAAAGGCCCACTGAGTGAGGACAGGATCATACTCTCCTGTCTTGATCTCACTGATTGAATAGTTTGCTGACATGGTTTAGGCTCACATGAGATAGCAGCTTTGCTGGCACTGTAGAACTGCAACCAACATAAGTCAACGTCTTCAAGGGAGTGCAGGAGAAAATTAGAGGTGAAACATAAAAATAACACTCTTGTAACTGCAACAATAATTCGGTTTATACGAGAATTCTTTCCATTTGAAAGTGCTTTTGGCCTGCAACTGTCCTTTGGTTTATCGAAAGATACGCTTGCATGTTTTCCTATTTGTACTTTAGTTGCGAGCCAGTAGAGCGCCAACTATACACCGACTCCCCGGGTTTATCTTGCTAAGTCATGTCGCTTATGTCGGTGGCCAAATCATAGACTCAAAAATATACAGTTGTGCTGTTGAGATAAAGGAGCCAGTTTTAATCAAGTAAACATAGGCATTGGTGCACAGATGTAACTTGTCTCATTCCCAAGCTACATAGACGGCAAATATAAAAGTGCCTTCAATGTGGCATCACTTCAGATTATTTTTATTACCTCAAAGGAACGTGTTGTGACTACCTTGATGCCAATATTTCTGTCTGTCTGAATACATGAAGCTGATTTTGTGTGCACAGTCGTTTCTGGCAATGTCACCATTCGTTGCACACATGACATTGGCAGATATAAAGTGCTGCTTTCTGAGCTGATGTCAACTGGGTGCTATGCAAATGTCTTGCCATGATTTGTGTGGATATGGATTCATTTAAATAAAGTTTGCAAAGTGAAAATTTCAGTTGTCTAAACATAGTTTATCAGTCATGGTCTGTAAAAAGTTATCAAAACATTACAGACCTCAGAGGTCAGAGCAAAGACATAATTTTTTTTTGTGGAATAAGAATTCTAGGCTTGTTAATCTTGTATGAGCAATTAATTTTAAAAGACTTTGAAGCAAGGTCAAAAACACAATGGAGAGAATGCAGTTTTGTGTCCAAAGCTGTGTTCATGCCTCTCCTTCTCCATAGTGAAGGGGATGGGAACTAGTAGGACCGCTGCTACGATGCCCCCCCAAGGTCAAGCAGCTTGCCAAGCTAATTCTAGAAATAAGCACAGATCTCTCCTAAGCTCTCAAAAAAAAAAGTAGACACTTGAGTGAGATACTGCTGCCTACTGCGTCATCGGCTTTAAGAATTGAGGCAAGAAAATTGAAGGGAGGAAATTAATATTTGAAGAAAAGTATTTTATTATTAACAATGAGTGGTTGAAAACATGGGTGTTCAGTGCATATTCTGAAGCAGCCCATTCTTACATTTAACTAATGTATTCAAAGAAATGATTGAATAGTATAATTTGGATAGTCTATGACTATCAGTGCTATGTTTTTATAGGCTCCCTATTTAGAGCATGTGATGCCACCTTAGTTAAGCGGAAAGCACAGATTGGCAAAACAGGATTGAAGGCAAGACAACGCGTGGAAATTGGTGAGTCGGGCATTTGTGGAGTTATGAAAGAAATCACAGAGCAACCACAAAGAATTTGCATGGGAGAAGGGGATTGTGAGGTAATTAGAGACTAATAGAGAAAACTGTGGATGGAAGGAGTAGTAGAGAGGTGGACAGGGGATATAGGAATAGGACGAGAGATGGGCAGACAGGTCTTGCTGACGCTTAGTTGTGCTCAATCTTACTAAATGTAGCTCCAAGCGAGAGCAATTGGTATTAGTGGAAGGACCTGTGGGAATTTTTTATTGTTTTACAAAGCTTTGTCTTTTTTGATTTTTGTACTGTAGGGCTGAGTATCTTTTCAGTTGATGCATCATAATATGTGGAGGAGCGCTCTGAGAACCAAACTTGTTGTTCTATACCACGACCATTTTGTGAAAGATCAAGTCGAGATACACGAGGAATTTTTCCATTTATTTGATCTGTTCTGAGAGTCTAGGGTTAATTTTTTACTTTCGGGAATAGTGTAAAGCAGCTGCAGTTGATTCAAGCTAAATGAATATTGGGAGAGAGGCATAATCGGCTGAATCGATATTGTCTGTTTCACACCATCACCTGAAGTCAAAATGATCCCCGTTGTGTACAGGTGGTATTCCATAGTTCTCTTGCGGAGGGTGGGGGCGGTTGTGGTGGATTCTTAGTAAACTTTCATTTTTCAGCCCTGTGCATCCCTTTTGGCTGTAATGTTGTATTTTGCCTTTCGAATACCTTGGGCTCCTGATGCTGAGGAATCTGATCTCTTTGCATTGCAGGCCACATACCATAGCATTGAAGCAAGGGATCGATGTCTGCAAATGTGTAATGGTGCAATTGTTTCAGTCACAATTGTTGACTTCATGTCTAGCTGCTGTTTTTTGTTCTCAATGGCCATGGAAGGTTTGTATCAGGGCAGTAACAGCAAAATGATATTCCTGGGGTACTGGTAGGGGCGGGGTGTATTATTTGAAACCAACATTTGTATTGCTTTGAGGCCTGCAAAAGCACCAGAGAACCCCACCTCTTCAGATCCACAGACAAATTTCACTGACTCCATATAAAGCAGACAACCTGGCACTAGTGCTGAGTGCCAGAAATGACACAGATAAATGGCTACAACTGATGACACTTGAGAGCTGGGCCTGAACTCTGGTCTTTGCAGGTCTTCTCTTTACGACCAGTTCATGATGGGATATCGGTCACAATTTCAGCTGATGAAGATGTTTTAAATCCTCCATGCTTGATTAGCTAGCATTGCAGTTCCTCCGTAGTTGACGCATTAATTTATGCTGTTATATTCGGCTTTGTATTTTTATTTGTACCTGTGCTGTTGCCTATTTATTTGCAGAGGCTCAGCTTTTGCCACTCGTGGCTTGACTTTGAAACTGTCCTTTGTGCTCCTTGAAGTGTTACTGGTAGAAGAAATAATTCACAGGCTGATGTGTTGAGGTAATGTGTGGATAGACAATGGCATTTTGCATGGAACATTTTGAGAGATATATATCTCTTTATTTTTGGATAACATACATGAAAACGATGCAGTGAAGCAGTGCAAGTGTCCCAGTGTCAGAGAAATGCTGAACAAAGATTTACGGACCCATAGAAAATGTATATTTTTTTGAAATTGCAAAATTATTTGATCTTGTGCTTAAGGACATGAAGGAGAAAGGGAACACAGTCGAAGACTGAGCTGCTGCAGTGTGTTTGTTTTTCCAAATGCTTTCTGACTCTTCTTGAATGACATTGATGATGCATTTGCACTCCAGGAAATCTGCCCTCGCTTGTCTGCCATTTTCCCCCTATTAATTTTAGGGGCAGGAAAAGTGTGGGCTGGCTAGTTTCACAATGGAAAACCCAGCCCACATGTTTGTTGTCTATGTGAAGCTGAAAACGCGGCTGTCATAATTTCAGTGTGCCTCCTCTCATGATACAAACATTTCACAAAGGTATGAGTTTTGGTTGTTTCAGCACGAATTGTAACATGTTAATATTGGAGACTTTTGTTGGAGGGAATGGCTGTGGAGCATAACGTTCAAATATTTATGCATCATAAATTCTGTATCCCATGTGTTGGGTCTTTATTTTTAGCTAAGTGTCAACATTTAGTTGAAGAAAAACAAATGCAAACAGAGGATATTGTAAAGTATTCGTGGCTGTGTGACTTCAGTTACTTAGAATCACATTCCTCAATAATACAAAGTTGATTTTGTGTTGTCAGACAAGTTTCTGTTATTTGAATAGTTTACTAACCCACAACTTGTGATCCAGTAGATGCAGGTTTGTGATGCAATAAAACTCTGTCTGGCAGTAACCAGAAGTATTTCGAAATGTGATGCATTGTCCTATTCCTATCTGAAATTCTGGTATTACTCTGAGGATTTGCCATTGTTAGAATGACGAGTGAGAATTGCATGGGCCAGTTAACCACTCACCAAGGATTTAGTCCCTCAGGCTGACCAATCCAATCGAGTCACGTGGAAATTCAAAGCTTTGGATTGTAATCCTTCAGAGGCTGAAAAAGCCAACAGTGACAAAGTGGCACTGATCTACAGTCTGCCTTTTGCTTTGTTGCGACTGGTCATGGGGAATCCAATTGATATTCGGCTTGACTTGATGCAAAAACTCACTTAGCTTTGCATTTTGCCATTCACGTCAGTGGGGTTTGTTCCAAATTCTGCTTGCCTTTGCAATCTCTTTACAAGACAGGCACACTGAGAGAAACGAATGGATTTTGCAGTGTAGTTAACACGTTTTTATTCTGCAGTCTTTAGATGGTGTCTTAAATACTAATTTGAGCTCTCTGGCTCATTGACTAAATGCAATCTAGGGACCAGGATGTTCCTGGTTTGATTCCAGTCTGCTGAGTTAGCTGATCTTGGCCAAGGTGACATTAGGGTCGCTGTAGTTTTGCCTCAGTGCTCCTCTGTTAGCAGAAAATCAGTTAATTTCTTCGAGACGACTTCATCTGAAAAAGCGTGCCTGAATGTCAGCCAAGCCCAAACCTGTCCTCGTCTATTACGTCCTTCTTGTTAAATAACCTGCCAACACTCAGTTTCTGCTCTCTTAATGAGAATGGGCAAAGAATTGGAGGGTTGCTGGCACCCAGTAAGAATTGGCACCTCCAGCAGAAAGGGAAGAAGTTAACAAAGCACAAGATTAATGGATAAATTATCTGTAACCTCCAAAAGCCTTGCTGCCCTTTGATCCTTTTGCTTTGGCATTTTGCACATTTGTCCTTTCCCTTTGCCCGACCAATGCTGGCCAAGTTTCCAGCTGCCTCATCCTTCCTTGGTTGGACTCCCTTCCTAACTCTGTCGCCTCTCCACCTACTCAAATATCACCTTTTCGACCGAGCTTTCCATCGTCCCTCCCAATCACTCCCTCCATGACTCAGCATCTGTTTCCCTATCTATCCAGAGAGTGGCTAGAATGTGGAACTTTCATGGAATAGTTGAGGCGAATAGCATTCAAGAGTATCTAGATAAGTACAGGAGGAAGAAAGGAATAGAAGGTTATGCTGCACTCGCCTGTTTCCATTCTTGTCTATCTACCTGAAGCCAGAGAATCATCTGCAACGACTTCTCTTCCCCTTCCCGCATCGTTACCTCTGGGGTGTCCCCCAAGGATCTATCCTTGGCCCCCTCCTATTTCTCATCCACATGCTGCCCCTTGACGGCGACATCAAAAATTTCAGTTTTCGCATGTACACTGATGATATGACGAAGGATGGGGCGACCTTGGATCTAGTCTGGAGGCGACATAGGTTCCCATTGGTTCTATAGGTTAGTTTCACTCCAGCGGGGAGCTTGTTGATGGTGAAATGGAGTATTGCATCAAGGAAGATCAAGAAGAGCAATGGTGCGATGACGCAGCCCTACTTGACCCCAGTCCGGATGTGGATTGGGTCTGTAGTGGATCCATTGGTCAGGATCATGGCTTGCATGTCGTCGTGGAGCAGGCGGAGGATGGTGACAAACTTTTGGGGGCAGCCGAAACGGAGGAAGCTGCTCCAATAGCCCCTCGCAACACGAGACTCCCGAAGCAAGTGCTCTACTCGGAACTCCTACACAGCAAGCGAGCCTCAGGCGGGCAGAGGAAACACTTCAAGGACCCCCTCAAAGCCTCTCTGATTGATTAAAGTGCAACATCCCCACTAGCACCTGGAATCTCTAGCTCAAGACCGCCCAAAGTGGAGGAAGAGCATCTGTGAGGGCACTGAGCAGCTCTAGTCTCGTCGCCGAGAGCATGCAAAAACCAAGCGAGACAGCGGAAGGAGCGTGCGGCAAACTAGGCTCCCCAACCACCCTTTCCTTGAACCACTGTCTGCCCCACCTGTTACAGGGACTGTAATTCCCACATTGGACTGTACAGCCACCTGAGAACTCACTTTTAGAGTGGAAGCAAGTCTTAATTTCGAGGGACTGCCCATGATGATGATGATACCCAGCTCTATCTCGCTTCCACCTCTCTCATCCCCTCCACTGTCGCTAATTTGTCATAGAAACATAGAAAATAGGTGCAAGAGTAGGCCATTCGGCCCTTCGAGCCTGCACCACCATTCAATAAGATCATGGCTGATCATTCACCTCAGTATCCCTTTCCTGCTTTCTCTCCATACCCCTTGATCTCTTTAGCCCTAAGGGCCATATCTAACTCTCTCTCGAATATATCCAATGAACTGGCATCAACAACTCTCTGCAGTAGAGAATTCCACAGGTTAACAACTCTGAGTGAAGAAGTTTCTCCTCATCTCGGTCCTAAAATGGTTTACCCCTTATCCTTAAACTATGACTCCTAGTTTTGGACTTCCTCAGTAACGGGAAAATTTTTTCTGCCTCAAACTGTCTGAATTTTATGTTTCTATGAGATCCCCTCTCATTCTTCTAAACTCCAGTGAATACAGGCCCAGTCAATCCAGTCTCTCCTCATATGTCAGTCCAGCCATCCCGGGAATCAGTCTGGTGAATCTTTGCTGCATTCCCTCATTAGCAAGAACGCCCTTCCTCAGATTAGGAGACCAGATCTGAACACAATATTCCAGGCGAGGCCTCACCAAGGCCCTGTACAACTGCAGTAAGACCTCCCTGCTCCTATACTCTAATCTCCTAGCGATAAAGGCCAATATGCCATTTGCCACCTTCACCGCCTGCTGTACTTGCATGCCAACTTTCAATGACTGATGTACCATGACACCCACGTCTCGTTGCATCTCCCCTTTTCCTAATATGCCGCCATTCAGATATTCTGCCTTCATGTTTTTGCCACCAAAGTGGATAACCTCACATTTATGCACATTATATTGCATCTGCCAAGCATTTGCCCACTCACCTAACCTGTCCAAGTCACCCTGCAGCCTCGTGCATCCTCCTCACAGCTCACACCGCCACCCAGCTTAGTGTCATCTGCAAACTTGTAGATATTACACTCAATTCCTTCATCTAAATCATTGATGCATATTGTAAATAGCTGGGGTCCCAGCATTGAGCCCTGCGGCACCCCACTAGTCACTGCCTGCCATTCTGAAAAGGATCCATTTATCCCAACTCTCTGCTTCCTGTCTGCCAACCAGTTCTCGCTCCACGCCAATACATTACCCCCAATACCATGTGCTTTAATTTTGCACATCAATCTCTTGTGTGGGACCTTGTCAAAAGCCTTTTGAAAGTCCAAATACATCACATTCACTGGTTCTCCCTTGTCCACTCTACTAGTTACGTCCTCAAAAAAAATTCCAGAAGATTTGTCGCGCATGATTTCCCTTTCACAAATCCATGCTGACTTGGACTGATCCGGTCACTGCTTTCCAAATGCGCTGCTATTTCATCTTTAATAATTGATTCCAACATTTTCCCCACTACCAATGGCAGGCTAACCGATCTATAATTACCCATTTACACTCTCCTTTTTTTTTAAAGTGGTGTTACATTAGCTACCCTCCAGTCCATAGGAACTGATCCAGAGTCGATAGTATTGAAAAATGATCACCAATGCATCCACTATTTCTAGGACCACTTCCGAGATTGTCAGATTGCTTGTCCGATACCCAGTACTGGATGAGCAGAAATTTCCTCCAACTAAATATTGGGAAGACCAAAGGTATTGTCTTGCTTCCCCACCACAAACTCAGTCCCTAGCTGCCGACTCCATTCCTCTCCCTGGCATCTGCCTGAGGCTGAACCAGACTGTTTGCAAGTGTTATATTTGACTCCGAAATGAGCATCTGACCACATATCCAAGCCGTAACTAAGACTGCCTATTTCCGCCTCTTTAACATCGTCATCAGCTCATCTGCTAAAACCCTCATCTGTGCCTTTGTTACCTCTAGACTTGACTATTCCAATGCATTCCTGGCTGGATCCCACATTCTACCCTACATAAACTTGAGGTGATCCAAAACTCAACTGCCCATGTCCTAACTCGCACCAAGTCCCATTAACTCATCGCCTCTGTGCTAACTGACCTACCTTGGCTCCCAGTTAAGCAATGCCTCAATTTTAAAATTCTCATGGTTGTTTTCAAAACCCTCCATGGTCTCACCCCTCCCTATCTCTGTAATCTCCTCAGTCCCACAACTCCCAAGATATCTGCGCTCCTCTAATTTGGGCTCTTAGTCATCTGCCTTAATCTCCTTGCATGGCTTGCGGTCAAGTTTCATTTTATAACACTCCTGTGAAGTACCTTGCAACGTTTTACTATGTTAAAGGCACTATATTAGTAGTAGTAGTATAGGGGGCTCTTGTGGAGCATAACACCGGCACAGTTGGACCGAATTACCTGTTTCTGTGTTATAAAATTTTATGTAATTGTGAAGCACCTTGGAATGTTTTTGATGTTTAAAAGTGCTATGTAATTTGTGTGGGACGCAGGAGAGGATTTAAAGCAGCTGTCAGCTGTGGCTCAGTGGGTAGCATTCTCACTTCTGAGTCAGAAGGTTCTGGGTTCAAGTCCCACTTGAGAATTGAGCACAAAATCTAGGCTGATGGTCTACTGCAGTACCGAGGGAGTGCTGCACTGTTGGAGGTGCCGTCTTTTGGATGCAACGTTAAATCGAGGCCCAGTCTGCTCTCAGTTGAATGTAAAAGATCCCACGGCACTATTTCGAAGAAGAGCAGGTGAGTTATCCCCTGGCCAATGTTTATCCTTCGGTCAACATCGGTAAAACAGATTATCTGGTCATTATCACATTGATGTTTGTGGGAGCTCGCTGTCTGCAAATTGGCTGCCGCATTTTCTATATTATAGTAGTGACTACACGTCAAAAGTATTGTCCGTAAAGCCTTTTGGGACATCTGGTGGTTGTGAAAGACGTTATAGAAATGCAAGTCTTTAAAATCATTAGTTGTAGCGTTTTCAGTTTTTGCAGACAAGTAATTTGTATGTTTGTCAATTCTGTAAAACTTTTACTGTAATGAAAATGACTGGACTGGTGTTTACTTGATGTGGTGTATGCTTGATGTAATGCCAGTGTATGTGTACACTGGAAGTAATGGAGTAAAACCGAAATAAATTTCTGGTTCAGCACTTCCACTGAATGAGAATTCGGTGTGTTCCAATTGTCCATTTATTCACTTGGTATGTTCAGTTGTGTTCTGGATCATCCTGACGTTGCAAACTGATGCTGTACGCACTTGTGGAGACAGTGATTTTACACTTGAAGGGAATCTGGAATTTGTACAATAGCGGGGGTTAAATTGGACAAAAATTCTCTTCATTTACTGTGATATTCGGCAAAATCAGTGATGTAGGTGACAGTTTATTTGGTAGTTTTGGTTAACATTTGAGTGGAGTTGTAAAACTTATCTGCAGCTTGCCTGGCATTGGCAGTTTTGGGGTAGTAGTGTAATGATTATGTTACTGAGCTATAATAACAACAACTTGTATTTATAGAGTACACTGATGTCCTTCAGGGAAGGAAACTTGCTGTCCTTATTCAATCTAGCCTATATGTGACTCTTAACTGCTAGAGGGTGAAAACAAAGAAATGTTGCTCTGAATAACTACAGTACTACATAACGCCACTGAAGGCAAACATTTAGCATGTTGCATGCCACATAGGTTGTGCAGCACCGTAGTGTGTACTGTAAATGGTGGAAACCGAGAGAATGAGTGTCACCTGTGTGGTTAAGGTGGGAATGGAGTACTTAACTCGTACTGTTACCCTCCTAATGGGAGAATGTGACGAGGGTCACTACAGCACTGAATTCCTGGATGGAGTGCACTGATTTATTTATTGCTATTTGGTAGCTGTTGAAAGATCACAGTTTGGACTTGCCATGGGAGCAGCTTTCAAATGAGTCGGATAACTAGCTTCTTTCAACTTGCAATTAGTCAGCTGATTGCGAGTGGGGTAAAATGCTGCAGTGCCTGGGAAATCTTTGAAAGGTTTCCTCTGACCCCATGGCTTGGGCACCAGAGCTGGGCCTGTATAACCATGATTGATACACTCGTTGAGTTAATGTGCTGCAAGACTTTAATGCTCGTCATTGTATCGTGAAGCATCATGTTCACTAGGGACGCTACATGCATTTGATAGAATCTTTCCAACTGCTTCGCTCGCTGATGGTAAACGGTCTGGTTTACCAGCCATGTAGAAATGTAGTGGTCACCACTGTGTTGTACACCCTGTAGCTGTGTGATCCACTGAATGTATAAATAGTAAACTAATAAAGCGGCACACATGTTGGCATGTGTGGTGTGAACTGAACTGAGCAGACTGGCTGTGAACGTGCCCTGCTGAGAGACAGCAATGGGGCAGCTCCACTCAAGTAGAGTCTCACGATATTGAAGCATTGGGGCTCTGAGCAACAGGCTGAATTTTGCTCTCTGATTCCCTGCTACCTTAATTAGAAAATTGGACTAGTGGCTTGCCGCAAATTTAGATTTCTTATTGTGCTACCTGTTTACATAGGTCATCAAAAAGGTGACTGCCTTCCTTTCTGTAAGAATATAATAGCTCCAATCTTCCTCCTCCTACATGTCTGATGTGGTGAACAATGCCCGCTGAAAGCCAGCCATGTTATGTGGAACAATTGCTATTGTTTACTTTGTGATGGTAATTTTGGTCATGTTGGGATCTGGACTATACAGCTGCATAGCTGGTTATTATTCTTTCATGGCAATGGATTGAAGGAGAGAGACGCTCTCTACAATTTTTGGAAACCAAACTGCTGCCTTTCTGAGAAGTAATTTGTTAAACATGACTTTTGAATGAATAAACAAAGGTTGTTTATTTCCCTATAGAACTGTTTCTACACCACCGCTAAACCAATTGATATTTGTTTTTCACACCTGTCTCCAGAATCTGCCTATGTATGTGTCTGTTTTTATTTGTTCTTGGCAATGTAAACAGGGAGTAAACTTATGTGCACAACATTGCACCTTTTCCGACAGGGCATTATATAACACAGCACAAGATAGTACAGCTCTAATAAACTTGTTAAAACTTCCTGCAATTGAGAATGGATGACTGATGAAATGCTGCATTTTTCTTGTGGCCAGATTTTCACATTCCCTGTTGGTGGTTTGCTTTTTGGTGTGGCCAAGTTAGCTGCAAATGGTAAACTGAATTGTGTTTGAGCTATGTTTGTCGCCTTGTTTTTGGTGTTGGAGCCACTGATTCAAAAAGTGGCCGTGTCCAAAATGAAGTTTTTTTTTGTCTAGTTTGAGTATAATTGTTGCCACCTTTTAAATCCAGTTATGGTACCAGAGTTGAAAACCAACTGCTTTCTTATAAATCTTCTCCTCCACCTAAATCCTCCATCATGTTATGTGGCACTACCACTGTGCTAAATGGGATAGATTCAGAATAGATCTAGCAGCTTAAAACGGGGCATCCATGAGGCACTGTGGGCCATCAGCAGCCGCAGAATTGTATTCCATCACAATCTGTGACCTCATGGCCCAGTACATCCCTCAATCTATCATTACCATCAAAACAGGGGACCAACCCTGATTCAATGAGGAGTGCAGAGGAGCATGCCAGGAGCAGCACCAGATGAGCCTAAAAATGAGGTGCCACCTAGGAAAGCTGCAACACAGACCGACATGCATGCTAAACAGTGGAAGCAACATGCTATAAACAGAGCTAAGTGATCCCACAATCAACGGATCCGAACAATTCTCTGCAGTCCTGCCAGATCCAGTCGTGAATGGTGGTGCACAATTAAATAACAAGTGAGAGACGGCGCTCCATGAATATCCCCATCCTCGATGACTGAGCCCAGCACGCAATTGCAAAAGACAAGCGTTTGCAAGCATCTTCAGCCAGAAGGGAAATCATGCTTGACAAATCTTCTGGAATTTTTTTGAGGATGTTTCCAGTAAAGTGGACAAGGGAGAACCAGTTGATGTGGTATATTTGGACTTTCAGAAGGCTTTCGACAAGGTCCAACACAAGAGATTAATGTGCAAAGTTAAAGCACATGGGATTGGGGGTAGTGTGCTGACGTGGATTGAGAACTGGTTGTCAGACAGGAAGCAAAGAGTAGGAGTAAATGCGTACTTTTCAGAATGGCAGGCAGTGACTAGTGGGGTACCGCAAGGTTCTGTGCTGGGGCCCCAGCTGTTTACATTGTACATTAATGATTTAGACGAGGGGATTAAATGTAGTATCTCCAAATTTGCGGATGACACTAAGTTGGGTGGCAGTGTGAGCTGCGAGAAGGATGCTATGAGGCTGGCGAGTGACTTGGATAGGTTAGGTGAGTGGGCAAATGCATGGCAGATGAAGTATAATGTGGATAAATGTGAGGTTATCCACTTTGGTGGTAAAAACAGAGAGACAGACTATTATCTGAATGGTGACAGATTAGGAAAAGGGAAGGTGCAACGAGACCTGGGTGTCATGGTACATCAGTCATTGAAGGTTGGCAGGTGGTTAAGAAAGCAAATGGCATGTTGGCCTTCATAGCGAGGGGATTTGAGTACAGGTGCAGGGAGGTGTTGCTACAGTTGTCCAGGGCCTTGGTGAGGCCACACCTGGAGTATTGTGTACAGTTTTGGTCTCCTAACTTGAGGAAGGACATTCTTGCTATTGAGGGAGTGCAGCGAAGATTCACCAGACTGATTCCCGGGATGGTGGGACTGACCTATCAAGAAAGACTGGATCAACTGGGCTTGTATTCACTGGAGTTCAGAAGAATGAGAGGGGACCTCATAGAAACGTTTAAAATTCTGACGGGTTTAGACAGGTTAGATGCAGGAAGAATGTTCCCGATGTTGGGGAAGTCCAGAACCAGGGGTCACAGTCTGAGGATAAGGGGTAAGCCATTTAGGACCGAGATGAGGAGAGACTTCTTCACCCAGAGAGTGGTGAACCTGTGGAATTCTCTACCACAGAGAGTAGTTGAGGCCAATTCACTAAATATATTCAAAAGGGAGTTAGATGAAGTCCTTACTACTAGGGGGATCAAGGGGTATGGCGAGAAAGCAGGAAGGGGGTACTGAAGTTTCATGTTCAGCCATGAACTCATTAAATGGCGGTGCAGGCTAGAAGGGCTGAATGGCTCCTGCACCTAGTTTCTATGTTTCTATGTTTCTAAGTGCCGAGTGGTTGATCCATATCGGCCTCCTCGTGATGTCTCCACCATCACAGAAGCCAGTCTCAAACCAATTCGATTCACTCCACATGATATTACGAAATGGCTGAGCGCATTGAATACAGCAAAGGCTATGGGCCCCGACAAAACCCCAGCTGTCATGCTGATGACGTGTTCCAGGACTAGCCACGCCTCTAACCAAGCTGTTCCAGTACAGCTACAACACTGGCATCTACCTGGCAATGTGGAAAACTGCCCAGGTATGTCCTGTCCACAAAGCAGGACAAATCTAATCTGGTTAATTATCGCCCCATCAGTCTACTCTCAATCATCAGTAAAGTGATGAACGGTGTCATCAAGCGACACTTACTCACCAATAACCTGCTCACCGATGCTCAGTTTGGGTTTCACCAGGACCACTCTGCTCCAGACCTCATTACAGCCTTGGTCCAAACATAGACAAAGAACTGAATTCCTGAGGCGAGGTGAGAGTGACCACCCTTGACAGCATTTGACTGAGGGTGGCATCAAGGAGCCCTAGTAAAATTGAAGTCAATGAGAATTGTGGGGGGTGGGGGGAGAAACTCTCCAGTGTGTGGAGTCATATCTAGCCCAAAGGAAAATGATTGACCTCCAACAATTACAATCACTTCAGCCCCAGGTTATTGCTGCAGGAGTTCTTCAGGCCTAACCATCTTCAGCTGCTTTATCAATGACCTTTCCTCCAGCATAAGTTCAGAAGTGGGGATGTTCGCTGATTGCAATGTTCAGTTCCATTCGCGACTCCTCAGATAATGAAGCAGTCCGTGCCCGCATACAACAAGAGCTGGATGATATTCAGGCTTGGGTTGACAGTGGCAAGTAACATTCATGCCACAGAAGTGCCGCAAGTGAGAGTCTAACCACTGTTTCTTGACATTCAACAGGATTACCATTGCCGAATCCCCCACCATCAACATCCTGGGGGTCACCATTGACCAGAAATTTAACTGGACCAGCTGCATAAATACTGTGCCAACAAGAGCAGGTCAGAGGCTGGGTATTATGAGGCGAGTGTCTCACCTCCTGACTCCCCAAAGCCTTTCCACCAAGTCAGGAGTGTAATGGAATACTCTCCATATGCCTGGATGAGTGCAGCTCCAACAACACTCTAGAAGCTCGACATCATCCAGGACAAAGCAGCCCGCTTGATTGGCACCTGATCTACCATCTTAAACATTCACTTGCTCCACCACCAGTGCACCATGTCTGCAGTGTGTACTATCTACAAGATGCACTGCAGCAACTCACCAAGGCTGCTTCAGCAGCACTTCAAAAACCCGTGACCTCCACCACCTAGAAGGTCAAGGGCAGCTGGCGCATGGGAACGCCACCACCTCCACACTCCCTTCAAAGTCACACACCATTCTGACTTGGAAATATATCAGGCGTTCCTTCATAGTTGCTGGGTCAAAATCCTGGAACTTCCACCCTAGCAACACTGTGGGAATACCTTCATCACACTGATTGTAGTGGTTCAATAAGGCGGCTCACCACCACCTTCTCCAAGGGCAATTGGGGATGGGCAATAAATATTGGCCTTGCCAGTGATGCCCAGATCCCATGAACTATTTAAAAAAAAATGCATATGAAGTTTGCAAGCACTACTTATCAATTATCTCCAGGCTGTTGAAGGGTAAGAGCCAAACCACAACATTCAAATGAAAGCAGAATGTGTAATTTGTTCAGTCATATGTCTGGCAGCTTTGCTGGCATTGGTTGATATTTAATCAAGCCTACAAATACCAGTCGTTGTTTTTGGAGTTTTCATATGAACTGGAGGAGGTTTAGATTTACCAGTTCAGAGCCTGGGATAAGTTGTCGCATTACCACCCCCTTTTGCCTTGCCCCATCATCCCTTTTGTCAGGATTGTGCCCTCCATCCTATCTTGGACCTAACCCCTTTGTTCTTTCCCCTCTCCTCTCTCTCTCTCTCTCCCCCCAGCCCCCACCTTTTGCCCTGGCATTCAGCTTGCTTAGATATGGTTAAATCTCTAATTTCGTCCAATTCTGATGAAAGGTTATCAACATGAAACATTAGCTCTGTTTCTCCCTCCACAGATGCTGCCTGACCTGCGTGTTTCTAGCATTTTCTGTTTTGATTTTAGAGAAACTCCTACACTATAACCAAATCTACTTCTCTGTTTCTCAAATTGCTGTAAGATTTCCTATTTAACTATAAAAATTCAAGATATTATATAAAAGTAAAGGCAGAATGGGGACTGAATCATAGTTGCATACCCTGATCCAATTATCCCCCACCTTGTACCCTGCTACACATGACTTAATTTGCTCCTGCCTCTGTGTTGATCAGTGGTAGATCGACTAGTTTGATATTAAAAAAAGATATGCCGTATGACATGTGCTTGCTGTCCACAAACCTTGCTTCCTATTGCCACAATTTTTTTTCAAACTGTGTTGACGTTTACCATTGTGAATTGTTAAGTTAACATTTTCCATTTATGCTTCTTATGTAAACTTTCAGTATGTAGTTCTAAACTCTGGCCACAATGTTGCTTTTTGGAGAGTTCTTGTAAAGATTTCCTCACGACTCTGTTGCCAGTTTTTTATAAATCCATGGTGACAGCATGAATAATTAGATATAAATAAGGACATTATGGCTCAGAATTTGCGGTCGGGATGATGGTGAGCTGGTAACGTTTGGCGTCATTCCGCCTTTTGACACTGACCACAACCTCAGGATTTGAGGCAAACGCGTGTGGAAATCCTGAAGTTGTGGTCAGTCATTGACAGCTCTGACACTGGCTGTGCTGTGCCCCCCACAGGAACCGGCAACCTGTGTAATCACCCAAATCAGAGAAACTGACGAAAACCTTGGCTCTTCTGCAGCAAGTATACTAGTAAATTCCCCATTAAAAGTTAGACCTGAAGGGATTAGGTGTCTGGGGTTTTGACGGTGTTGTTACTGTTAAACAAATGTTAAGGGCCTGGAAAACTAATTTAAAGTTTTTGTAATAGTCAACATATTTACTGAGGCATACGAAAGGATGGGCCTTACGCTAAACATCCGTAAGACAAAGGTCCTCCATCAGCCTGTCCTCACCACACAGCACTCCTCTCTTTCCCCCCCTACCCCCCAGTCATCAAGATCCATGGCTTGGCCCTGGACAATGTGGACTATTTCCCATACCTCAGGAGCCTCTTGTCAACAAGAGCAGACATTGACGACAAGATTCAACACCGCCTCCAGTGCGCCAGTGCAGCCTTTGGCCGCCTGAGGAAAAGAGTGTTTGAAGACCAGGCGCTCAAATCTGCCACCAAGTTCATGGTCTACAGGGCTGTACTAATACCCGCCCTCCTGTATGGCTCAGAGACATGGACCATGTACAGTAGACACCTTAAGTCGCTGGAGAAATACCACCAATGATGTTTCCGCAAGATCCTACTCATCTCCTGGGAGATGAGTTAGCGTCCTCGACCAGGTCAACATCCCCGGCATTGAAGCACTGACCACACTTGATCAGCTCCGCTGGGCAGGCCACATCGTTCGCATGCCAGACACCAGGCTCCCAAAGCCAGCGCTCTACTCGGAACTCCATCACGGCAAGCGAGCCAAAGGTGGGCGGAGAAAACATTACAAGGTCACCCTCAAAGCCTCTCTGATAAATTGTAACATTCCCACTGACACCTGGGAGTCACTGGCCAAAGGCCGCTCTAAGTGGAGGAAATGCATCCGGGAGGGCGCTGAGCACCTCGAGTCTCATCACCGAGAGCATGCAGAAATCAAGCGCAGGCAGCAGAAAGAGCATGCGGCAAACCAGTTCCACCCACCCGTTCCCTCGACGACTCTCTGTCCCATCTGTGACGGGGATTCTGGTTCTCGTATTGGACTGTTCAGCCACCTCAGGACTCATTTTTAGAGTGGAAGCAAGTCGTCCTCGATTCCGAGGGACTGCCAATGAGTGAGTACTGTTAAACAAATGTTAAGGGCCTGAAAAACTAATTTTAATTTTTTGTGTTGAAATTTGTCCATTTAATAAAAAATGAAATTAATAAACTTTTCAAAAAATATTTTATCCAATTTTTATTAAGTTTGCCCAGCTTAATTTTGGGTTTGCCTTTTCCCCATGTGCGTGCTCCAATCTTTCTTTTGCTCTCTAGCTATTTTAAGAAGATAGAATTCTAAGAGCTTACTCATTTCCTTGTTTGCTGTCTGAGAATTCTGCCTTTTGATTGGCTGCTAAGACAGCATGTTGACATCACAGCAGGTTGCACAAGAGGATCCCCACTTCATCCGTTGAATTGAACACAAGAACATAAGTATTGGGAGCAGGAGTAGGCCAAACGGCCCCTCGAGCCTGCTCCGCCATTTAATAAGATCATGGTTGATCTGATCATGGACTCAGCTCTACTTTCCTGCCCGCTCCCCATTATCCCTTGAAGGTCGGAAAACTCGAAGTTCTCAGCACTGGGACTGCAAGATCCTGGTGTGACCGCAAATTCCAGACCAAAGTATCACATGAAGCCTGATGAGCCCTACTCTCTAATTCCACTTCACATGAAGACTGTACTTGGTCTTGTCTTGCTCTCTCGCGCTCTCGTTTTCTCTGAATTCTCATGGTTTATTGATTAGTATATGATTTAGGTGCTTGTTTCTCCGTTGTGCAATTAATTAATTTGGCAGTTAAAACCGAAAACAAGTTCTGGTGTTGTGGTACTTCTCAAAGATGTGGGGAGGATGTTGTAGTGGTGCAGGATAGATCCACCAGCTAAAGTAACCCAAACCTCTGCTTATTATCCTGGGCACAGTATCAAAATTGTCCAGATGTTAGGGCGACTGCAACAACACTTGAAGAGATAGGGAGAGAGGCTCATTATGAGATCAGTACAAGATGGCAAAGGTCAAAAATAAATTGAATTAAATAAAATGTCAGGCACAAATGCAAAATGGTGCCCTTGTGCAGATCTGAGTGAAAACTCTTGCTGGCAAAACTTGAGCTCGAGTCCACTGACTATTGAGAATGTGAAAGCCAAGATTTAAGAAAAGGAAGGAATGCAAGCAACTGAAAAATTAGTACACTCTGCCTGACTGCAGATGGTAATTTGTCTGAGAGGTGAACTCATTGAGGACTCCCTGCTTCAGTTTGCTCAAAAATGCAACTGTGACAACATATTCTGTTCTAAGCATTGTGTTCTGCCTCACCCTTCTGCAATAAACTGCTGCAAGAACAAAAATATGAAAACAAATAATTGAGAAACCAAGGTAAAGGGTTGAATCCAATAGTGTAGGATACCACCAAGGTTCAAAAGGGCACAAGAGAAAACTTGATAAATTAGGAAATCGTATTTTTAGGAAGTGGTTGTAAGATACCGAGAAGGATTAAACGAACACAATCAGCTCTGACCGCCACCTCGGGGCATTGCATGTCTTTATGGGACAGGAGTGTCTGAGGGCCCAAGTTTCGGGCTATGCCTAGAATGGCGCAGCCCAGACCTGGACGCCCGTTCTTCGCGCCACAAAGTGCGCCTAAAAAAAACTCACCTATTCTCCGGCTCCCTGCAGGTTCTCGGGAGATGGGCGCGGCGCAGCATGAGCTGTGGGGGGCGGAGCCAGGTCCCTGCGCTGAAAACAGTGCCGGGACCTCTGCACATACGCCCTACAGTGGGCGCGCATGTGCAGTAGCTCCAGGCGCCCAAAACTGTGTGGGAGGGGCCCGAAGCACGCAGCCCCTAGCCCTGGCCGAATGGGCTCACTGGAGCTGTGTGGATAAGGCTCACCTCCCACGCCCAGCTCCAGCTCCAGCTTCCTCCCGACCCGACTTGACTGACTCCCGCCCCCCCCCCCGCCAAACCCCGGACCAGACCCCGCTCCCTTGGACCTGACCCGCCGCCCCGACCTCCGCTCGCCCCGCCCCGGCGACCCGACCTTCGCGACCCCCCCTCCCCGGACACCGCTCCCCCCTGGATCCGGGACCTGACGCCACCTACCTGTAAATCTGGTGCTGAAGTCTTGTCAATCCAGCCCAAAGTCTTGGGCCTGACCCGTTCAGCCTCCTTCTCCCTTCTCTCCCTCCCTCCCTCCCTCCCCTCTCCTTGTCCCTTCTCTCCTTCTCCCCCTCCCCTCGCTGTCAGAAACACAGACACTGACAGACAGAGAGTGAGAGACACACACAGACAGACAGAGAGATAGAGACACACTGGGGGGGCCGTCCCAGCACGCTGTTGGAGGGCTCCCGGTGCTGCAGTCGGTAAGTAGAAAATGTTTTATTTATTGATTTTTTAATTTTTTTTAATTAATTTTTTTTTGGATTGATTTATTGGTTGATTTATTGATGTATTTATCATTTATTATTGATGATGGCTCTTTATTTGTAAAACTGAAGTGTTTAATATTTGTAAACTTCCCTTTAAACCCCCCTGCACCCCCCCCATTCCCTGCGCCTGATTTGTAACCTACGCCTGATTTTCTAAGGTTAGACAAGGTTTTTCTGAGCGTACAAAAATCTACACTTACTCCATTCTAAATTAGTTTGGAGTATGTTTTCACTGCCCAAACTTTCAAAATGAGCGTAAGTGGCCGGACATGCCCCCTTTTATGAAAAAAAAATCTGTTCCAAACTGAAACTGTTCTAACTGACTAGAACTGGAGCAAACTAAATGCCGAGAATTGCAATTTCTAAGATACTCCATTCTAAACCAGTTGCTCCAAAAAAACAGGAGCAACTCAGGCTGAAACTTGGCCCCTCAGAGGTGTCGGTTGTTGTGGGAACATGTAAATAGCCAGTTCTCCAAGAAAAAGTTGAAAGAAGTGGCATGTTGGACTTGAGTGCAAAAATATAAGTATAGTACAGAAAAAAATTCTTCCATGTAGTTGAGTTTGCAAGGAATAATGGACGAAGATTTTTTTTAAAAAAAAGAGGTCTCTGTAGATTACTAGAAATCTGATTACAAAATACTTGCAGCTCTACAGAGCAGGAAAGGTTTTGCACTGTTTAAATCCGTTTTTTCACCAAGATGTTACTTGGTGGTTAATTTTCCAATGATGCTTCCTTTAGGATGCTGATGATCACATTCTGTGGCAGGATGGAGTTGAGTACTGTAAGTTTTATACTAAAAATAATGTCCTTTCTCCAGGGCTTATGTACAGTCCACATTTCACTTGAAAAAGTTATAATAAAAGCTCATAACTTCCATGTTGTCACCAAAAATGGCCACTGTAAATGTCACCTGTTTTTTTTTTTTACTTTGATTAAAAACATGAAACAAATAATTACTCTTGGAATGTGGGCGTTACTGGCAAAGCCAGCATTTATTGCTTTCTAGGTCACTTAAGAGCCAACCACACTGGTGTGGCGACTGGAATCGCATATAAGCGAGACTGGTAAGGACGGCAGGTCATTAGTGAACCATTTGGATTTTTAAAACTTCATGATCACTTTTATATCCAGAATTTTATAAACTGAATTCAAGTTCTCAAACTGCCATGGAGGGATTTGAACTCGCATTCTCTGTATTATCAATGCCGGCCTCAAGACCAGTAACATAACCACGACACTGCTGTACCTGCAATGTTTAGCATCCTGCATGAAGAACACATTGCCTGTTCAGTCCAAGGGTTCATGACTGTATAATGGAGAGTTTGCTTTCCTGTGCAGACAGATGATGTGTTTTACAGTTCTGTAATACTGGCTGCCAGTTTCAGAGCTGTTGTTCGATTTTTGCCCTGTTAATGCTGGTGAGATGGTTTCAATGGCACTTTAGAACTGCAGGTGACTGTTATAAAAGAATGTGGTCCTGCATTTCCAGAGGATGTTCTCAATTTTCTGCCATCACTTTGTGGGACATTGGTGGAACACTTGGAAAGAAACTGTAATGGCCAGTTACACCGATTCTCTGAAGGCCCCTCCCATCTCCCTCTGGACAAATCCTGTGGGAAATTCCAGGTGAATAGTTTCAACTATAAGTAGTGGCAGCAACTTCCCCAATCCCAGGGTTGAAAAAGGTCCGTGTAGGCCAGTGATTGCAAAAGCAGTTTGCTGGCCTTTTAAGAAGCATGTGTGATTGCATCAACTACTCGATGTGCTTTCAGTGAGCTGTTTCATGCTTGGGTTGCTGTCTTGAGAGTAGTGGCTTCTAAATGTGTGTAACAGCTGGGGAGATTCCACCCAATATACGCACCATCTCATGAAAATGAAGTGACAAGACCATATGATGAACATTAAAGTCCTGTAAAGCCTCATCAAAGCTGGCATCAAAGATACAATTCTATAGACATGGATTGGGAGAGGCATACACGCCTGCGTGTCAAATTAATGGCTTTCTAAAACCATATTTTACATGTAGCTGACCACAAGGATTGTAGTGTTGGTGTTCAGAGAAAATGGTTCACGCCTCAATAAATATGGCATTCCAACTGGAAACATGAAAAATTTATACCAATAGTGAAGTTGCGCACTTTAAAGTGAACAAATGTGAAGGTGATAAACAAATCATTGTTGCAGGAAAGTTGATCAGCAGCAATTTGCAAATACATGTGGAGATTGTCCCCCTCCTGACTCCTCCTTCTCCTCAGAGGTTGGTTGCCCAAAAGTTAAAATAGACTCCATTCTTTGGTTTTGACAGCTGTGGTATATTTCAAAACTGTGTTTGAAGCGGGCAATTAATGAGATGTTTGGTATTTAAAAAAAATGATTCTTGTTCCATAAAGAGATTCTTCCTATTTTTCCCACTCTCTTCCCAGCCCTCTCCCATCCCCCTACCCAAATCGAGCCAGCCAAGCCACACTCTGCTCTCTCTCCGTTTTTGCCCCACGTGCCAGGAAGCACGTTGCATTGACTTAGCAGACTCTCTCTGGTTTTGTCGGCCCCCACTGGCTGAGTTCCTCATCTCCATACATCACTGTAGGATATCACACCAATCTCTCCAAACTGGAACTATGAATTGGTGCTCAGATCCATTAAATCATCAGGCGACTCTGATTTTATAAGAAACTAATTGTGGTAATCGTTCACCTGAATCTGTACTCCTAAACTTATAAAGCTTCAATTGTCTGTTCGAGTTGGCCTCAGTGCTCCATTCCAGGGAATGGGATCCTGTGTTCTGGATTGATATTTAAGTGACACCCACTACAAAGTGCATTGTTGCTGGGTGAAGACAGGATCCGAACTGGCTGTCACGTTGCCTCTCTCAAGGAGTTGAATAACCTGCTATTTTGCCTCTAAAACTCCAAGTAGTGATTGGGATGTAACTGCCAAGGTTGCACCTGACCATATCATGTGGCACATACCCCACCGCAGTTTGCGGGGTCAGTGGGAGGGCACTTCATCATTATCATGCGATAGGTGCATCATTTATATATATTTTTTAAATTGCAGGTCTTTAGCGATGGGTACACATCCCTTCACTGCACTAGTCTCGACACAAACATCATCAGGTTGGGGAGCACAGCAGCAGCTCCTCGCTTGGGGAGCACCTCCCCCTGCAGACCCCTCTCCCACCCCCCCAGCTCACCATAAGGGTGGATTGAATAACATCCTTCTCTGCTATTTCTCTTGGGTGGATCACTTGTGTCTCACTAAAGGTGCAGTGTGCAGCTAGCAGAATCTCAGCAAAAGTTCAGCCCCTTTTTGTTTAGGTTGTCGCATGAAGAATGGTCACTTAGGCAAAGTACTGGATAACTGCTGGTGTCCGTGATTGAGTCACAACTTGCAGGAGAGGAAGGGAACAAATTGTTTCGGAGAAGTGAACTTTAATTGCCACCTATATCCTAAATGACGACTAAAGGGAAGGAATTGAAGTTGATGTATTATTGACTTGTTTGTCTTTGAGATTGGAGCTGTCGACAGTGGAAATGCAGGGCGTGTGCGAAACCTTCGCTTCAGAGGTCAAGTAACATCAGCATGCTGTTAAAAAGTAATGGCATTCCATTTATTTCATGTTATTTACTTAATTTATCTTGCTGACGTACAAGGTGGTAAACCTAATTGAATGGTTGATTGTTGCTTCTCTTTGACCTTGCATGTTAAAGACTTTGCTGCAGGAGTTGGTGTGTTGCCCCATAGTTGAAGGTGGGACATAAGAACATAAGAAATAGGAGTAGGCCATTTGGCCCCTCAAGCCTGCTCTGCCATTTAATCAGAACATGGCTGATCTGATCATGGACTCGGCTCCACTTCCCTGCCCACTCCCCATAACCCTTTATTCCCTTTTCGCTGAAAAATCTGTCTCCCTCCACCTTAAATATATTCAATGACCCAGCCTCCACAGCTCTCTGGGGCAGAGAAATCCACAGATTTACAACCCTCTGAGAGAAGAAATCCCTCCTCATAGTTTTAAAAGAGCAGCCCCTTATTCTGAGACTATGCCCCCTACTTTTAGTTTCCCCTATGAGTGGAACTATCCTCTCTGCATCCACCTTGTTGAGCTCCCTCATTATCTTGTATGTTTCGATAAGATCACCTCTCATTCTTCATATCCAATAAGTATAGGCACAACCGACTCAACTTATCTTCATGTCAACCCCCTCTTCTCTGGAATCAACCTAGTGAACCTTCTCTGAAGAGCCTCCAATGCAAGTATATCCTTCCTTAAATATGGAGACCAAAACTGTGTGCAGTACTCTAGGTGTGGCCTCACCAATACCCTGTACAGTTGTAGCAGGATTTCTCTGCTTTTATACTCTACCCCCCTTGCAATAAAGGCCAACATTCCATTTGCCTTCCTGATTACTTGCTGTACCTGCATATTAATTTTTTGTGTTTCATGCACAAGGAACCCCAGGTCTCTCTGTACTGCAACATTTGCAATTTCCTCCCCCCCGCCCTTCTCAGCTGGAAAATGGTGAACCCCAACACTGCTGCAAGAGATATATAAGCCCAAATCCAGCTACTGAGTAATAACTGCAGACACCACTTAAAAGAAGTACTGTAGTTTTGACACATGCTGCCTCATTTAGCATTCAGCTGCTACAGATGTTGTGAACGCCCAGATGCATCTTGCAAGATCAAGAGCTGAGATGAGGTCTGTTCACTGTTTGATCCAGACTTGATGCGTTTTGCAAAAGGAATCTTCAACAGTGTAATTTTTTTTTGTAAGAGATGGTTTTAAGGTATGTTTCACCAGAGCTGTGGGTACCCCTTCATATAATGGATTCCCTCACCTTTATTCTCCTTGTGTGGCAACGGTGCATTATTTAATGGCACCGTAGCTTAGTTTGAAATTTCTGCCTGCAACAAGATTTAGCAGTGCATCACCATATTGCACCAAAATAGAGGTTGGGGGGAGCAGGGGGGGTGGGGGACGGGAGAGAGGGAAAGAGAAAGAAACATGCTCACCATTTGTCAGTGTCACTCTTGCTGACCATGTTTGTTGCTGCTACTGTTTCGCCTTTCGTTGACAGTATGTGAGTGAGGAATGGCAGGTTTGCATCCATGGCCTATCATTCTCTGCTGCCTGTCGTTGAAATGAATTCACGTGACAGACTTCATTTCAGTCCAGCATGTTGCATCTCTGGCTTGAATAAGGAGTGTACCATTACTGTTAAAGAACATGCACGTCTGTCGAGGCAGATTACTGGTCTTATTTTTCATATGACCCAATTTCATGATAATTTGTGCTACCAACAGTGAGCCTCACCCACCAGCCATGCATATCGGAGAAATTAAAGCACGCTGTCCACAATTTCTTGATCGTACATGGCTGGTGGACAAGGCTTGCCCCCTGAGCAGGGCAAACTTGGAAAATTGGCCTTTATAACTTCGTGCCAGTATTTTTATTACAATTCTCTCATTTGCAAGTGAAGTGAAATGTTTAACACACTCTTTACAAATAAAAATGTTTGCCAAACATTTTAGAGATGGTGCTCATTTTAACACTGAGCAGGTACTGAGGCTGCCAATTGTGACCACATTTTCTGTAACTGATTTGGCACTCGCAAGCATGGAGAAAATAATCGCTTTTTCTGCACTCAGCTTATTAAAGTGGGTGTGTTTCAATCTCCCCATCAAAACAAATGGAGCTCAGCTTGTAAAATTGTCTTTTGGCTGAATGTTTCAAAAAGTAGCAACTCGAGTTGATGTCCTTTCTGTTGCGCAAGCCATGCAGAAAACTACTCCCCCCACCCCCCCAAAAAAAAGTATTACGTTTTTCTATCAGGAAACTGAGTGATCTGTTAACCCTTTGTGGATTTTGCTGCTGGACTTCAGTTCCATGTTTGCTGCAGATCTTTCTTTTGGATGTGGTACTTCATTGGGCCCCAGTTTGCTCCCAAGGTTAGAACAGCGCATCTCGGTGAGGTGCGCCGACTTTTTAGAACAGAAACATTGCCTATTATTTACCTTAGTATTCTCCCCTCCGTCCGGTCGATCCAGGCCCTTGGCGCAGCGCAGTCGAACACGTGGAGGGCGGAGCTGAAAACAGTGCCGGGACCTCTGCACATGCGTGCTAGTGTGCAGTAGCTCCTCGCCCCCGAGGCTGTGTGGAAGGAGCCCGAAGCACGCCGCCCCTAGCCCTGGCCGAATAGGCTCACCGGGTGAAGATTGGACGGGGGGCGGGCTCTCTCCTGTTCAGCTCCAGCCCCCACCCACTCTCTCCCCCCACGTCCTCGGCGGGGCCCGCCCGCTCGGCATCTTGCTGGGGGCGGGCTCCGCCCGAAGTCTAAGGCAGTGGCCCGGCTTCCTCTCTGTGGGGCCTGTTCAACCTCCCCCTCTCCTCTCCCCGCTCCTCTTCCTCCCCCCCCCCCCCTCTCCTCTTCCTCCCCCCCCTCTCCTCTTCCTCCCCCCCCTCTCCTCTTCCTCCCCCCCCTCTCCTCTTCCTCCCCCCCCTCTCCTCTTCCTCCCCCCCCTCTCCTCTTCCTCCCCCCCCTCTCCTCTTCCTCCCCCCTCTCCTCTTCTTCCTCCCCCTCTCCTCTTCTTCCTCTCCCCGCTTCTCTACCTCCCACTCCCCCTCCCCCACTCCTCTTCCTCCCCCTCTCCTCTTCCTCCCCCTCCCCCTCTCCTCTTCCTCCGCCTCCCTCCCACTCTCCTCTTCCTCCCTTCTCCTCTTCCGCCCCCTCTCCCTCTCCTCTTCCGCCCCCTCTCCCTCTCCTCTTCCGCCCCCTCCCCCTCTCCTCTTCCGCCCCCTCCCCCTCTCCTCTTCCGCCCCCTCCCCCTCTCCTCTTCCGCCCCCTCCCCCCTCCTCTTCCGCCCCCTCCCCCTCTCCTCTTCCGCCCCCTCCCCCTCCCCTCTTCCGCCCCCTCCCCCTCCCCTCTTCCGCCCCCTCCCCCTCCCCTCTTCCGCCCCCTCCCCCTCTCCTCTTCCGCCCCCTCCCCCTCCCCTCTTCCGCCCCCTCCCCCTCCCCTCTTCCGCCCCCTCCCCCTCTCCTCTTCCGCCCCCTCCCCCTCTCCTCTTCCGCCCCTCCCCCTCTCCTCTTCCGCCCCCTCCCCCTCTCCTCTTCCACCCCCTCCCCCTCTTCGCTTCCCCCCCCACTCCTCTCGTTTCCCCCCCACTCCTCTCGCTTCCCCCCCACTCCTCTCGCTTCCCCCCCACTCCTCTCGCTTCCCCCCCAACTCCTCTCGCTTCCCCCCCCACTCCTCTCGCTTCCCCCCCCACTCCTCTCGCTTCCCCCCCCACTCCTCTCGCTTCCCCCCCCACTCCTCTCGCTTCCCCCCCCACTCCTCTCGCTTCCCCCCCCACTCCTCTCGCTTCCCCCCCACTCCTCTCGCTTCCCCCCCCACTCCTCTCGCTTCCCCCCCACTCCTCTCGCTTCCCCCCCACTCCTCTCGCTTCCCCCCCACTCCTCTCGCTTCCCCCCCACTCCTCTCGCTTCCCCCCCACTCCTCTCGCTTCCCCCCCACTCCTCTCGCTTCCCCCCCACTCCTCTCGCTTCCCCCCCACTCCTCTCGCTTCCCCCCCACTCCTCTCGCTTCCCCCCACTCCTCTCGCTTCCCCCCCACTCCTCTCGCTTCCCCCCCACTCCTCTCGCTTCCCCCCCACTCCTCTCGCTTCCCCCCCACTCCTCTCGCTTCCCCCCCACTCCTCTCGCTTCCCCCCCACTCCTCTCGCTTCCCCCCCACTCCTCTCGCTTCCCCCCCACTCCTCTCGCTTCCCCCCCACTCCTCTCGCTTCCCCCCCACTCCTCTCGCTTCCCCCCCACTCCTCTCGCTTCCCCCCCACTCCTCTCGCTTCCCCCCCACTCCTCTCGCTTCCCCCCCACTCCTCTCGCTTCCCCCCCACTCCTCTCGCTCTCTCCCCCCCACTCCTCTCGCTCTCTCCCCCCCACTCCTCTCGCTCTCTCCCCCCCACTCCTCTCGCTCTCTCCCCCCCACTCCTCTCGCTCTCTCCCCCCCACCCCTCTTTCTCTCCCCACCCCTCTTTCTCTCCCCCCCACCCCTCTTTCTCTCCCCCCCCACCCCTCTTTCTCTCCCCCCCCACCCCTCTTTCTCTCCCCCCCACCCCTCTTTCTCTCCCCCCCCACCCCTCTTTCTCTCCCCCCCCCACCCCTCTTTCTCTCCCCCCACCCCTCTTTCTCTCCCCCCCCACCCCTCTTTCTCTCCCCCCCACCCCTCTTTCTCTCCCCCCCACCCCTCTTTCTCTCCCCCCCACCCCTCTTTCTCTCCCCCCCACCCCTCTTTCTCTCCCCCCCCACCCCTCTTTCTCTCCCCCCCACCCCTCTTTCTCTCCCCCCCACCCCTCTTTCTCTCCCCCCCACCCCTCTTTCTCTCCCCCCCCACCCCTCTTTCTCTCCCCCCCCACCCCTCTTTCTCTCCCCCCCCACCCCTCTCTCTCTCTTCCCCCGCCCCCCCCACCCCTCTCTCTCTCTTCCCCCCCCACCCCTCTCTCTCTCTTCCCCCCCCACCCCTCTCTCTCTCCTCCCCCTCTGCTCTCCTACCTCTTTTCCTCTCCCCCCCCCCCCCCCCCCCAGTCAGAGAGAGAGAGAGAGACAGAGACACTGGGGGGCGGCGTCCCAGCCCGAAGTTGGAGGGCTCCCGGTGCTACACTTAGTGAGTAGAAACTTAATGTTTTATTTATTGATTTTTTAAAATTTTTTAATTTTTTTTGGATTAATTTATTGATTGATTTTTTGATTTATCATTTATTATTGAAGATGGCTCTTGTAAAAATGAAGTGTTTAATGTTTGTAAACTTCCCTCTCCCTCCCTTCCATCTCTCATTCCCTACGCCTGATTTATAAGTGTGGGCAAGGTTTTGTTGAGCGTACAGAAATGTACACTTAGAATGGAGTAAGTGCCTAAACTTGCAAAACAGGCCTAAGTGGCTGGACATGCTCCCATTTGGGGGGGAAAAATATGTTCTAAAATGGAACTATTCTAACTCATTAGAATTGGAGCAAACTAATTGCTGAGAATTGCAATTTCTAAGATGCTCCATTCTAAACTAGTTGCTCAAAAAAAAATAGGAGCAACTTGGGCTGAAACTTGAGCCCATTGAAGGCACTGTATCCTGTGTACTTGCTACCTGATTCATCCACGGTAAAGACAGCATCAGTGCATTTGTAGCCCTGATTGAATGAACAATATTATTTTGCTTGTGAGGCAGCATCTGTGGAGAGAGAAGCAGTTAACATTTCAGGTTAATAGCCTTCCATCACATTTCCAGCATCCACAGTATTTTGCTTTTTTATATTTTGCCGTTTGTCTGTAAAATAGGCACTCATTCTCCTCTAGACACTGGTACAGGGTGAGGTTGTATTGTGTAAGTAGAGAGGAGATTCAGTAGTCAGCAACTTTAATGTAATGGGGATCAAACGGAGGCATTCAGACCGTCCTGATTTCGCTGAGTGCTTCAACTTTGATTTTAGCCCTTCGTTAAAATTAGGGAGGCAGCATTCATCTGGATAATGTGCTTGTATGCATCATTGTGCATGTTTGGTGCAGACATCAAAGCAAAGTACGACAGGCTTTCAAAGCCTATGTGCCTTGGACTAAAATCTGTCAAGGGAAGCGTATGCTTAACTTGGCAGTTGTGAAACACACACAAATCTTGTCTCTGACTAATTGGTTGAATACTGTAATCTAAGCTATCCCAGGATCGTTGCACAGCTTTGGTTGAGTTAAGTTGTTCAAGGCTACAATTCAAGCTAACAGGAGTTTCAGTCTAAATGAACTTTGTGCTTTCTCCACCCTTCAGTGACTGCTGTCTGTTAAAGCTGTAAACAAGTCTGTGTTTTACTAAGGTGCAGCCAACATTAATTAACTCATAATGTGTATTGGTAACCAACTACTCTAAAATGGCAGACAACATGACTAAACCGAGGAACATTAATCTGAATTAAAAACTGCACATCAAGAGAAAATAAGATTTACTCATTTATTTTCTGTGTTGGGGGTAGGGAGTGTTTGTTTGCATTTGAAGCAGCTTATGTTCCGATGCATTTTTTTGATTGAATGGGAGTTTAAATGTTGCCCCCATTTTATACTGACAGAAAAGTCAAAGTGAAAGCTTTCATGGAGAAATGCTTTTTTTCATAAATATCCTCAACTATTTTTTTCAGAATTTAATCAAGGCAATCTCTGCAAAAGAGCTTGTAATACAGAAGTAAATAGGTCACTTTTTAATTAGAAATAATGGCTGGCTCTGCTGCAGTGATGCATCATTTCATCAATATATTGATCTTTGGCTAAGTTAGAAAATGTTCTTAATACCCTCATGAAAGATAGTTATAATATGACACTTCATCTTTCAATAAGTCCAACAGTAGTTGTAGAAATTTCCCCCCAATGAATCTGTAGATGATGTTTGTAAAGAAATGGGCGATTAAAAGTTCAGAATTAAGGTGGCCTGATGTGCCATGGACAAAACCAATAAAATAAATATCTGGGAGCAGGGTATCCAGGCCCATGTTTGATACAGGTAGCTTGAAAGGTGATATTCCATTTCACACAAAAGACAGATGAGATGGCTGGTACAAACAATAAAACTCGCCCGATGACTCATTGGGCCTTCCTGGTCTGATGGCAATGATTAATTGCTGGTCTGAGTTCATGGATCTCCGACAAGATGGTGATGAGGAAATTGTATTTGGCCTTCGTGCCCTGGCCTAATGTTGGGTGAAGATGGGATTCAGGCATGATTCATTCCAAAGTACAGAAGCTCCACGAACTACACAGCTTGTTCCAAGAAGAATAGCAGCTTAGCCAAGATGTCAGGAAGGAAGGACATCTGCCAGTCTCAGTGTGATCATAAAACTTGTATAAAAGGGAGGGAGAAACTTAAAACAATCACTATCACAAAAGAAGTAGTACTCGGTAAAATAATGGGAATAAAGGCGAACAAGTCCCCTGGACCCGATGGCTTGCATTCTAGGATTTTAAAAGAAGTGGCTGCAGAGATGGTGGATACATTGGTTGTAATCTACCAAAATTTCCTGGATTCTGGGGAGGTCTCAGCGGATTGGAAAACCGCAAATGTAACACCCCTATTTTTAAAAAAAAGGAGGGAGACAGAAAGCAGGACCAGTTAGCCTAATGCCTGTCATTGGGAAAATGCTGGAGTCCATTATTAAGGAAGCAGTAGCAGGACATTTGGAAAAGCATAATTCAATCAAGCAGAGATGGTTTTATGAAAGGGAAATCGTGTTTGGCAAACTTGCTGGAGTTCTTTGAGGATGTAACGAGCAGGGTGGATAAGGGGGAACCAGTAGGTGTGTATTTAGATTTCCAGAAGGCATTTGATAACGTACCACATAAAAGATTACTGCACAAGTTAAAAGTTCATGGGGTTAGGGTAATATATTCACATGGATAGAGGATTGGCTAAGTAACAGAAAATAGAGAGTCAAGATAAATGGGATATTTTCCGGTTAGCAAACAGTAACTAGAGTCGTGCCGCAGGGCTCGGTGCTGGGGCCTCAACTATTTGCAATTTATATGCAAATGACTTGGATGAAGGGACCAAGTGTAATGTAGCCAAGTTTGCTGATGATACAAAGATGGGTGGGTGGGTAAATTGAGGAGTACACAAGAAATCTGCAAAGGGATATAGATGGGCTGAGTGGGTAAAAATTTAGCAGATTGCGTATAATGTGGGAAAATGTGAGGTTATCCACTTTGGCAGAAAAAATTGAAAAGCAAATTATAATTTAAATGGAGAAATATTGCAGAAGTACAGAGGGACCTGGGGGTCCTTGTGCATGAAACACACAGTTAGTATGCAGGTACAGCAAGTAATCAAGAAGGCAAATGGAATGTTGGCATTTATTGCAAGGGGGATGGAGTAAAAAGCCGAGAACTCCTACTACAACTGTACAGGGTATTGGTGAGGCCACACCTTGAGTACTGCGTACAGTTTGGGTCTTCGTATTTAAGGAAGGATATACTTGCATTGGAGGATGTTCAGAGAAGGTTCACTGGAGATGAGGGGGTTGCCTTATGAAAGGTTGAGTAGGTTGGGGCTATACTCATTGGAGTTCAGAAGTGTGAGGAGAGGTGATCTTATCGAAACATATAAGATAATGAGAGGGCTCGACAAGGTGGATGCAGAGAGGATATTTCCACTCATAGGGGAAACTAAAACTAAGGGGCATAGTCTCAGAATAAGGGGCTGCCTATTTAAAACTGAGATGAGGAGGAATTTCTTCTATCAGAGCATTGTAAATCTGTGTAATTCTCTACTCCACAGAGCTGTGGAGGCTGGGCAATTGAATATATTTAAGGCGGAGAGAGACAGAATTTTGAGCTATAAGGGAATAAAGGATTATGGGGAGCGGGCAGATAAGTGGAGCTGAGCCCGATTAGATCAGCCATGATCTTATTAAATGTCGGAGCAGGCTTGAGGGGCCAAAAGGCCTACTTCTGCTCCTATTTCTATGTTCTTATGTTTGAGGAGAATCAGAAAATGTTTCCCCTTTTTTTTAAGAAAACAGCAATATAATGTTGAGAGGTGCTGTCTTTCACTCTCTACTGATGATTTAGTTTGAACCCAGTCTGGGGGAGGCAAGGGTCATCATAGGCAGTCCCTCAAAATTGAGGAAGCCTTGCTTCCACTCTAAAAGCAAGTTCTCAGGTGGCTGTACAGTCTGGGGGAGGCAAGGGTAGGGGCGCGATGAAATCTGAGGATCAGATAGTTTCAGCAGCTGTAATCCAATCTGAAGTATGACATCCAACATGTAGATTGACTGCGTCAGAGTGCTGAGAAGATAAAAATATACTGTCGGGGAAATTAAGAGATTGGTGTCTAGAATAAGTAGGGTAGCCAGGGCACTAAGATTCTGGGCAGTATAGTTGACCCGTGCAGAACCTGAAGTTGAAATACTTCATCTCATTACAAATGCAAAGTGGATGCCGTTTAAGAAAATTCATGAATATACAAGTGTGTGATAACTGTAAAAACAGTTCACTGCAAGAGTGATTTGCAGTCTTTGGATGGACAGACTGTGAAGGAGATGCACAGTAGGCTTGTCGGCATCTGCTTTTAGTTCAGAGTTCTAACATTTGGGATGCATTCATATCTTAATCAGGTTAATGTTTGCACATAATATCTATGCAGTGACCTCATCCAGCCACCTGCATTGGTACCTGTTTGGTACAAAGTTTAATGTTGACAAGCGGTTGTTCTGTCAGAAAACCTCTCCTGTTAAGTTTTTTTAGTTTTAATCAATGACATTTTTGACCATTGAAATTTAGATATAACTTTGAAAGTGATGTGTGTTGGCAACATTTGAGTGAAAATCTAGCTAATTTGTTCCCTGTTCTGAAAGGAAATACGTGATTGGCCAAATGTTTTACCATAGCTCTAATACAATTAATTAATGAGATGCACATCGCACAATCCAACTTTTGAAGTGCTAGCTGTGATCCTGGATTGAAGTCGTCCTTTGATGAGGAGAGACAGAGATGTATGGAGACTCTTCAGAGGAGCTTAGTCAACAAATATTCTCTAATGTAGCAACATGAGCGCTGTTGATGCTGTTATAGTGGTTTAAAGAATCGTGAGCTGATGAAACCACATGAATTTCTCAAGTTGAAAACTTTCATCTGTCTCTCTGGGGGATCAATGAGAAAATTACTGGTTTCTATTGTCCCGCCTCCCCCACCCTTAAAACTAGAGGGGGATGAAAGTTGGCCAACTGAAGATACATAGAAACATAAAAAATAGGTGCAGGAGTCGGCCATTCGGCCCGTCAAGCCTGCACCACCATTCAATAAGATCATGATTGATCATTCCTTCAGTCCCCCTTTCCTGCTTTCTCTCCATACCTCTTGATCCATTTAGCCATAAGGGCCATATCTAACTCCCTCTTGAATATATCCAATGAACTGGCATCAACAACTCTCTGTGGCAGGGAATTCCACAAGTTAACAACTCTCTGAGTGAAGAAATTTCTCCTCATCTCAGTCCTAAATGGCCTACCTCTTATCCTAAGACTGTGTCCCCTGGTTTTGAACTTCCCCAACATCGGGAGCATTCTTCCCGCATCTAACCTGTCCAGTCCCATCAGAATTTTATGTTTCTATGAGATCCCCTCTCATCCTTCTAAACTCCAGTGTATAAAGGCCCAGTTGGTCCAGTCTCTCCTTAAGATGACTGGTTGCTATCTGTAGATCTCTGGCTTTCTGAAAGCTTTATCACAGTTTCTAAAGTTTGTGAAGATTTTAATTTATGTTCCACTCATATTTACTCTTATGGAGTGGAGAGATAGTAATGCAGCAAAATATTTTGCTTCTGAGGTGCCTTGTTTGCTTTGAGAAATTCATCTGAGAATCATTGAGCCCTTCCTTTGCAGCAGAAACGTTCCCCGGCTTTTGCACATCATCTGACAGTTGATGCATCTCGATAAGATTGTCCTAGCTTTTTGTCAGTGTTTTATCCCTCCAGCATGCTAAACCGCTTCTTTATTGCTCTCATTTCTCACTTAGCTTGGTTCTTTCACCATATACTGCTGAAGGCAGACACAAAGGTCTGTCATTATTTAATGGTTAACCATTCACACAATAGAAAATCATTTTAGTTGTACTTCGCTTTTTTAAAAAGTCTTATTTCAGTTGTTGAAATGAATATTTGTTTTTGCTCCAATCAACGAATGTGGAGAAAATAAGATGTTCTGCTAACCTTCTGCAAGCATTAATGGAATGCAAGCAGAATCCCACATTGAATCAGTTTTACTTCACTTTAAACAAAAGTGTTCTGATGTCTAGTGTTATGGAAATTCACGTCTTCATATTACATGTAGCTGCAAAGAATGATTGTGTTTAAATGCAGGCGTTGTGAAAAGACACTTAGGCCACCAACCTTCCCACTTATACCGACACAGATGCCCCCTTCAATTCTGGTGGACTACAGTATAGTTTGTGCTTTAATGTGATTATTTATTGAATGCATTTTTCTGTGTATTACCAGTTTAGAATTAATAGCCAGATGGTAATTTCTAAATCAAAAATTTGAATCACAGCTTCCAAATTCTCTTATTGGAGCTTTAAAAAAAAATGCTGTTTTTATGTCCTCCAATAAAAGGGTATTGGAATTTTACTGCTCGTGGAATTTACTTCAGTTACAAAAGTTCAGTGTACAGTAGCAACTCCTTGACGTTTTTTCAATATTTTAAGATCAAAATAGGCCACTTTCTAAATAAACTTTTACATTTCAAGCACATCTCATTACACACCAAAAATGTACTTGAGATAATTAAATTCTACACCTCCATGTTTTTCAGGCATTCTTCATTTGATCCCAGAACAATTTTGTTTCGTTTGCTAAGGAATTGATTTGGCGATTTGGTGATGACCTTTCTGCTTGGTCACTAGTTTCAATCAATCGAGATTGAGGTCAGTATTGCTTGTTTATATAATACACCAGAGGAATTGTTGAGTGCAGAAAACCCTTCTGAAATTGATGTTAGAAATAAGAAGGTCGATTGTTTTTAATATTGAATCGGGAAAAATAGAAATTGTGGCTGCAGGGATTCTGCAGATTTTAAACACCCCATAAACCCGTACATATAAATCAACCAAGCAAGGCTAATTGTAGTTGCTCTTTTTTTATGGTCGCGGGGCAGTTGGGAGAAGTTGTTTTCTGTTGTTCTCGCAGACTAATGCGTTGCTACATGGCACTAGAATTTGGTCTCTGCAAGTTGCAGGGGTTTTTCTTTGAGGTGCAAATGTTTAACCATTTTTATTTTGGTCTTTGTAAACTTAAATCCTTCATGCAAGCACTAACTTGTACAATTCCGATTTAGATAATGAGTTCACTGTTGAAATGCAGCTATCTTCCTACATTATTCTGCTGAATTTCTCATTCAAAGTTCACAGTTGAGATTCAACCTAGAACTGCAGGCAACTTTGCCAGCAGGAAACATTACATAATGGACAAAATGTGACAAGTAGAAACATACATAGAAACATAGAAAATAGGTACAGGAGTAGGCCATTCGGCCCTTCGAGCCTGCACCACCATTCAATAAGATAATGGCTAATCATTCACCTCAGTACCCCTTTCCTGCTTTCTCTCCATACCCCTTGATCCCTTTAGTCGTAAGGGCCATATCGAACTCCCTTTTGAATATATCCAATGAAATGGCATCAACAACTCTCTGTTGTAGAGAATTCCACAGGTTAACAACTCTGAGTGAAGAAGCTTCTCCTCATCTCAGTCCTAAATGGCTTACCCCTTATCCTTAGACTGTGTCCCCTGGTTCTGGACTTCCCCATTATCGGGAAAATATTTACCACATCTAACCTGTCCAGTCCTGTCAGAATCTTGCAAGTTTCTATAATACCCCCTCTCATCCTTCTAAACTCCAGTGTATAAAGGCCCAATTGATCCAGTCTCTCCTCATGTTAGTCCCGCCATCCCGGGAATCAGTCTGGTGAACCTTCGCTGCACTCCCTCAATAGCAAGAACGTTCTTCCTCAGATTAGGAGACTAAAACTAACACAATATTCCAGGTGAGGCCTCACTAAGGCCCTGTACAACTGCAGTAAGACGTCCCTGCTCCTGTACTCAAATCCCCGAGCTATGAAGGCCAACATACCATTGGCCGCCTTCACCGCCTGCTGTACCTGCATGCCAACTTTCAATGACTGATGAACCATGACACCCAGGTCTCATTGCACCTCCCCCTTTCCTAATCTGCCGCCTTTCAGATAATATTCTGCCTTTGTGATTTTGCCCCCAAAGTGGATAACCTCACATTTATGCACATTCTACTGCATTTGCCATGCATTTGCCCACTCACCTAACCTGTCCAAGTCACCCTGCAGCCTTTTAGCGTCCTCCTCACAGTTCACACCACCACCCAGTTTAGTGTCATCTGCAAACTTGGAGATATTACACTCAATTCCTTCATCTAAATCATTAATGTATATTGTAAAGAGCTGGGGTCCCAGCACTGAGCCCTGCGGTACTCCACTTGTCACTGCCTGTCATTCTGGAAAGGACCCGTTTATCGCGACTCTCTGCTTCTTGTCTGCTAACCAGTTTTCTATCCATGTCAGTATATTATCCCCAATACCATGTGCTTTGATTTTGCACATCAATCTCTCATGTGGGACCTTGTCAAAAGCCTTTTGAAAGTCAAAATACACTTCATTCACTGGTTCTCCCTTGTCCACTCCACTAGTTACATCCTCAAAAAATTCCAGAAGATTTGTCAAGCGTGATTGCCCCTTCATAAATCCATGCTGACTTGGACCGATCCTGTCACAGCTTTCCAAATGCGCTGCTATTTCATCTTTAATAATTGATTCCAACATTTTCCCCACTACTGATGTCAGGCTAACTGGTCTATAATTACATGTTTTCTCTCTCCCTCCTTTTTTAAACAGTGGTGTTATATTAGCTCCCTTCCAGTCTAAAGGAACTGATCCAGAGTCGATCGACTGTTGGAAAATGATCACCAATGCATTCACTATTTCTATGGCCACTTCCTTAAGTACTCTGGGATGCAGACTATCAGGGCCTGGGGATTTATCGGCCTTCAATCCCATCAATTTCCCTAACACAATTTCCCGCTTTATAAAGATATCCTTCAGTTCCTCCTTCTAACTAGACCCTCGGTCCCCTAGTATTTCCGGAAGGTTATTTGTGTCTTCCTTCGTGAAAACAGAACCAAAGTATTTGTTTAAATGGTCCACCATTTCTTTGTTCCCCATTATAAATTCACCTGAATCTGACTGCAAGGGATCTATGTTTGTTTTCACTAATCTTTTTCTCTTCACATATCTAGAAGCTTTTGCAGTCAATTTTTATGTTCTCAGCAAGCTTCCTCTCCTACTCTATTTTCCTCCTCCTAATTAAACCCTATGTCCTCCTCTGCTGTATTACAAAATTCTCCCAGTCCTCAGGTTTGCTGCTTTTTCTGGCCAATTTATATGCCTCTTCCTTGGATTTAAAGCTATCCTTAATTTCCCTTGTTAGCCACGGTTGAGCCACCTTCCCTGTTTTATTTTTACTCCAGACAGGGATGTACAATTGTTGAAGATCATCCATGTGATCTTTCAATGTTTGCCATTGCCTATCCACTGTCAATCCTTTAAGTATCACTCGCCAGTCTATTCTAGCCAGTTCACGTCTCATACCATCGAAGTTACCTTTCCCCAAGTTCAGGACCCTAGTCTCTGAATTAACTGTGTCACTCTCCATCTTAATAAAGAATTCTACCATATTATGGTCACTCATCCCCAAGGGGCCTCGCACAACGAGATTGTTAATTAGTCCTTTCTCATTACACATCATCCAGTCTAGGATGGCCAGCCCTCTAGTTGGTTCCTCGACATATTGGTCATTGGTCTAGAAAACCATCCCTAATACACTCCAGGAAATCCTCCTCCACCGCATTGCTACCAGTTTGGTTAGCCCAGTCAATATATAGATTAAAGTCACCCATGATAACTGCTGTACCTTTATTGCACGCATCCCTAATTTCTTGTTTGATGCTATCCCCATCCTCATTACTACTGTTTGGTAGTCTGTACACAACTCCCACTAGCGTTTTCTGCCCTTTGGTATTCCGTAGCTCCAGATTCCATATCATCCAAGCCAATGTCCTTCCTTACTATTGCATTAATTTCCTCTTCAATCAGCAACACCACTCCACCTCCTTTTCCTTTCTGTCTATCCTTTCTAAATGTTGAATACCCCTGGATGTTGAGTTCCAAGCCTTGGTCACCCTGGAGCCATGTCTCTGTGATGCCAATTACATCATATCCATTAACTGCTGTCTGCGCAGTTACTTCGTTCACCTTATTCCGAATACTCCTCGCATTGAGGAACAGAGCCTTCAGGTTTGTCTTTTTAACACCCTTTGCCCCTTCAGGATTTTGCTGTAATGTGGCCCTTTTTGCTTTTTGCCTAGTTGTTTATTAAAATCACTGAACAGGGGATCAATCACCACCCCCCCCCCCCCCCAAATATTGAAGAGTTGATTGAAGACTTGTTTTTCAGGAGAATGGGGGCAATATGTTGAATTGCCTTTCCTCCACTACCTTTCCAGTACTAATAGCATTAAGATGGCCAGCACTCGAACTGAGTGCACCCGTTATTGCTGGAATAGGATCTGGAATGTTCCAATATACATAGAGAAGGATAATATTTTATGCGGCTAATAAATGTTACATTTTCAGTAAAGCTTCTGCATTATAGATATTGCCCTATGTTCAGTTTTGAAGAATCAGTTGATGTGTAATAGTACAGAATCTACTGTTTCTTTTAGGGTCATTCTCCCATCCGGGTCGGAAGGAAGGAATATTCAAATCTTGATCTTTGTATGAACCTTCCACATATTTTGGCTTCTAAAACACTGATCTGACCTTTTTATGATGAGCTGCATCTGTTCCTCAGCAATTCTTTTGACCACAGAATGTAGCAACAATAAAGTAATTTGGTACATTTAACTTCTTTCTCCCAGATTTATCTGGACCATTTTCAGCTTCTTTCTTTGGTAGGGTGGGGTTAAAGATTTGTGTTCCTTTTTAAATTTTCAACAGGCCCAACCATTGCTTCTCTATTACTCCCGTCAAATTGTTTGGCTCTCAGATTTTACTGGATTCATCATTCAAGATGACAATGTATTGTGGCCAAATGGATATTAATTGTAGCTGAAATCCAAAAGCAGGGTGGGGCAAGGAGAGAAATATTAGTCCATTCAGATGAAATATTCCATCCGAAACATCAACCTGAATTTTTTTTGATGGGATGACTGACCTGATGTGTGTCTTCCCTGAGACTGCTGTCTTGATTAATTCTTGAATTCTGTTTATCAACATGTCATGGGGTCACCTATTTGACGCTTCATGTTTCACGTGTGATCACAGCAATGAAGATAAATTCTTGAGTGAGCATAATATGCAATGAAGATCCTTGCACTGAAGATTAGGATGTTTGTAAATTAGGCAATACTAGTAATTTCCTTCACCAAACAGTGAGCAATTGATCCCTTTCTAACTTTTATTTTCTTCCTTGTCCTCTTCGAGCTTATGTCTTGGTTTGGTTTTTTTTAACCACTAAGGCATTATTGTCTTCAGTGATTAATTCTGACCACTGGTTGCCAGTTTTTAATAGAAGTCATTGGAAATTCTATCCACAAATGCCCTCTTAGAATTCGTCTTCAAATTCCAATGGTTATGAAATACAGAGACTCTTTTTAATCTCTGTAGTTAATAAACATGGAGTTGACTGAGTGACCTTTTTGGTAAAGAAAAGAGTCTGAGAGAAGGCAAAGGTTCTATAACAATAGTATTGCTTATGAATATTATGGATGTGGTGAATACTTTATCCAAGAATGAGATCTATGGAATGTTAATTAATCTTTCATTTTGTAGCAAAATGAGATGTGGAGCAACATTTATGACAAGCTTAGTTTCTCCTTTTGCAAGCTGCTCATTGCAGCTGTTTTCCATTGGGCAGGGTGATGGGGGCTGCAGATTCTTCATGCTTGTGGTGGACAAGATTTAAGCAGTACAAATCAGTGCATTTGTCTGTGTTCTTCCCTAGCTAATACAGCTGTCCCAGATTTATTGGGATTCCTGTATTTAACAGAATCCTTAAATATGAAACGGCTGCTGGTAGAAGCATAGTAAATCTTACTCATCTACTGGTTAGCAGTTTCCCATCCTTTTTAAAACATCACTGAACTTCAAACTTAGTTTTATTTTCTTTTCCCCCTTTTCTCTTTGTCACAGCCACCTGCTTATTTCACATTAATACTGCCAGGGAGACAGGTTGTGCTTCTACAACCCATTAGCCTTACCAGGCTCACGCTCTCGCATAGTGACTGAGAAAATGGGATGCTGGATGCACTGATATGGGAGGTAGAGAGTCAAAAGTGTGCAGAACTTGAACAGGACAGGAAGGTATGAGAGTGGAACTGAGGACAGGGAGGGAATAGAGGAAGAATTGAGACCACAAATTTATTTCTTACATAGAAACACAGAAAATAGGTGTAGGAGTAGGCCATTCGATTCTTCGAGCCTGCACCAGCATTCAATAAGATCATGGCTGATCATTCACCTCAGTACCCATTTCCTGCTTTCTCTCCATACATCTTGATCCCTTTAGCCATGAGGACCACATCTAACTCCCTCTTTAATATATCCAACGAACTGGCATCAACAACTCTCTGCAGTAGAGAATTCTACAGGTTAACAACTCTGAGTGAAGAAGTTTCTCCTCATCTCAGTCCTAAATGGCTTACCCCTTATCCTTGGACTATGTCTCCTGGTTCTGGACATCCCCAACATCGGGAAAATTCTTCCTGCATCTAACCTGTCCAGTCCCGGCAGAATTTTATATGTTTCTATGAAATCCCCTCTCATCCTTCTAAACTCCAGTGAATACAGGCCCAGTTGATCCAATCTCTCCTCATGTCAGTCCAGCCATCCCGGGAATCAGTCTGGTGAACCTTTGCTGCACTCCCTCAATAGCAAGAACGTCCTTCCTCAGATTAGGAGACCAAAACTGAACACAATATTCCAGGTGATGCCTCACTAAGGCCCAGTATAACTGCAGTAGGACCTCCCTGCTCCTATACTCAAATTCCTGAGTTATGAAGGCCAACATACCATTTGCATGCTGTACCTGCATGCCAACTTTCAATGACTGATGTACCATGACACATAGGTCTCGTTGCCCCTCCCCTTTTCCTAATCTGCTGCCATTCAGATAATCTGCCTTCGTGTTTTTGCCACCAAAGTGGATAACCTCACATTTATCCACATTATACTGCATCTGCCATGCATTTGCCCACATGCTTAATCTGTCCAAATCACCCTGCAGCCTCTTAGCGTCCTCCTCACAGCTCACACCGCCACCCAGCTTAGTGTCATCTGCAAACTTGGAGATATTACACTCAATTCCTTCATCCAAATTATTCACGTAAATTGTAAATAACTGGGGTCCCAGCACTGAGCCCTGCGGCACCCCACTCGTCACTGCCTGCCATTCTGAAAAGGACCCATTTATCCCGACTCTCTGTTTCCTGTCTGCCAACCAGTTCTCTATCCACGTCAGTACATTACCCCAATACCACGTGCCTTAATTTTGCACATCAGTCTCTTGTGTGAGATCCTGTCAAAAGTCTTTTGAAAGTCCAAGTACACCAAATTCACTGGTTCTCCCTTGTCCAGTCTACTAGTTACATCCTCAAAGAATTCTAGAAGATATGTCAAGCATGATTTCTCTTTCATAAATCCATGCTGACTTGGA
The DNA here is from genome assembly GCF_044704955.1 of Pristiophorus japonicus. NCBI lineage: Eukaryota > Metazoa > Chordata > Chondrichthyes > Pristiophoridae > Pristiophorus > Pristiophorus japonicus. Next base: position 213,307,120 of record NC_091977.1, on the reverse strand, counting down.
CTGATCCTGTCACTGCTTTCCAAATGCGCTGCTATTTCATCTTTAATAATTGATTCCAACATTTTCCCCACTACTGATGTCAGGCTAACTGGTCTATAATTACCCATTTTCTCTCCTTCCTTTTTTAAAAAAGTGGTGTTACATTAGCTACCTTCCAATCTAAAGGAACTGATCCAGAGTCGATAGACTGTTGGAAAATGATCACCAATGCATCCATTATTTCTAGGGCCACTTCCTTAAGTACTCTGGGATGCACACAATCAGGCCCCGGGGATCAATCCCATCAATTTCCCTAACACAATTTCCCGCCTAATAAGAATTTCCTTCAGATCCTCCTTCTTGTCCCATTACCACTCCCTTTTGCTCGCATCATCATCCCTTTTGTCACTTAATCTCTCCTGCCTTCCATCTTATCACAGATCTTTACTTTCCCCTATCAGTGCCTCTCTACTTGCTTAAAACCTGTTGCATCTTCTAATGAAATTTCAAAGATCTGAAACATTAACTCTCTTTCTCTCTTGGAGGGTGAACTTGGTCTTTGATGATGGCACAAAATGAACAATCCGTTTTACACCCCGCCTGTTTTTCTTGCGTATGGAAGTCTGGAAAAGAAAATCGGGCAGTGTGTAAAATGGGCTACCAATTTTTTATCACCCATTTTGTACTATTGTCGACGGCCAATTTTACCCCTTCATTTCCTTTCTGATGTGTTGTTGATCTGAACAGCGTGTTTTGTAGTCTCATTTCCTCGCGCAGGAAGCAGTCAATAAGCTGCTAACTGCTGCTCTCGATTTTTCCTTCCTCCCTCCCCAACCCATACATAATAAATAGCCACTTGGATGAGTAGCAGAGGTCTGTGCACAAGTTGAAGCTTTACTCTATTGTGCCAGTGCCTTCAGGGGAGAAGGATGGAGAAGAAAAGTATTCTGGAGTTTTCCTTGATTACCTTTGTGGGCAGGGGAATATTTACACAGCACTTTCCCTCTTGAGATTAAATAGGTGGGATATCTAATAGGATTGATTGTGCATGGTCTGTGGCAGCAGTGAGCTTTTTTGGTGCCTTTTAACCTCCACCCCCTGCTCAAATATCCATATTAATGAATGCAAGTTAACAAGAAAAAATAAACAACTATACATGGGAAATCTGAAATAATGGCACAAAATGCTGCAATATGCAACAGATCTGTCCACATCTGACAATAGAAAAGATAAGTTAATGTTTTGGGTATAAATCCTTCTGTCAGAAATTGCTAAATAAACAAGCTCCTTTAGCAAATTGAAGAAAATGAGGGTGTGGAGGAAAGAAAGAACAACAGGTACAAGAGTTGAAGAGTGCAGACTTTACTCGGAGATGTTTCCTGGGATTGAATGCTTCCTCTCCTCGTTGGTGAGTTCTCTGAGAGGCTCACTTCTTCTTTCTGACCAAAGTTTTACAACATCATAATCTACATTTTCTCTGAAAGTTGATTGATGTGCGATATACTTGCAGCATTTCTGTTTTTGCTTTGAACGAACATAACTTTTTGATTTAGTTGTTTACTTTGCCGAGTCCTGTCACCAGCTACATCTTCTGTCCATTCTGCACAGCTGGAGTCAGAATGCAGGCTGGTGGTTTCCTGAGATCAGGAGGTACAATTAGAATTCTGTCTCGAGTAGTGAATGAGTAAACTTCAAAACAGCTGCGTGAGGTAATTGTACAAGCTGATTTTTCACTGGCAGTACCACAGCTTACCCGGATAAAGAACTGTAAAATGCATGTATTTTTTAAGAACTGCAGTACAATGTAGATCAAACAGCAGAGAATGGGTAATTTCAAATACTTAATTGTGCAGCACCATCTGCTGCCTCCAGGGAATACACAACATGTGACCGTAACCTGGCAGGTTCCATATTGAAGCTCGGGGATGTCGAGGGACGCCCTAGTAAAAGTCACTTTCACTGAAGTGAAACTGCAATGCAGATGTAACCTTAAAAGAAAACCCACTTCCCAGTTCAGGGTCACCAGCTTTGTGATTTGAGACAAGGAGGAGACTAACTGTCTGAAGCATGATTGTGAAATGGAAATGTATTGAGGCCCCCTCTGTTCATTGTTATTCACAATGAGAGTCTGTTGGCACGCTGACGATCTCCACTGTAAATTATGCACAATTTACATGGGAAGCTCATTAATTCCCTGACACCAGACTTAGTTGGTTTAATTTGTAATGGTGTCATGTGTTTTAGACCATTTTGAATGCATTTATTTCCTCTCTGTTTAGTTGCAGACACTGACATATTGAAAGAAAAATATGTAGGTGTCATTCTTTGTTACAGATTAACTCTTGGAGAAGGGGTAAGGTGACTGTTGTTTTGTACCTCAGATGCCTTTCATCTAATTACTTTTACGGGAAACTGCTTGAGGAAGGTGTTAGAAACATAGAAACATAGAAAATAGGTGCTGGAATAGGCCATTCGGCCCTTCTAGCCTGCACCGCCATTCAATGAGTTCATGGCTGAACATGCAACTTCAGTACCCCATTCCTGCTTTCTCACCATACCCCTTGATTCCCCTAGCAGTAAGGACTTCATCTAACTCCTTTTTGAATATATTCAGTGCACTGGCCTCAACAACTTTCTGTGGTAGAGAATTCCACAGGTTCACCACTCTCTGGGTGAAGAAATTCCTCCTCATCTCGGTCCTAAATGGCTTACCCCATATCCTTAGACTGTGTCCCCTGGTTCTGGACATCCCCAACATTGGGAACATTCTTCCTGCATCTAACCTGTCTAACCCCATCAGAATTTTAAACGTTTCTATGAGGTCCCCTCTCATTCTTCTGAACTCCAGTGAATACAAGCCCAGTTGATCCAGTCTTTCTTGATAGGTCAGTCCCGCCATCCCGGGAATCAGTCTGGTGAACCTTCGCTGCACTCCCTCAATAGCAAGAATGTCCTTCCTCAGGTTAGGAGACCAAAACTGTACACAATACTCCAGGTGTGGCCTCACCAAGGCCCTGGACAACTGTAGCAACACCTCCCTGCCCCTGTACTCAAATCCCCTCGCTATGAAGGCCAACATGCTATTTGCTTTCTTAACCGCCTGCTGTACCTGCATGCCAACCTTCAATGACTGATGTACCATAACACCCAGGTCTCTTTGCACCTCCCCTTTTCCTAATCTGTCACCATTCAGATAATAGTCTGTTTCTCTGTTTTTACCACCAAAGTGGATAACCTGACATTTATCCACATTATACTTCATCTGCCATGCATTTGCCCACTCACCTAACCTATCCAAGTCGCTCTGCAGCCTCATAGCATCCTCCTCGCAGCTCACACTGCCACCCAACTTAGTGTCATCCGCAAATTTGGAGATACTACATTTAATCCCCTCGTCTAAATCATTAATGTACAGTGTAAACAGCTGGGGCCCCAGCACAGAACCTTGCGGTACCCCACTAGTCACTGCCTGCCATTCTGAAAAGTCCCCATTTACTCCTACTCTTTGCTTCCTGTCTGACAACCAGTTCTCAATCCATGTCAGCACACTACCCCCAATCCCATGTGCTTTAACTTTGCACATTAATCTCTTGTGTTGGACCTTGTCGAAAGCCTTCTGAAAGTCCAAATATACCACATCAACTGGTTCTCCCTTGTCCACTCTACTGGAAACATCCTCAAAAAATTCCAGAAGATTTGTCAAGCATGATTTCCCTTTCACAAATCCATGCTGACTTGGACTTATCATATCACCTCTTTCCAAATGCACTGCTATGACATCCTTAAAAATTGATTCCATCATTTTACCCACTACCGATGTCAGGCTGACCGGTCTATAATTCCCTGTTTTCTCTCTCCCTCCTTTTTTAAAAAGTGGGGTTACATTGACTACCCTCCACTCCATAGGAACTGATCCAGAGTCAATGGAATGTTGGAAAATGACTGTCAATGCATTATTGATGGATTAAATGGCATTTTTGCTGCCCTGTGAACACAGGCTCATTATAAACTTAGTCTCCCTTCCACTCCAGATTACTCAACTACCTTTGGATTTGACCTTTCCCCAAGAGAATTGGCCAAGAGCCTGACCTTTAGTTTGGAAAATTTATAGATTGCTGAACTCAACGTCAGCTAGAGTGACTTTTCAATGAGCTCCCCACCTTTTCTCCCATCCTCTGCTGTTTGTTTGCAGCCTTGAATATATACTGAAGCCAATTCTTTTTCTGCACATCTATACTAGGGAGTAAATCATTTCAAATTGGATGTGTTTAGGGAGTGTTAGGTAGATTAGATTATTGTTTTGAGGTCATTTTCTCTGATTCTTCCAGTGTGGAACTGAGCTGATTTATGTTGAAGTGGAGGGTTTTCTAATTATGACACCTTTCCTAAGTTAAATATTATATGTTATACAAGCAGCAGGTGTTGTAATCATGTGGATGGAGATGTGTATACTCTTGCCTGACCCTTTTGCAATCTTGATCTGGCATCAGTGTTGTAAAACATTTCTTCTTCTCTGTATCAAACAGAAGTTCACACAAATGTGCAACAGCCATATGATGATTGGTTCATACCAGAAATGAGCGAGAACCCTGAAAGGAGGAAAACTTTGAAAAGATGGACTTTTTTGAGGTTTTGCTTATCCAGTTTGACATCATTCAGATATCGCAAGTGTTTCACTTGCCTGCTTCTCCAGTCCCCAGCACACCTCTCTTTATTCTGTACAATACATACTGTATTAAGGTTAATGGAACAGCGCAACAATGAGGGAAGAACTGAGCGAGCATTGTGTGAGCGCGCATGTGTGCTGACATACATAAAATTCTGCAATTGGGATCGTCGGGCAGTAATAATTATATGTGGCTTATTGGAGTTAGCTTGATGGATTAAATGGCATTTTTGCTGCCCTGTGAACACAGGCTCATTATAAACTTAGTCTCCTTTCCACTCCAGATTACTCAACTACCCTACCTGGCTACCATGGCAGCTTTCCTTTCCTCCTGCCCCATCCTGCTCCCTTTTAAAAGTGCTATTGCCTGTCGCCTACTCAAAAAAAAAGCCCACCATCAATCGAGCTGTTCTCTCTAGTTGTTGCCCTCACCTCTAATCTCCTTTTCCTCTAAAGTGCTCGAGTACTTTATCGTCTCTCAGCTCTGTACCCATCTCTCCTGCAATTTCCTGTTTGAATCTCCAGTCTGCCTTCAGTTCATTGCGTAGCTTCAAAACTGCCTTAGCCAAAGTCACGAATCGTCTGACTGTGACCATTGTGTGTCGTTGTCCTTCTCAACCTCTCCACACTGTTTTGACACTGTTGACCATGCTAATCTCCTTCACCGCCTCCCTCTCTGCGGCATCGCTTGTTGGATAGTGCTATGTCCCTCCAGCATTGTCTTCTGTTCCCTCACTGCACTGTCCTCTGCCCTCACAACACTGTCCCTGCCAGAATTCCCCCAAAGATTTATCATTGGTCCACTCCTTTTTCATAGCTGTATCCTGCTCTTTAGTGTCATCAATTGCGGGCACACACTCAATTCCCGTACATATGCTGATGGCCATCTCTGTGTCCACCATCTTTCTGGACCCCATGAGCACTTGCATGCTGGCAGACTGTCTCTCTGACAAAGCTCTGGGACAAAATACAACTGCCTTTTGCTGAACGGCGAGAAGACCAAAACCATTGTTTTCGGTGTCTACCATAAATTGTGTTGCCACTGAGTCTGTACCTGACCACTTGCTCAGGATGAACAAAAGCTTTGGCATTGCTTGCCCTGATCTGAATTTTGCAGTTGAAGAGGTTTTGTCGGGTCATTAGATGAGCCACTCATTGCAGGCTGTTGACGGTGGAGGAGTTGATGATGTAAGTGCTGTTGAAGGTCCACGGGGGTGGTTAAATCTTTTGGTCATTGCCAGCCACTTATGTGACACGAATGTTAGCAACCCAAGCTTGAATAAGGATTTCATCCTTCCTTCGACAGTGGCAGTCTTATTATCGGGGCGTTCTGAATGGAGCTGAACACCAGAATCATACACTAACACCCCAAATCCTCACCATACGATAAAATAAATGTCATTAATGAAGCCGCTGAAGATGGTTAGGTAGAAGACACTGCCGTGAGGAATTCCTGCAGTGATGTCTTAAGACTGTCGTGATTTGTAACTCATTCTCTCAAATTACTAAGGTTGTTTATTTTTACCGCAGTAACATTTCCTGCCTCTGGGCCTACCTCCACCCAGATGCCGTTTAATTATAAATCATTCCATAGCCTTCTCCCTGCCGCCCTCTGGTTTTAGCGCACAACAGTTGTGCTTTTGAATCTGGAGTACTGTACTACTTGCCCATCCAATGTCTCCACTGCATTATCATCATCCATCATCATCATCAACAGTCCAAGTCCTCTGCATTTTCCTTCATCCCACTTGTTTGATCTCATACTCCACTTTTTTTAAAGCATCCTCAAAACCTACCTCTTCAGCCATGCCTCTGGCCACCTCCCCTAATCTCCCCCCCCCCCCCCTCCCCGCCGTGTCTCAGTTGTCTTCTTTTATGACGTTCATAGTAAAACATCACAATGTTCAAAAAGGTTATACAAGTGCCTATTGTTTTTGTTGCAGGGTTGATACTCATGTGATCTTGTACATAATGTGTGTGTAATCTACTGTGTCTGAATGCACATGGCACCACCTATACATGCGTATGTTCTCCGATTGCACACTTGAATGTAGCTGATTTCCTTTGCCTCCAGCATGCTTGGAGCGTGGGTTTCAAGCAACAAGCAGGGCTGTTCCACCATCCACATACTCTCATTAGTCTCTTAGCCCTGTTGGTTAGCAACTGGTTTTCAAGTGTGAGGAAAATTAGAGAAGTTCTGCCGAGCAATAGTGTCATTTGCATGTTCTCCTCCCTTGCCTGCTTGGGGGAGGGGGAGAGCAGGAAGGTGAGCAATTTTACTGAAGGAAGTGGAAAAGATGGAGGTGTGGAAGACGGATGGAGAAAATGGGAAGGAAAGGCAAGAAAATATTACTTCTTGGGGGCATAGGTTAAAGTAATTGATGAACGATTAGAGGAGAGTTGAGCAGAACACTTTTCACCCATAAGGTGGTGGGAGTCTGGAATTCACTGCCTGATAGAGACAGAAACCCTCATTACATTTAAAAATGCTTGGATATGCACTTGAAGTTCTGTAATCTACAAGACTGCGGACCAAGAGCTGGAAAGTGGGATTAGGTTGGATAGCTCTTTTTGGCCGGTACAGACACAGAGGGCTGAATGGCCTCCTTCTGTGCTGTAAATGTCTGATTCTATGTGCTACATGGGGGATGGGTTATGCAGGCACTCACTAATGTTGATCTCATGAGTAAGTTTCCTGTTTCACTTTGCTTTTAACTACATGAACAAACATGAAGGTCTACTCCTTTTTATAAAGACATTGGAGAATGCTAATGTTGATAAGTGCGTATATGTGCATGATACTATCAGTAAAAGGCAGTCATTCTTCTGTTGGTGCAGCCCGCTCTGAAAATGTTAATTATTATATCTTTTTATCGATGGTAGCATGAAGCTTTCACTAACAGCTGCTAAATCAAATGCACAATATACGTTTACTTCCACAACCCATTTATGAAGTGCTGGTGACAAGAATTAATGAAAAAATGAGTGCAAGAAATTGAGGTAAACAACAAGCTTGGAAAGGGCACATATTTGGAGTAAGGATGCAGAAAGGATAACAAAAACATAAATGTTTTTTGAGTAGGGGCGGGGGGTGCAGATTATGAAGGCAAAATGTTTAAGGATTGAATTACAAAGGGCAAGGTGGCCAGTGACTGAATAATTGGCCTCTAATGAAGAAGTAGAACAATTAGGGAGTGAGCAGCATTCCCAAATAGTCGAAGTTGGACAAGGTTTCTCTGATTAGATGGCTGAGCCATAGAGAAATATAAAAAGACAATCTTAAAGTTGATTTGGGCCTTGGGGAATTACATAAAAATTACAGCATAGAAACATGGGCCATTAAGGCTATTCGGCCTGTGTTGGTATTTATCCTCCACAGGAGTAATAGTCCTCATTCCACATCCCTTTATTCCCCTTTCCCCATGAGGTGTGGGGTGGGTTTGATGGACCAGCTGGTCTTTTCCTACCCATCTCAGACCGACGTGGTGGCGGTGTGGCTCTCATCACCAAATCACACCTTGGTCCGCCCCCTACTCCTCCAGCACTTTCTCCTCCTTTGAGCATCTTGGCCTATTCCACACCTCTCGCCTCATTTAAAATTCTCCAACAATAAGTGTGAGGAGCTCATGGACTTCTTAGTCGCTAAGATTATGACTGTTATGTCTTTAGATGCTCTGATAATGACTCCACGAGGCAATGCGTTGTACTTGAACTGTAATGACCGTCGTCCTTTATTGATAACTCCAGAGTGAGGATCACACCTGGTGGCCTGCCTTTTATACTAGGCCTAGCACACCTGTACAGGTAACCAACAAATCTCCCACAGTGGTGCCCTCTGGTGGCACACCTTGTAATAGTACAAGCAGTAACCATGTAAGGTACATGGAGACCATCCGTTCGGCCGTCTCTGTCAGTTCCCTTCCTTCCCCGAGCCCACTAGGCAAAACTTCCTCTCAGTATCCCCCTACCCTAGCCCTGACCTCGCATCTTTCACCATTTAATATTTCGGCACTACTTTCCTCCCTCTGCTTCGAAACCGAACGGCTTCTCATCCTTGGTAATTTTAACCTCCATCTCCATTCATCTGCTCTCTCTCCTGAGTTCATTAGCCTCTTATCCTCTCTCATCTCTCCCTCCATGTAAACTCCCCAACCCATATTCACAGCCAGCCCCTCGACCTTGCCCATCTCTCGTGGCCTCGCTACTCCCATCGTGTCAATTGCAGACAAGGCCATCTGACCACTTCCTCGTATCACTCTTCACCGCCCCCCCTCCCCAACCCCAACCCTACCTCCTTCTGTGTCCATCCCTGGAAATAACTCTCCCGACTCTCTTACAACTGCCATTACGAACTCCCAACTGTCCAGTCTTTAACCCTCCATTAACCATGACATTTCTGCAGCTACCGATCTGCTCAATCACACTCTCACCACCACCTTTGTTGCTCTAGTCCCTGTCAAAACAATTACTCTCTCTCAAGGCCATTCCCCCTTGTACAGCCCTGATCTTCATTTCCTTAAGTCCAAGGGACGCAGACTTAAACGGATATGGCGGACAACTGGTTTAACCATTCACCGCCAGATCTTGCTGGATCTCACAAAGCACTATTGGATCCTACTCTTGTCTGCCAAAGTTGCTCACTTTTCCAGAAGCATTCTGGAATGTAAAGATAAATCTTGGCTTCTATTCTCCATTGCTAACCGTCTTTTTAAACTCCTCTCCCCTGTCTCCACCCTCATCTCCAACAATAAGTGTGAGGAGCTCATGGACTTCTTAGTCGCTAAGATTATGACTGTTATGTCTTTAGATGCTCTGATAATGACTCCACGAGGCAATGCGTTGTACTTGAACTGTAATAACCGCAGTCCTTTATTGATAACTCCAGAGTGAGGATCACACCTGGTGGCCTGCCTTTTATACTAGGCCTGGCACACCTGTACAGGTAACCAACAAATCTCCCACAGTGGTGCCCTCTGGTGGCACACCTTGTAATAGTACAAGCAGTAACCATGTAGGGTACATGGAGACCATCCGTTCGGCCGTCTCTGTCAGTTCCCTTCCTTCCCCGAGCCCACTAGGCAAAGCTTCCTCTCAGTATCCCCCTACCCTAGCCCTGACCTCGCATCTTTCACCATTTTCTCTCCGATCTCCCCCGATGACCTTTCCAACCTCATCCTGTCCATGAGACCCACTTCCTGTTCTCTTGACCCTATTCCCACCAAACATTTGGCTCCCATGTTAGCTGACATTGTTAACGGTTCGCTCTCCTCAGGTACTGTCCCCCTCTCCTCTTAAAAACCAACCCTTGACACCTCTGTCCTTGCAAACTACTGCCCCATCGCCACCCTCCCTTTCCTCTCAAGTCCTTGAACATGTTGTCGCCTCCCAAATCCGTGCCCATCTTTCCTGCAATTCCCTCCAATCCGGATTCTGCGCCTGTCACAGTACCAAAATGGCGCTCGTCAAAGTCACATGACATCCTTTGTGACTGTGACAAAGACAAACTATCACTCCTCGTCCTTCTTGACTTGTCTGCAGCCTTTGACATTGTTGACCACTCTATCCTTCTCCAACGCTTCTCCACCGATGTCCAACTGGGTGGGACTGCACTCACCTGGTTCCATTCTTATCTATCTCATCATAGGCAGAGGATCACCTGCAACAACTTCTCTTCCCACCCCTGAATCGTTATCTCTGTTGTCCTCCAAGGTTCTATCTTTGGCCCCCTCCTATTTCTCATTTATATGCTGCCCCTTGGCGACATCATCTGAAAACACAGCGTCAGTTTCCACATGTGCGCTGATGATAGCCAGCTCTACCTCACTATCACTTTTCTCGACTCGTCCATGGTCTCTAAATTGTCAAACTGCTTGTCCGACATCCAGTTCTGGATGATCAGAAACTTTCTTCAACTGATATTGGGAAGACTGAAGCCATTGTTTTCCGTCCCCACCACAAACTCTGTTCCCTAGCCTCTGACTCCATCCCCCTCTCCAACTTCTGTCTGAGGCTGAACCAGACTATTCGCAACCTTGGTGTCATATTTGACTCTGAAATGAGCGTTTGACCACATATCTGCAGCATAACTAAGACCGCCTATTTCCACCTCTCTAACATCGCATGTCTCTGCCCTTGCCTCAGCTCATCTGCTGCTGAAGCCCTCATCCATGCCTTTGTTACCTCTCGACTTGACTATTCCAACGCATCCCTGGCTGGTCTCCCGTATTCTACCCAACCTAAACTAGAAGTGATCCAAAACTCGGTTGCCCATGTCCAAGCTTGCACCAAGTCTCACTCAACTATCACCCCTGTGCTCGCTGACCTACATTGGCTTCCAGTTAAGTAACGCCTCAATTTCAAAATTCTCATTTTCAAATCCTTCCATGGCCTTGCCCCTCCCTATTTCTGTAATCTCCTCCAGCCCCACAACCGCTTAAGATGTCTGCGCTCCTCTAATTCTACCCTCTTGAGCATCCCTAATAATCTCTCAATCATTGGTGGCCATGCATCCTGTCGTCTAGGCCCTGCCTAAACTATTCTGCCCCTCTCTTCCTTCAAGACACTCCTTAAACCTACCTCCTTTTGACCAAGCTTTTGGTCATCTGCTCTAATTTCTACTTTTGCGGTTCGGTATCAATTTTTTAAATCTTGTAATACTCCTGTGAAGCACCTTGGGGCGTTTCACTACGTTAATAGCGCTATATAAATACAAGTTGTTGTTGTTTCCTTCAGCCGCCTATCTAACCTATTCTTAAATGTTCAATAGTCTCTGCTGCAATCACTGACTGCAGTAGTACAATCCGCAGTGCAGCAACCTTCTGGTGTATTAAAAAAATAAATTTCCTGTCCTCGGTCCTAAAATCTCTTGCACGTAATCGTATGGCAATATTCCCTTGTTCTAGATGCTTCACTCACTGGGATCAGTTTGTTTCTATCTAATCTTGCCTCTATCCTTTGTTGAAAGGGGGCTAGAAGCATCATGGGTGCAGCTGGGAGTTGAAATCGATGGTTTTGGTTTTGCCAGTGTTGCCTAAAAAGGCATTGTGACTTGTGGAGTCTGATAGCCAATTGGAAAATATTGCAACGATCTCTAGTTGGTTGTGGAGAGCTGGGTTTCATTGGTGCATGTCTGGAAGCGGATACTGTTTGTGGATGATGTTCCCTCGAACTAGCAGTTTTATGGTAGATTTAAAAGAAATCTTTGACAGTTTTGCATTTGCTTACTCCTTCTTGCAAACAGTTTAAAATGTTCTCTAATAGTTTCAGTGAGAGTACATCTTTAAAAATCCTTTCATTTCTTTAGATGTTGATATAGAAAGTTGTATTTACAGCAATCACTTTTTTGTATCAGCTCACATTCAGCCTGTCGGTTATATAGGGCCCAAGTTTGCCCCCACAGCCCCCCCCCCCCCCTCCGGGTTAAAACGGCGCATCTCCATGAGGTGCGGCGACTTTCTACACTAAAAACAGCGCTGAAAACTTACCTAGATATTCTCCCCGCTCTGCTGTGTGTCCCGGGTCCTGGCACTCCTCGTGGAGTGGGTGTGGAGCTACAACCCTGCGCCGAAAACACTGCCAGCAGCTGTGCATGTGCACAGTAGCTACACCCATGATTGTGATGATGATGCCTATAGAACGCGTCCCGCCTCGATCCCAGGCCGAATGGCCTGCCGCACAAGCCAGCCGCTGAGGGCTGCAAGAAACAGGTTGGTGCGGGAGACTGAGTTTTGATCGGGGTGGGGAGGAGTATTATGAATGGTAATTTTTATGTGTAGGAAGAGAAGGAGAAATCACATTAATTTCAAGTGATGAATCAGGAAATTTGAAGTTGCAAGCCTGTGTGTTCTTTTAATGACTATCATGTCAATATATGCTTGTATTTTAAAATAACTATTTTAATATTAAGGTAGTTAAAGCAGCTGTATATTAACACTTAAATAATTTGAACAACCTGTCGATTTCCCCCCCCCCCCCCCACTGCTTTTCTCCTTCACCGTCCGTCCCCCCCCCCTCCAAAGCGGGACACCTTCAACCGCAGGCCCGGTAAGGTGGCCGAATCCAACCTCATTGGACTTCCAGAAACCGGGATTTTTGATTCTCCCGGCTTCGGTCGGCCTCAACCTTCAGCCCTGGTCGCCTCTCTCTCTCCAGCGACTTCTGGCTAATGATTTATCCAGCCTGGCACTTAGTTTCTCCAGCGACCAAATCTCGACTTTTGGTTAATGATTTGACCCACCCCCAACCTCTCCCAGGGCTGAACTCTGGCATGTCGGCTGATCTCCGAAGATCTTTCGGGGCTAAATGGAGTTGTCTACGGTCCCACATGCAAGGGAGCCAAATCCCCGTTCCTCTGTCAGGTTTCAGGCTGCCATTTTTAAAGCCCGATCAAAAACTTGAAAAATGGGCAAAAAGGGAAAAGGCTCCCGCCCGAAAAGGGTTGAAAGTTGGTGGGGCGGCAACCCTGGTTGGTCTCTGCAGACCTTAGTTTCTGCTTCTCTTTCATAAGGAAAGAAGAGGGAACAATGTTTAAACTTATCGCTAACAAATTTCTCAGTTGGTGCTTTAGTTGCCGGGTTCCTTCTATTTTTTTATTAATTAATTGCTTATTACTTTTTGTGCTTTGTTTCGGGCTTTGTAAGTCTTGGTGCTTTCCTTGTATTTTTTATTTGTTATTGCATACTTATTTTTGTGCATTGTTTAGTGCTTGGTGCTTTAAATATACTTACCTGCGCTGATTTCTCAGCTCACCGCAAGCTTTTTCTGTGCGGCCACAAGTGGCCATATACGCTGGTCTAAGTTAGTTTGGAGTAACTTTTAGCTGTCTAAACTTGCTCAATGGCCAAAACAGGCATAAGTGGCTGTTAATGCCCCCTTTGGAAAAAAAAACTAAACTTTAAATAAAAAACCTAACTCACTTACACTGGATCAAATTAAATGGGCAGAATTGCGATTGTTAAGATACTCCAAAAAAAAGTCTAGTTGCTCCAAAAAAAACAGAGCAAGCTTGGGCCCATAGACCTGATGTTTTGACCCAGCATTTGAAAGTTGGATGGAGAATCAGAGGGCAAATTTAGCAAGGCTGAGCTCTCGGAACAGAACCTCACTAAAGTGGAATGCCGGCCTGAGATCCAGCTGTAAGACTATAGCCTCAATTCTCTGACCCAAGCTCCCATCTAGAAAGGTCCCATTCTGAGAGCCCAGCCTTGGTGAACATAGAAACATAGAAAATAGTGCAGGAGTAGGCCATTCGGCCCTTCGAGCCTGCACCACCATTCAGTAAGATCGTGGCTGATCATTCACCTCAGTACCCCTTTTCTGCTTTCTCTCCATACCCCTTGATCCCTTGAGCAGTAAGGGTCATATCTAACTCCCTCTTGAATATATCCAATGAACTGACATCAACAACTCTCTGCGGTAGGGAATTCAACAGGTTAACCACTCTCTGAGTGAAGAAGTTTCTCCTCATCTCAGTCCTAAATGTCTTGCCCCTTATCCTAAGACTGTGTCCCCTGGTTCTGGACTTCCCCAACATCAGGAACATTTTTCCTGCATCTAACCTGTCCAGTCCCGTCAGAATTTTAATTGTTTTTATGAGATCCCCTCTCATCCTTCTAAACTCCAGTGAATAAAGGCCCAGTCGATCCAATCTCTCCTCATATGTCAGTCCTGCCATCCCGGGAATCAGTCTGGTGAACCTTCGCTGCACTCCCTCAATAGCAAGAACATCCTTCCTCAGACTGGGAGACCAAAACTGAACACACTATTCCAGCGGAGGCCTCACCAAGAACCTGTACAACTGCAGTAAGACCTCCCTGCTCCTATACTCAAATCTCCTAGCAATGAAGGCCAACATACCATTTGATGCCTTCACCGCCTGTCATACCTGCATGCCAACTTTCAGTGACTGATGTACCATGACACCCAGGTCTTGTTGCACATCCCCTTTACCGAATCTACCGCCATTCAGATAATATTCTGCCTCCGTGTTTTTGCAACCAAAGTGGATAACCTCACATTTATCCACATTATACTGCATCTGCCATGCATTTGCCCTCTCACCTAACCTATCCAAGTCACCCTGCAGCCTCTTGGCATCCTCCTCACAGCTCTCACTGCCACCCAGCTTAGTGTCATCTGCAAACTTGGAGATATTACACTCAATTCCTTCATTCAAATCATTGATGTATATTGTAAATAGCTGGGGTCCCAGCACTGAGCCCTGCGGCACTCCACTAGTCACTGCCTGCCATTCTGAAAAGGACCTGTTTATCCCGACTCTCTGCTTCCTGTCTGCCAACCAGTTCTCTATCCACGTCAGTACATTACCCCCAATAGCATGTGCTTTAATTTTGCACAGTAATCTCTTGTGTGGGACCTTGTCAAAAGCCTTTTGAAAGTTCAAATACACCACATCCACTGGTTCTCCCTTGTCCACTCTACTAGTTACATCCTCAAAAAATTCTAGACAAATAGCACAAGTCATGATTGTAAGTTTATATGTTCCAAATTTCTTCTGTGATTGCTTTTGGGAGAGCTTTTGTGTGGAATAAACCAAAGTGCTATTGTAATCTTTTTCAAATGATTTCTTTCGCCTTGTGGAATATTGAATTGATGATTAAGTTGTGAAGTTTTTGAACATTTCCAAAGCTTTGAGGGATGCTGTGTGCTTCATTTGAATAAAAAGTGCCAGAAGCTATAACATAACTTGTAGAACAGTAACTAGAAAAATAAATCACTTGTAAAGGATTCTCTTCCTGCATTGCCTATGGATCAGTGATTGGAAAATTCCAAAATATAGCTTAAAAATTTAGCAGCAGCCTTTTTTTTTAAAGTCAATGCCACTGTTGTGTTTTGTATGATTGTTCCAAAGATTATGGATTATGTTGTAATTGGGAAAACAAAAGTGATTTAAAATGTGCTGTCATTTTAGATTATTTAGCTACAAACTCTGATGCTGGGAAAATTCAGAATGCAAACCATTATTTAAAAAAAAGAAATATGTGATGTTAAACACAAGCGAGATTCCAGGAATGTGAACGAGGACATAACTCATGACTGACTGACAGTAAATTATAGACATCTCTGAGAAGTGAGATGTTAGCTGTATTGTTTTCTTCTGTGGAATGATTCTTTGATTTATTTGGTGATTTCTTCAGTTGTCTTTCCCCCCAGCCCCAGCCACCCCCGATTGCAATATGAAGCTTCCAAATTCAGTGACTTTCACAAGCCCCTCCAGCATTGTGGGTGAGATTTTGGTATGGCACAATGGATTCTTGTGCTATGAACACCAGAAGTGTGAAGAGGAAAGAACCCAACTGCACAATTCTAGATTTAGTCTTCCTTACATTTTGATTGCCTGGAGAGTACTTTGACCCTTGAACTGCAAGTGCAGACTATTTATGGGTACCAAACTGTCGCTGGGGTTACCAACTCTGGTTGAACGTATTCCTGAAGGCTTCTTCACATGACCCAACATTTCCAGTATCACTGCCAAGTCAAACAGCCTTTTTTCCCCAACTCCAACATTTTTTATAACAAATTTAAGTGTTCAAGGAAAATGAAAAAGAAACCCTTTTTTTGTTACTGCCTCTGATCTTTCTCCTGGGCTGCTCACAGCAGTGTCCAGGAGATTAATCTTTAATTCCTGGAGACGCGAGGACAATCCTGGAGGTTTGATAACCCTATCTGTTGCAGGTAGAATCGTGGTTTAAATTTAGGTGGTGAATTAAGAATATGACAGAAACGTAAAGCATTTTGGCATCATATGGATTTCTGTTCCTTCTCTCTCTTTCCCTCCCCCAACCCCCATAAACCTATTGTTGCCAGCATGTTAAAATAGGCTGAGTGCCATGTTACAGAATTGGACAAAACTTTTGTATGGCTCTCCGCATTTAGACAATTAATTTAGTTGTAGTTTACAAATTGCTTCAAGGTTTTACACACCAGAATTGGTGAGTAATTCCACAAGGCTGAGAGTTCCAGGCCTCAAATCTGAGGTTACTGAAACTCGGTGGGCAGTTCAGTCGAAGCTTGCCAAGTCTGAGCTCTGGAAGGACGAAGGCCTGATTTATTATATTTTCTCCCCAGTGGAGACTTTGAGCTGAGCCACAGAACACAATATTCCAGGTGAGGCCTCACCAAGGCCCTGTACAACTGCAGTAAGACCTCCCTGCTCCTATACTCAAATCCCCTAGCTATGAAGGCCAACATACCATTTGCTGCCTTCACCGCCTGCTGTACCTGCATGCCCACTTTCAGTGACTGATGAACCATGACACCCAGGTCTTGTTGCACCTCCCCTTTTCCTAATCTACCGCCATCCAGATAATATTCGGCCTTTGTGTTTTTGGCCCCAAAATGGATAACCTCACATTTATCCACATTATAATGCATCTGCCATGCATTTGCCCACTCACCCTGCAGCCTCTTAGCGTCCTCCTCACAGCTCACACCGCCACCTAGTTTAGTGTCATCCGCAAACTTGGAGATATTACACTCAATTCCTTCATCCAAATTATTAATTTATATTGTAAATAGCTGGGGTCCCAGCACTGAGCCCTGCGGCACTCCACTCGTCACTGCCTGCCATTCTGAAAAGGACCCGTTAATCCCGACTCTCTGCTTCCTGTCTGCCAACCAGTTCTCTCTCCACGTCAGTACATTACCCCCAATACCATGCGCTTTGATTTTGCACACCAATCTCTTGTGCGGGACCTTGTCAAAAGCCTTTTGAAAGTCCAAATACACCACATCCACTGGTTCCCCTTGTCCACTCTGCTAGTTACATCCTCAAAAAATTCCAGAAGATTCGTCAAGCATGATTTCCCCTTCATAAATCCATGCTGACTTGGTCCAGTCCTGTCATGGCTTTCCAAATGCGCTGCTATTTCATCCTTAATTATTGATTCCAACATTTTCCCCACCGCTGATGTCAGACTAACCAGTCTATAATTAGCCGTTTTCTCTCTCCATCCATTTTTAAAAAGTGGTGTTACATTAGCTACCCTCCAGTCCATAGGAACTGATCCAGAGTCGATAGACTGTTGGAAAATGATCACCAATGCATCCACTATTTCTAGGGCCACTTCCTTAAGTACTCTGGGATGCAGACTATCAGGCCTCGGGGATTTATCGGCCTTCAACCCCATCAATTTCCCTAACACAATTTCCCGCCTGATAAGGCTATTCTTCAGTTCCTCCTTCTCACGAGACACTCAGTCCCCTAGTACATTCGGGAGGTTATTTGTGTCTTCCTTCGTGAAGTCAGAACCGGAGTATTTGTTCAATTGGTCTGCCATTTCTTTGTTCCCCATTATAAATTCACCTGAATCTGACAGTAAGGGACCTACGTTTGTCTTGACTAATCTTTTTATCTTCACATTTATAGAAGCTTTTGCAGTCAGTTTTTATGTTCCCTGCAAGCTTCCTTTCGTACTCTATTTACCCCCTCCTAATTAAACCCTTAATCTTCCTCTCTTGAATTCGAAATTTCTCCCAGTCCTCAGGTTTGTTTCTTTTTCTGGCCAAATTATATGCCTCTTCCTTGGCTTTAACACTATCCTTAATTTCCCTTGTTAGCCATGTTTGATCCACCTTCCCCGTTTTATTTTTACTCCAGACAGGGATGTACAATTGCTGAAGTTCATCCATGTGATCTTTAAATGTTTGCCATTGCTTATCCACCGTCAACCCTTTAAGTATACTTTGCCAGTCTATTCTAGCCAATTCATGCCTCATACCGTCGAAGTTACCTTTCGGGATCCTAGTTTCCGAATTAACTGTGTCACTCTCCATCTTGATAAACAATTCTACCATATTATGGTCACTCTTCCCCAAGGGGCTTCGCACAACAAGATTGCTAATTAGTCCCTTCTCATTACACATCACCCAGTCTAGGATGGCCAGCTCTCTACTTGGTTCCTCGACCTATTGATCTAGAAGACCATCCCTAATGCACTCCAGGAAATCCTCCTCCACCGCATTGCTACCAGTTTGGTTAGCCTAGTCAATATGTAGATTAAAGTCGCCCATGATAACTGCAGTACATTTTATTGCACACATCCCTTATTTCTTTTTTGATGCTGTCCCCAACCTCACTACTACTGTTTGGTCTGTACACAATTCCCACTAGCGTTCTCTGTCCTTTGGAATTCCGCAGCTCCACCCATACCGATTCCACATCATCCAGGCTAATGTCCCTCCTTACTATTGCATTAATTTCCTCTTTAACCAGCAACGCCACCCCACCTCCTTTTCCTTTATGTCTATCCTTCCTAAATACTGAATACCCTAGGATGTTGAGTTCCGAGCCTTGGTCACCCTGGAGCCATGTCTCTGTGATGCCAATTATATCACACCCGTTAACTGCTATCTGCGCACTTCATTCGTCCACCTTATTCCGAATACTCCTCACATTGAGGCACAGAGCCTTCAGGCTTGACTTTTTAACACACTTTGCCCCTTTAGAATTTTGCTATAATGTGGCCCTTTTTGTTTTTTGCCTTGGGTTTCTCTGCCCTCCACCTTTACTATTCTCCTTTCTATCTTTTGCTTCTGACTCCATTTTATTTCCCTCTGTCTCCCTGCATAGGTTCCCATCCCCCTGCCACATTAGTTTAACTCCTCCCCAATAGCACAAGCAAACACTCCCCCGAGGACATTAGTTCCGGTCCTGCCCAGGTGCAGACTGTCCGGTTTGTACTGGTCCCACCTCCCCCAGAACTGGTTCCAATGTCCCAGGAATTTGAATCCCTCCCTTCTGCACCACTGCTCAAGCCATGTATTCATCTGAGCTATCCTGCGATTCCTACTCTGACTACCACGTGGCACTGGTAGCAATCCTGAGATTACTACTTTTGAGGTCCTACTTTTTAATTTAAGTCCTAGCTCCCTAAATTCGACTCATAGGACCTCATCGTGTTTTTTTACCTATATCATTGGTACCTATATGCACCACGACAACTGGCTGTTCACCCTTCCTTTTCAGAATGCCCTGCACCCGCTCTGAGACATCCTTGACCCTTGCACCAGGGAGGTCACATACCATCCTGGAGTCTCGGTTGCGGCCGCAGAAACACCTATCTATTCCCCTTACAATTGAATCCCCTATCACTATCACTCTCCCACTCTTTTTCCTGCCCTTCTGTGCAGCAGAACCAGTCACGGTGCCATGAACTTGGCTGCTGCTGCTCCCCTCTCATGAGTCATCCCCCTCAACAGTACTCAAAGCGGTGTATCTATTTTGCAAGGGGATGACCACAGGGGATCCCTGCACTACCTTCCTTGCACGACTCTTCCTGTTGGTCTTCCATTCCCTATCTGGCTGTGGACCCTTTTCCTGCAGTAAGACCAACTCTCTAAACGTGCTATTCACATCATTCTCAGCATCGTGCATGCTCCAGAGTGAATCCACCCGTAGCTCCAGTTCCGCAATGCGGTCCGTCAGGAGCTGGAGGCAGATACACTTCCCCCACACGTAGTCATCAGGGACACCGGAGGCGTCCCTGACTTCCCACATAGTACAGGAGGAGCATAACACGTGACCGAGCTCTCCTGCCATGACTTAATCCTTAGATACACTTAAATTGGCAACAACAAGGCTAAATGTTACTTACTGATAAAGAAAAGAAAAAGAAAAACTACTTACCAATCACTTGCCCCTTTGGCTGTGATGTCACCTTTCGATTTCTTTCTACTTTTTTGCCTCGCTGCTGCAGCTGCACAAGTACGCCTCGCCACGGACTCCCTGCTGTGCCTTTTTGTCGGCCTCAGCAACGAACTCCCGACTGCCGCTCCGTCTACGACGAAATAAAACCAGACCATCAAGTGAACACCGAATAAATTATTAGAAATTAAAATCACATTCTTTCTTTTGTACCTACACCTGTCAGCCTTCATGATTTTGTTCGCTAACGCTCCTGTGAAGTGCTTTTGGGCGTTTTACTACATTAATGGTACTATATAGGCAAGTTGTTGTTGAATGGATAAATATACCCTGAATGTTCCTGTTGAGGGAATGTGATAGAAATGTATTAATTGAGCTGGTCTGGTATAGAATAAATGTAGAATTTAATAAGCAAAGCCACTGAAATTGGTAGTGTGGGAAGTGACTGGCATCTGAGCAAATTTCACTTTTGAATGAATGTCTCCAACAAAGCTATGGTGCCCGATGCATTTATTGACAGAAGTCATTTTTTTCTGTTTGCTTGTGCTATTGGCTCTGTGATGCTGCCTAAAATTGGCGGAAACATTACCTAGTAACCACTTGTCTGGGCATTCCGAATTTAATAGACCGTTTTTCTCCTCCTGTTGATGTGCCAAGATATAATGTTGAAGCCCTTATCTGCACAGCTTAACTGTACAGGTGGCAATTTTCTATTTGTTGTATATTCCGTGCTTGATATGAAGGAGCCACTTAAAAAATGCTTACTCCATAAATGATGAGTTATAATGTTTAATGCAAGTGGTGATGCTTGTCTATAAACTGAGCAGTTTCAAGATACCACAGTTGCATATCCATGAGATAAAGTTGTGTAAGTGCCCTCGGTGTTGGAGATCAAATGAAATTTAATATGCTTTTAAAAACCCTTTTTTCTCTAACAATAATACAAAAGCCAACTTAAACTGAACACTTGTGTAGTGCCCAGTTTTATTTTGGCAAGGATCAGCTGCCCAACTTGCTTTGAATAGGTTGTAATGGGTTTATCCTGTTGGGTAAAGGTGCAAACAAAAAACACTCTTTGAATGCTGGAAACTAGGAATAAAAAAGCAAAGTGCAGGAAATACACAGCTGGCTTGTCAACATTTGTAAAATGTCAGGCCTCCCCTTCACTGCCACCCAATTCCCCCTCTTTGCATAACTCTCCATTTCTCCCCATTCTATACTTGCCCATCCCCTTATCATGTATTCTTCCCCTTCCTTCTCTATATTCTCACCTCCATTTCTCCCTAACTACTCCTACACAGGTCTGATGACATACACTATACAGGCCCTACTCTCCCTCTTTGTGTGCTTTCAGTGCTGGTGACCTGGATTGACAGCTCTGTATATTGGAAAATGGACCTCCCTTTGTTCTGCGTATAGAGGTGACAATCTGGGCCATACCGCCCACCCATCAAGGCATCCAAATTTTACATGATTTCAGCGTTTTCATCTTTATCCTACGTGGAAATAGAATTCAATGGGGCCGAAATTCAGGTGCGCCATGATTTTTAGAGTGGTACTTACCGCTGGGAGCTCCGATGCGGTCGGAAAAGCCATTTTCAGGACTTTGAAATTTTTTCAAAGTCCCACAGGAAATGACTCACTGGGTGCAGGCCATAGACTTAAAGCCAGGCTGAGTGGCTGAAAATCGGTCGGAAAGGATCTCCGCCGCTGTCAATAAGCAGTGGAGTAGTGGTGACGTCACAGCATGTGTGCATCACCACGGGCTCTCCCCTCCGTTAAAGGGGAGACATTCTGTTGTTTTAAATTTTTGGCCACTGTGCCACCAGGGATGGTTTTGGCTGGACTAGCAGCCTGGCACCCAAGAGGGGGTGCCAGGCTGCCTGTTGGCGGCCCGGCCGAACCCGGGGACATGGGAGTGGTGCCATTATTTTGTCGACCGATCGGGAAGTTGGACGCCAAAAACGTTTACATTGTGGGCGTGGCAGTGGGCCCTCCCCTTTAAGGGCCGCTGTGCTGCTGGGCTGCACTCACTCTGCAGAGGGTGCACCGGCAGAAAAACCTGTCGGGGGCACTGCAGCGGGGGATCGATGGATGGAGCTAAATATCGGAAGGTAGATATTTTTGTGTAATAAAATTGGTGGTGCAACCCCTGATGACTCGCTTTCGTCAGTCATCAGAATTGGGCGGGATCGGGTCTGGGCTGAAAAATCCCTGACCTGAATTTAGGTCGGGTTGGCCAGTTGACCCTTAAGCAGCGGCCAATCGATTTTTAAGAATGGCCGCCGCAAATTAGCATTAACAGGTCTCTGAGAACCTGAATTTCAGCCCCAAGGTGTTGATCACTTTACAAAGAACTTGGTGACATCAGTCCTAAATTTGCCATTACCAGTCCCTGTAATTCACTTTCAGGAACAATGTTCTGTATCTTTTGTACTGGAGAGTACAAGTTCTTTGACTTGGGCATTGCACTCGACAGTGAAGTCTACAGAGTAATGCTGCCTTTATACTGCACCTTTTGACACCAGTGCACTCCTGCCATTTTAGTCTGCTGCTGCCCAAAAGGCAATATAAAGGTAACTGTGTAACCTGGTAACAGTGCAACGTGCAAAGTTCAGTTCCACTGTCTGTATGGAAGCCGGCTGGTAATCTGTACTTGGCAGAAGCATTTGGAGTGTGAGTGTGAGCACCTTTACCAATCTCTTGAGCTGTACAATGATGTGAGTAGACATTGCCCTCCCAGTCACGCTAAAGTTGAAGGGCTACTGACCGTCTGATGCTAGATTCAGCATGGGAACAAATTCACTTTTCTTTGGGATTTTTGCAAATAATTAAACATTTGTTTGAATCGTGTTTGATATTTTAATTGTCGCACGCTGTTGAGCTGTGTTCAATGGAACTACACTTATTTGTAATTGGGACAGATTGGTAATTTGAATCCATTAATTAATTTTACTCTGTATTTCTAAGTACAGTTTTTGTGTTACATGTAATTTTATTTTACCTTAATGCACTCTGAAGTAACCTTGATTAGCTAATCTTCAATTGTGTAGGCAGAATAGGGGGAAAAAAAAAACAGATTTAATTAGTTTTTTATGTGAGTCGCTGGTTTTCTGAAATGCTCTTAACGTAATTGAATCTTTTTAAGGTTATTCACTTGATGGGAATTGACCCATTTGAAGTGATCGCTCCACAGAATTGTGAATTGCCACTAGTCTGCAGTGGATACAAAGAAATGGAGAATGATCACCATTGTAGAGAATAACATTGGAAATTAACTTCCAATTCATATTGCATTGGTATCTACCTGAGGAGTATTTGTAATGTCATTTGTAACATCAGGAGACACAACAGTTAAGATGGTATGCAGCTTATTTGTGTACCAATGGAATATATGGCCTGGTACATTCACTAAGAGGCATAAGTATGGAGGAGGTTAATTCATAATAACAGTGTGACGATGATGGTAATTCATGTTTATTGTGAAGGTGATTGGAGGCTATAAATTCATTGTACCTCTACCAATTGTTTAAAATGACCATGTGGAACAGAGGCACCTTGATGATACAATGGTAACCAGCGCATGGAAACTTGTGCTGTATAGTGGGAGATTTTTTTTTGTTCATGGGAGATAATTAGCGACTTGAGTGTATTTAACAAACAAATGTTCCATGGAGGAAGGTAATTAAAGCTCCATGGACCAAGTGATGCTGCAGACAAAGGTTGCTTTTAGTAGGGACACATGGCTGCCTAATGTCATTTAGGGAAGTGTTATTTCAAGGGTATCTGTAGTGGTGGTGAATTATGTTGCTGCGTTCATGGTCCACTTATGCAATGGCACAAATCCTACATCTTTGTGATGGTTGATGTGGGCTTGATTAATATAAACCGCAGGTGTTCATGCTACAGTGTGACAATGACAGATTATTAAAGGAGATGTATGTTGGGATCAGAAGGTGGAATACTAACTGCCTGAGGGACTGAAACAACACCTCGGTTAATGGTTCTTTTGTAATCAGTACTTTTGATTACATGAATTAGTAACTCGTGAATATTTTGTGTCCATTTCTTTGCTTTTTGGAGGCATGCTTTGTGAACTCGCTCTTGCCATAAGGTGGTTCTCACACTGGAGATGATGGGGAGTGTGTGAAAATCATGCTGAATGGGTAAAGTAAGCTTTTGCTGTCCTTGTATTTTTCTCTCTCCAAATTTCCCCTCCTTAAACATTCAAGCTAAGGTATATAAACATGAATTAAATTAAGGCAAATTATATTCAATGGATTGTGGCAGTATGGATAGGAAACTGGGTAAAGGGAGGTTTATACAGATTGAAGAAAGGTAAGAAACAACCTAGATTAGAACATAAGAAATAGGAGCAGATGCAGGCGACACGGCCCTTCGAGCCAGCCTCGCCATTCAATAAGATTATGGCTGATCTTCAATCTTGACTCCACCTTCCTGTGCTATCCCCATATCCCTTGATTTCCACGGTATTCAAAAATCTATCAATCTCTGTCTTGAATATACTCATCCCAGGGATCAATCTAGTGAACCGTCGTTACATCGCCTGTATGTCCTTTCTCAGATAAGGAGACTAAAACTGTACATTACTCCAGGTGTGGTCTCACCAAGGCACTATATAATTGCAGAAAGATTATTTTACTCTTTTTTTTTTAATACTCTAAACCCTTTATAATAATGGCTAACATACCATTTGCTTTCCTAATTGTTCTCTGTATCTGCATGTTAACTTTGTGATTTGCGTGCAAGGACACCCAGGCCATATGTCACTATCAGGTGTGCAAGTAGACAAATCTTGCTTCTAGGCTTCTGTCATTGTTTCTACTAGGCGGCCACTATGAGGTCTGCAAGAGTGGCTTGCCATTTGATTGTTTTTCCCCTTTTTCTTTTGGATGAAGTGCCTGGCTGAGAATTGAGTGCAAATCTACTCCACTTAGCCACTTGACTCGGTTTGATTTTTTTAAATTAAGGTATATAATATTTCAATTGATGTTCAACAAAATCATATCATTACTGATGAAATAACCTGCAATGCCTGGATGTGATTAGTGTATTTCCATTGAATAGGTCTGGGATTTTTAAATTATGCGATTATAGCAGTAATATTTGAAGCTTTGTGACTGAGATAGTCATGTGAAAGTCTTTATCTTAAGAATGTCACTTTCCAAAGAGACTGTTGATGTAAAATAGATCGAATACCTTATTTTGACCTATGCCACAATAGCAGATGCTCGACATTTAGCAAGTTCTGTGTATTTTCTTCTCCATGGCTACTATAACTCCCACTATAATTACAGGAGGGCATTGGACTAATGTTCTCGTTCTGCTTTTAGAAGCAATGGGTGAGTGGTACCCGGTGACCAGGAAAGTTACAATCAGATTCAATCCTCTGAGGCGGTGAACCTTGCGGAAAAATATTAAGTGGCTTGAATCCAAGATATTTTTTAAAGAAATGTCATCGCCATATTGCTTTAACACACTGGCAGTCCAAAGATAAAGATGGCCCTTAAGAGATTGAGATATATATTTATGGCTGAGAAAGAAGCAGGTGCAAAAATGTTTTTGTATCCTAGCAGTGAGAGGAGGAAGAATGATTGGGAAGATCCAGTATCTCTCTGCTGGAGTGTTCACATAATGATTATAAAGAAGCAAGAATGTCATGTAAAATTAGCCTTACGAAGATTTAAAATGTATTTTGCAGAAGCCTCTTCACGCTTTAATATTTAAAAAATCGATAAAATGTAACCTAATCTCTTGACAGGAAGTCTCCTCAATAATATATTTGAAAAAAACCATAGAACTGAACAGAAGTATCCTCTTTTTCGCTGCATGTCTGATTAGTTCTTTTTCCTCAAAAATATCTATGTAAATAGCAATTAGTGATGACTTCATCAGAGAAACAAACCTGTGTGGATTATTGAACATGAATGTGTGACGGTGCTAGAGCTGAATTAACATTAATGGATTATCATTAACCCAAGATTCTAAAGAGCTACTGTCATTTCAACTTTGTAAGTTGATGTCGCTCCTTTCCACCTTGAGCAAGAGAACTCCCTTTGAGCCTGTTCGTCCAATGTTATAAGCAATCATTCGTAAAATATTTTTTTACCTTTTCAGAGCATTAAACAGCTAAAGGATGATTATTACCATTTGCAACTGTTTACTTTTGGAAAAAGTTGTTGGATTGATGAAATTATTAACACTCCAATATCCTTTGAGATGTTTGCAATTAAAACTACAGAACATTCAAATTTATAGCCAGATTTCCTCTTCATATGCTTTTAATCTTCCTGTTGCGCTGGCGACCTGATATAGCACGTTTCAACACTGCAAAAACTGATGGTGAGTTCCAAGCTTAGTGACCTGGGAGGAATTAAAGTTTGGCATCCATTTAAAAATAGAGTGGTGGAAGATTCCTTAAGCTATTGTTGTTGATAAAAAATCAAGAAACTTTAAATGTTTTTAAAACTGGAAACCGTTCTGCCAAGTTTGTAATCTTCCCTTTCGAAGCATGGCATTGTTGTAACTGTGCCACAGTGTTCAAAGATAGGTGTGCATATATTTCCCACAGGATAAGTTACTAACCCAATGGTACTACTGATTGAAAGGCCAGATTGAAGAGGGAGTTCCATTTGCAACATCTCCTAATTTCATTAGCGGATTACCTGACCTTTTAACAGAGATTCTTTTGACATTGGAGACCATGCAAGAACAAGGGAGGGGACATCCTACATGTTAATTTATGGGACAAAATGGCTCGGAATTTGCAGTCGGCGGTGAAGCAAAGGCATTCACCGTTGTCCCCGCAGGAAGTTGTCCACAGAGATCTTGTGATCTCTGGTGAGAAGTTTGCCTTTTTTGATGTGCAAATTATTTCAGTGCAATATAATGGGGATCTCCTGGAGTGACCTCCTGTGACATCAACAAGCTGTCTGAGCAGCCAACCACATTGCAGAATTCTCAGACAAGGAACCAGGAAATAAGAACCTGCTTTTATCCGGACTTTAAAAAAATGTTAGAGCAAAACAAAGATTTGGGCTCTCGCATGTAGATAAGGTAGAACCTGAAATAAATATGAATAAACTTTAAAAAAAAATTAGGTTTCTTGAGTGGAATATTTAAACATAATGGGGAAATTTGACACTCCACAAAATAAAAATTAGTTTTTCATAACATTTGTTTAACAGTCAACACTTTGTTTAACAACCCCAATTACACCTAATCCAACAAGCCCTAGCTTTTAATAGGGTGTTTAACAGTGATATTACCGCAGATAAGCCCAAATTTTCATCCGATTCACTGATTGACGGATATGGGGGGGTTTCACAACGCATCCAGTGTCTGAGCAGTGAATGACTAACCGCAGCTTCAGGACTTCCGTGTTCAGATGCGTAAACGCTACATCCTGAAGTTGTGGTCCATTTCAAAGGGGTAATGACAGCGAACGCTTGTCTTGTGCAATAACAGAGAAGTGTGTTGTTTGGAAATAAGATGACTGATATGAGAAAATAAACTCTGGCTTAAAAGTATTGCAGTTGCATTTCACAATGATTGGTGAGGATATGTTCACCAGTGTACAGGCATTATGGTTGGTCCCATGGTCCCATCCCAAGTTGTGGAAGGAAACTTAACACACTCCAGAGTCACATCCATCAATCATCCAATGTGAATCTCGGAAGCCATAATGCTGTGAAATTCTCTGCCTGCCTTCCTCCCACACGCTTGTACAGTAATCCTTGACCTGACTGTCTCCCATGAAATCTACAGAACTTACTCAGAGTCTTGAAAGATAACTGCATT
This sequence comes from Pristiophorus japonicus, assembly GCF_044704955.1. Lineage (NCBI taxonomy): Eukaryota > Metazoa > Chordata > Chondrichthyes > Pristiophoridae > Pristiophorus > Pristiophorus japonicus. The sequence continues at coordinate 213,278,990 of NC_091977.1, read as the reverse complement.
AGCAACAACACAAACCTTGCATTGAAATGCTTCCTTTAGTGGCCAACACTGCAAAGGTTAGTCCACAGACTGCAACATGAATTACCATTCCAGTCATTTCTAATGAAATGTGAAATAATTAAGCTTCGAGTGTTTCAGTCTAGTTTAAATTGGTGGCTTAAATTAATGGCAAAACTATTTGGCACTTCAATACCCGGTTTCCATAATGGCTAGCAAATAAGTCAACTTTGGTTTTGGAAGTAGCCATGGTGTTTAATTTCTTCGCAGTAATATCTAAGTTATTCGAGCAAACCATTCTCTTCTTGGCTTCTTCATGTCAGCTATAAACCGGATTAGCTCAATATTTTGAATTTTGTTGAGGCAAGTTGACCTGAAACACTAATTTGTAGAATCTTGTGGTATTTATAAACCTGCCTGGGGGCTCTGCCACGCGCATCTTCTCATTCCATATATCTTGCATTTTTCAGGAAATAGAAACCTCCTGTTAAGAATTACTTGCCCAACAAGGGTCACAGAGAAGCGATTGATAGCACTGGGGAGATAGTAACTGTTAGTTTCCAGTTTTAAGTGAGGAGAGGGAGGGGAGAAGGAACGGAATAGAAATAAGAATTGATATCATCCAATGAAGGAGAAAGAAATCATCAGCAACATTGTCTTAAAATTTCAAGTCAGATTGGTTGGATGGAACAAGTGATAGACATCTGATTTTTTTTTTGTGGACTCTCATAGGCAGTCCCTCGAAATTGAGGAAAACTTGCTTCCACTCTAAAAGTGAGTTCTTACGTGACTGAACAGTCCAATATGAGAATTACAGTCTCTGTCACAAGTGGGGACAGACAGTTGTTGAAGGAGAGGGTGGGTAGGGAGTCTGGATTGACGCACGCTCCTTCTGTTGCCTGCGCTTGTTTTCTGCTTGCTCTCGGCGATGAGACTGGAGGTGCTCAGCGCCCTCCTGGAAGAACTTCCTCCACTTGGGGCAGTCTTTGTCTAGGGACTCCCAGGTGTCAGTGGGGATGTTGCATTTTATCAAGGAGGCTTTGAGGGTGTCCCTGAAACGTTTCTTCTGCCCACCTTGGGCTTGCCTGCTGTGTAGGAGCTCTGAGTAGGGCACTTGCTCTGGGTGTCTGTTTGCATGCCTGCCACAAATGTGACTCATGTACAGCGCTATGATTAAATAGTCAACACGTCCCTAAATTACCACCATTTCTCCATCTGCTCACAAACTCTCTAGCTCGTACAACCGCATGTGTGAGTTAGCAGGACGACTTGTCTGCTATCGACCTACAAAACTCCAGTTTTAGGAGCAGGAGTCAAGCAATGAAAAATTACAATCACCAACGCCTGCAGGGATGTGATTTTTATTTTTTACTTGCTTGGGGATTTCACTTTGAAAGGAGAGGCGTTGATGACCATGTGAGAATCTCTAATTGCTAAACATCTTTTTGGAGGAGTTATTTTTATCCTAGAAGTGGAGGAATAATGACCTGAAAGTTGCAGCCTCTTTGTCTTCAAATAATATAAAGAAACCAGGTATTTTATGAAGATTTTTAATTTGTTGTAACCTCCATTCAGTCTTGAAGACATGTTTGGAGTGATACCCATGCACCATCGCCTCCAGAGTCCCCCCTCCCCCAGAATCCATCCTTAGCCTCCCAGCTCCTCTTCATTCAAGTGCTACCTCTCAGTGACTCCATCCGCACGCATGGAGTCAGCTTCCATCTGAATGTTGATGGAGTGCAACTCTACCTCTTGTTCCTAGGACTACCTCTGTGCTGTCATGCTGCTTATTCAGCATCATGCCATGATTGAGTTACAACTTCAACCAATTTCATAGATCAATGTCATCATTTCTATTTCCTACTATCTGCTCCCTTGCTAATGACTTCATTTCTCTCCCTGGCCATTTGCTCAGAATGAATCAGACAACATGAAAGTTTGGTGCACTGTTGGATCAAGAGTTGAGCTTCAACTACCACACCATGTCCCCTGACTTGCGTTCACCTCTATCGTTGAAACCCTCACCCTTGTTTTCATCACTTCTGAACTCAGTTGTTTCAGTGCCATTGTCTGCACTCCATAAAGTCTAACTAGTGAAAACTCAGCTGCCTGAATCCTGCCCTACACTTGACCATCACTCCAATCCTTGTCGATCTAAACTGGCTCAATACCTTAAATTCTCTTCACTATGGTCTCGCCCCATTCCATCTCTGCACCCACTTCTGGCCATGTACCTTTGGCAGCAGTGAAATTATGTAAACTTGGAGGTTGCTTAGCCAGCAAAAATACTGACCTAGTATTTATTGCAGTGAATCTGATCATGTTGGTATCAGTTGCCCTGAAAAATGTTTTAGAATTACTGGTATATTCCCGAGTTTGAATGCAAATTAACTGGTGGTCTACTTGCAAATAAAGATGAATAAAGGCGATCAGTATTTCTTGTCATTTTAAAACGAGTGATCTTTGAGCTTGCACTTCTGTTAGGGGGCTCTCTGTTAATGTTAATGTTGACGGTCATGACATAGAGACTATCCATCTTATAAGCACAACTGGTTGTGGAAAAAGTTCAAATGATCTATGTCAGTCAATCCAAGTACGTCATTCCAAAGCTAGTTAAAATTAACTATAACGTGGCCTCTTGGTAAATGTTACTAGAAACAGTACAATTAATTTTGTCTCCTATCCTTTGACTAGACAGGATGTCCTTTGTGAGGATGGTTTGCTGGCTCTTTGAGCTGTGAAAAATGCTGCTAAGGTTCAAAATGAGAACCAATCGTGTTACCTTTGCTGTCACAGGATAGGGGGTTAGAGATAGTTGCTGAGCAAAGGTCACGTCCTTCCTCAAGAATATGCTTAACAAATGTGTCAGTTGCCATAGAACAAGAGACATGTGTTGGCAAGTACTGAGAAACTAGCATTTTCACTGTCTCCAAAAGCTTCGAGCAATCGGACGGAGTGTGTGGGTATTCATATGCTGAGTGTAGAAATGTGTCAATCACATGTCCTGACCATAGTCCACACTTGTGGGCTTCTAACATTTGGTTGAACGATGAAATCAGTATGGAGACTTTGGAGTGGTTCTCCAAACTGTTGTTTTAGAAGAGTTCAGGGGGGGTTCAGTATGGAGATAAAAAAATGTTCAATAAAAGAAATGTAACAGGTGCATTAAGACTGATCATGTTATGTACTTCGGTTTTCAAAACTAGAAATGAATTCTGTAGTTTACACATCAGTTGATGAAACACATTTTTCCAGTTTATGCAGGTTGAATTAAAGCTATATTGAGCTACAGACCAAATGCTAATATTTTACATCTAATTCTAATAAAATCCTTATAAATTGTTATTTTGAAACGAGGATGCCCGCAGTTGGTACTGATGGAAAATATTCTTTCCCTGTCAGCTTGCTGAGGGCATTGTATGAGAACCCTTGCACTACCATTATTAAAAATGAAGGAAACATTAAATACCAAAGTTTTAGTAAAATCATAGGATTTTTGGTGCAGAATGGTTGAGTTTTAACCTGTCCGGAATACACAACTGATGAGGATAGCAGGAAAAAAATTGTCTGAGTAAATATAGACAATCCACAGAAGTACCCTTGCACTCTGTCTGAATACCACTTCACTTCAATATCTGCTAGCACACTAGAGTAGTCACCCGGCACATCCCAGCAAGAACATGGAGCCAATTTCACATTGGGGGAAAAAATGTTTGGTTATAAAATTATGCCAGCAGATGAGAGAATTTCTGTTCATTACACATGAGGTGTGAATTGAGGGGAGGATTACAGTCTGGTGTTCTAAATTAAAATGATTTTGATGATTTTTGTAAACTTTATATTACAGTGCCATTAAAGAAATGTTTCTGACTCCTCAGCATAAAGATGTTTATCCCTTGAGCTGGAGGAGAAATTTGTTGAACATTAGGAACACTTCAGGAATGAGTAATTCTGTTTTTTGTAAGCCCTAAAATCTAGCTGAATTTATGTATATAATAAATTCCTTCAAATGTTCAACCTTCTTGACCTTACCACTTGGGAGTTCTGTACATTCCTCATATGGCTTTAATCAGCTGTTTGATGTGTAATATATACATTCCAGTGGACTTTATTTCCACAATACTGTGGAGATTATTTAAAGTGAATTGGAAATCAAATTCATTATAGACTTGGACTCAGATTGCTTATAAGAGCTTACAACCTAATGTCCAGGCCTCCGCTCTGAACTGCTACAGATTCTGTAATGCTTGTCGTACTGTACTGTATATCTTTGGCTATGGAAAGAAAATTTTTTTGTGGCCCTGATGCACTGCGTTTTATTTTCCTTCACCCCTCCCAGCCGTCTACCGCAATTCAATCAGTCACTCAAAATAGTGCAGTTGTATCTTTACGCTGTGTTGCATGCTACTTTGGCATTTGAATAATTTGCTCCATGTAAAGTCCAACCCTCTGTGTATCGTCATGTTTGCTGATGTCTACTTCACTTGATACAGTTAAAGGTTTTGCCTTGCAGAAATGTGTGCATGTATTAACTGGCAAGAAAAATTTATATTGATCAGTTGTTTCATGGTACCTGAGAGAATGTATAGTTGATGTACATTAAGGAGCTTCAGCCATCTTCAGAAGTTGTGAGTAGATTTTCCTTTTTTTTGTGTTGCTCAAGGAGAAAGATTGCAAAGTGCTGCAGTACAGAGGGACCTGGGAGTACTTGTGCATGAAACACAAACTGTTAGTATGAAGGTACAGCAATTGATCAGGAAGGCCAATGGAATCTTGGCCTTTATTGCAAAGGGGATGAAGCATATCAGCAGGGAAATCTTGCTACAGTTATACAAGGTATTGGTGAGACCACACCTGGAATGCTGCGTGCAGTTTTGGTTTCCATGTTTATGAAAAGATATACTTGCTTTGGAGGCAGTTCAGAGAAGGTTCACTAGGTTGATTCCAGAGATGAGGGGGTTGAACAATGAGGAAAGCTTGAGTCGGTTGGGCCTCCACCTATTGGAATTCAGAAGATTGAGGGGTGATCGTATCGAAACGTATAAGATTATGAGGGGGCTTGACAAGGTGGATGCAGAGAGAATGTTTCCACTGATGGGGGAGATTAGAACTAGGGGGCATAATCTTAGAATAAGGGGCTGCCCATTTAAAACTGTGATGAGGAGGAATTTCTTCTGAGGGTTGTAAATCTGTGGAATTTGCTGCCTCAGAGCTGTGAAAGCTGGAACATTGAATAAATTTAAGACAGAGATGGACAGTTTCTTAACCGATAAGGGGTTATGGGGAGTGGGCAGGGAAGTGGACCTGAGTCCATGATCGGATCAGCCAAGATCATGTAAAATAGTGGAGCAGGCTCGAGGGGCTGTATGGCCTACTCCTGCTCCTATTTCTTATGTTCTTAGAAAAAGTGAAATTTTAAAAAGAACCTTCTTTACTTAATCAGAGATGGTGAAACTAATGAGATATTGTTGAGAGCGTCCATTTTCCCATAACTTTGAAAAAAACTGGTATGACACAGTCCCTTACAGTTCACAAACGACATGCTTTAAATTATCCAAACTTTTGGTCCTGTTTATAAAAAAAAAACTAAACTGGTTAAAATAATACTTTAAACATATGGCATAAAGAGGACATGTCATATGTTGTACCTTTTTTAAATAGTGAGACATCAGGTCAGCATTGCTTCTCGAGACGCTCACACTGCGGTTTATTGATAATAATGCATCCTCTGTTCTACCTAATGCATGAATATGGTTGGAGTGAGGCACAACTATTATCAGAAAATGCACTCTGGACTGTGAGCCATAGAATACTACAAATGATCAGTCAAATAGAGTGTTGGCTTGTTCTTAAATAGAAAGGTGAAGTTTCTCAATTGAGCTTAAATCTAAGAGTTTAACTTATGAACTGTAGCCTTAGAGTTGCAATTTATTATCTCCCTCACCACTCCCAATTCACAAGTTTCCAACCATACCCGAAGACTCTAACTTCATCCTTGAGAGTCAATTTTGCAGGGGATATTGCTTCTCCTGGGACATTGGAACCAGTTCTGGGGGAAGTGGGACCTGTACAAAAGGGACGGTCTGCACTTGGGCAGGACTGGAACTGATGTCTTACGGGTAACATTTGCGAATGCAGTTCGGGAGTGTTTAAACTAATATGGCAGGGTGATGGGAACCTATGCAGCGAGGTAGGGCGAAGTAATATGGAGTCAGAAACAGATGGTAGAAAGGTAAAAAGCAATAGTGGAAGGCCGAGTAAACAAAGGCAAGAAACAAAAAGGGCCATACTACTTCATAATTCTAAAAGGACAAAGGGTGTTAAAAAAACAAGCCTGAAGGCTTTGTGTCTTAATGCAAGGAGTATCTGTAATAAGGTGGATGAATTAACTGTGCAAATAGATGTTAACGGATATGATGTGATTGGGATTACGGAGACGTGGCTCCAGGATGATAAGGGTTGGGAACTCAACATCCATGGGTATTCAACATTCAGGAAGGAAAGAATAAAAGGAAAAGGAGGTGGGGTAGCATTGCTGGTTAAAGAGGAGATTAATGTAATAGTTAGGAAGAACATTAGCTTGGATGATGTGGAATCTACACGGGTAGAGCTGCAGAACACCAAAGGGCAAAAAACGTTAGTGGGAGTTGTGTACAGACCTCCAAACAGTAGTAGTGATGTTGGGGAGGGCATCAAACAGGAAATTAGGGGTGCATGCAATAAAGGTGCAGCAGTTATCATGGGTGACTTTAATATGCATACAGATTGGGCTAACCAAACTGGAAGCAATACAGTGGAGGAGGATTTCCTGGAGTGCATAAGGGATGGTTTTCTAGACCAATATAGAAACATAGAAACATAGAAAATAGGTGCAGGAGTAGGCCATTCGGCGCTTCAAGCCTGCACCGCCATTCAATGAGTTCATGGCTGAACATGCAACTTCAGTACCCCATTCCTGCTTTCTCACCATACCCCTTGATCCCCCTAGTAGTAAGGACTTCATCTAACTCCTTTTTGAATATATTTAGTGAATTGGCCTCAACAACTTTCTGTGGTAGAGAATTGCACAGGTTCACCACTCTCTGGGTGAAGAAGTTTCTCCTCATCTCGGTCCTAAATGGCTTACCCCTTATCCTTAGATTGTGTCCCCGGGTTCTGGACTTCCCCAACATTGGGAACGTTCTTCCTGCATCTAACCTGTCTAAACCCCATCAGAATTTTAAACGTTTCTATGAGATCCCCTCTCATTCTTCTGAACTCCAGTGAATACAAGCCCAGTTGATCCCGTCTTTCTTGATAGGTCAGTCCCGCCATCCCGGGAATCAGTCTGGTGAACCTTCGCTGCACTCCCTCAATAGCAAGAATGTCCTTCCTCAGGTTAGGAGACCAAAACTGTACACAATACTCCAGGTGTGGCCTCACCAAGGCCCTGTACAACTGCAGCAACACCTCCCTGCCCCTGTACTCAAATCCCCTCGCTATGAAGGCCAACATGCCATTTGCTTTCTTAACCGCCTGCTGTACCTGCATGCCAACCTTCAATGACTGATGTACCATGACACCCAGGTCTCTTTGCACCTCCCCTTTTCCTAATCTGTCACCATTCAGATAATAGTCTGTCTCTCTGTTTTTACCACCAAAGTGGATAACCTCACATTTATCCACATTATACTTCATCTGCCATGCATTTGCCCACTCACCTAACCTATCCAAGTCGCTCTGCAGCCTCATAGCATCCTCTTCGCAGCTCACACTGCCACCCAACTTAGTGTCATCCGCAAATTTGGAGATACTACATTTACTCCCCTCGTCTAAATCATTAATGTACAGTGTAAACAGCTGGGGCCCCAGCACAGAACCTTGCGGTACCCCACTAGTCACTGCCTGCCATTCTGAAAAGTCCCCATTTACTCCTACTCTTTGCTTCCTGTCTGACAACCAGTTCTCAATCCATATCAGCACACTAACCCCAATCCCATGTGCTTTAACTTTGCACATTAATCTCTTGTGTGGGACCTTGTCGAAAGCCTTCTGAAAGTCCAAATATACCACATCAACTGGTTCTCCCTTGTCCACTCTACTGGAAACATCCTCAAAAAATTCCAGAAGATTTGTCAAGCATGAGTTCCCTTTCACAAATCCATGCTGACTTGGACCTATCCTGTCACCTCTTTCCAAATGCACTGCTATGACATCCTTAATAATTGATTCCATCATTTTACCCACTACCGATGTCAGGCTGACCGGTCTATAATTCCCTGCTATCTCTCTCCCTCCCTTCTTAAAAAGTGGGGTTACATTGGCTACCCTCCACTCCAGAGGAACTGATCCAGAGTCAATGGAATGTTGGAAAATGACTTCAATGCATCCACTATTTCCAAGGCTACCTCCTTAAGTACTCTGGGATGCAGTCCATCAGGCCCTGGGGATTTATCGGCCTTCAATCCCATCAATTTCCCCAACACAATTTCCCGACTAATAAGGATTTCCCTCAGTTCCTCCTCCTTACTAGACCCTCCGACCCCTTTTATATCCGGAAGGTTGTTTGTGTCCTCCTTAGTGAATACCGAACCAAAGTACTTGTTCAATTGGTCCGCCATTTATTTGTTCCCCGTTATGACTTCCCCTGATTCTGACTGCAGGGGACCTACGTTTGTCTTTACTAACCTTTTTCTCTTTACATATCTATAGAAACTTTTGCAATCCGCCTTAATGTTCCCTGCAAGCTTCTTCTCGTACTCCATTTTCCCTGCCCTAATCAAACCCTTTGTCCTCCTCTGCTGAGTTCTAAATTTCTCCCAGTCCCCGGGTTCGCTGCTATTTCTGGCCAATTTGTATGCCACTTCCTTGGCTTTAATACGATCCCTGATTTCCCTTGATAGCCATGGTTGAGCCACCTTCGCTTTTTTACTTTTACGCCAGACAGGAATGTACAATTGTTGTAGTTCATCCATGAGGTCTCTAAATGTCTGCCATTGCCCATCCACAGTCAACCCCTTCAGTATCATTCGCCAATCTATCCTAGCCAATTCACGCCTCATACCTTCAAAGTTACCCTTCTTTAAGTTCTGGACCATGGTCTCTGAATTAACTGTTTCATTCTCCATCCTAATGCAGAATTCCACCATATTATGGTCACTCTTCCCCAAGGGGCCTCGCACAACGAGATTGCTAATTAATCCTCTCTCATTGCACAACACCCAGTCTAAGATGGCCTCCCCCCTAGTTGGTTCATCGACATATTGGTCTAAAAAACCATCCCTTATGCACTCCAGGAAATCCTCCTCCACTGTATTGCTTCCAGTTTGGTTAGCCCAATCTATGTGCATATTAAAGTCACCCATTCTAACTGCTGCACCTTTATTGCACGCACCCCTAATTTCATGTTTGATGCCCTCCCCAACATCACTACTACTGTTTGGAGGTCTGTACACAACTCCCACTAACGTTTTTTGCCCTTTGATGTTCTGCAGCTCTACCCATATAGATTCCACATCATCCAAGCTAATGTCCTTCTGAACTATTGCCTTAATTTCCTCTTTAACCAGCAATGCTACCCCACCTCCTTTTCCTTTTATTCTATCTTTCCTGAATGTTGAATACCCCTGGATGTTGAGTTCCCAGCCCTGATCATCCTGGAGCCACGTCTCCGTAATTCCAATCACATCATATTTGTTAACATCTATTTGCACAGTTAATTCATCCACCTTGTTGTCGAGGAACCAACTAGGGGGGAGGCCATCTTAGACTAGGTGTTGTGTAATGAGAGAGGATTAATTAGCGATCTCGTTGTGCGAGGCCCCTTGGGGAAGAGTGACCATAATATGGTGGAATTCTACATTAGGATGGAGAATGAAACAGTTAATTCAGAGACCATGGTCCAGAACTTAAAGGGTAACTTTGAAGGTATGAGGCGTGAATTGGCTAGGATAGATTGGCGAATGATACTTAAGGGGTTGACTGTGGATGGGCAATGGCAGACATTTAGAGACCGCATGAATGAACGATAACAATTGTACATCCCTGTCTGGCGTAACAATAAAAAAGGGAAGGTGGCTCAACCGTGGCTATCAAGGGAAATCAGGGATAGTATTAAAGCCAAGGAAGTGGCGTACAAATTGGCCAGAAATAGCAGTGAACCTGGGGACTGGGAGAAATGTAGAACTCAGCAGAGGAGGACAAAGGGTTTGATTAGGGCAGGGAAAATAGAGTACGAGAGGAAGCTTGCAGGGAACATTAAGACGGATAGCAAAAGTTTCGACAGATATGTAAAGAGAAAAAGGTTAGTAAAGACAAACGTAGGTCCCCTGCAGTCAGAATCAGGGGAAGTCATAATGGGGAACAAAGAAATGGCGGACCAATTGAACAATTACTTTGGTTCGCTATTCACTAAGGAGGACACAAACAACCTTCCGGATATAAAAGGGGTCAGATGGTCTCGTAAGAAGGAGGAACTGAGGGAAATCCTTATTAGTCGGGAAATTGTGTTGGGGAAATTAATGGGATTGAAGGCCAATAAATCCCCAGGACCTGATGGACTGCATCCCAGAGTACTTAAGGAGGTGGCCTTGGAAATAGCGGATGCATTGACAGTCATTTTCCAACATTCCATTGACTCTGGGTCAGTTCCTCTGGAGTGGAGGGTAGCCAATGTAACCCCACTTTTTTAAAAAGGAGGGAGAGAGAAAACACGGAATTATCGACCGGTCAGCCTGACATCAGTAGTGGGTAAAATGATGGAATCAATTATTAAGGATGTCATAGCAGCGCATTTGGAAAGAGGTGACATGATAGGTCCAAGTCAGCATGGATTTGTGAAAGGGAAATCATGCTTGACAAATCTTCTGAAATTTTTTGAGGATGTTTCCAGTAGAGTGGACAAGGGAGAACCAGTTGATGTGGTATATTTGGACTTTCAGAAGGCTTTCGACAAGGTCCCACACAAGAGATTAATGTGCAAAGTTAAAGCACATGGGATTGGGGTTAGTGTGCTGACATGGATTGAGAACTGGTTGTCAGACAGGAAGCAAAGAGTAGGAGTAAATGGGGACTTTTCAGAATGGCAGGCAGTGACTAGTGGGGTACCGCAAGGTTCTGTGCTGGGGCCCCAGCAGTTTACATTGTACATTAATGATTTGGACGAGGGGATTAAATGTAGTATCTCCAAATTTGCGGATGACACTAAGTTGGGTGGCAGTGTGAGCTGCGAGGAGGATGCTATGAGGCTGCAGAGTGACTTGGATAGGTTAGGTGAGTGGGCAAATGCATGGCAGATGAAGTATAATGTGGATAAATGTGAGGTTGTCCACTTTGGTGGTAAAAACAGAGAGACAGACTATTATCTGAATGGTGACAGATTAGGAAAAGGGGAGGTGCAAAGAGACCTGGGTGTCATGGTACATCAGTCATTGAAATTGGCATGCAGGTACAGCAGGCGGTTATGAAAGCAAATGGCATGTTGGCCTTCATAGCAAGGGGATTTGAGTACAGGGGCAGGGAGGTGTTGCTACAGTTGTCCAGGGCCTTGGTGAGGCCACACCTGGAGTATTATGTACAGTTTTGGTCTCCAAACTTGAGGAAGGACATTCTTGCTATTGAGGGAGTGCAGCGAAGGTTCACCAGTCTGATTCCCGGGATGGCAGGACTGACATATCAAGAAAGACTGGATCAACTGGGCTTGTATTCACTGGAGTTCAGAAGAATGAGAGGGGATCTCATAGAAATGTTTAAAATTCTGATGGGTTTAGATAGGTTAGATGCAGGAAGAATGTTCCCAATGTTGGGGAAGTCCAGAACCAGGGGTCAGAGTCTAAGGATAAGGGGTAAGCCATTTAGGACCGAGATGAGGAGAAACTTCTTCACCCAGAGAGTGGTGAACCTGTGGAATTCTCTACCACAGAAAGTTGTTGAGGCCAATTCACTAAATATATTCAAAAAGGAGTTAGATGTCGTCCTTACTACTCGGGGGATCAAGGGGTATGGCGAGAAAGCAGGAATGGGGTACTGAAATTGCATGTTCAGCCATGAACTCATTGAATGGCGGTGCAGGCTCGAAGGGCCGAATGTTCTACGCCTGCACCTATTTTCTATGTTTCTATGGCCCCAAGTTTCCACATGATTTGCTCCTGATTTTTAGGAGCAACTGGTGTAGAACGGAGTATCTTCGAAATCGGAATTCTCCACATTTAGTTTGCTCCAGTTCGAGTCAGGTAGAACAGTTTCACTTTGGAACAGAATTTTTTTTTCAAAAGGGTGCGTGTCCGGCCACTTACGCCTGATTTCAAAGTTTCGTCAGTGAAAACTTACTCCAAACTAACTTCGAATGGAGTAAGTGAAGATTTTTGTACGCTTGAAAAAACCTTGTCTACACTTTAGAAAATCAGGCGTAGGTTACAAATTAGGCATAGGGAACGAGGTAGGGGGGGAGCGGGGGAAGGGAAGTCATTAAATTCTACAATAAATCCTTAGTTATACTTATACAAATATTAAACAAATAAATCCAACCTGAATAAACATTTATAAGCAAAGAAAAGATTAAATAAACCATGTTCCTACCTGTGTGAAAGTGCTTCAGGCAGGCCTTTCATGTTGGAGACAGGCAGCGGTGTGGCGTCAGTGTCTCAACGGCAGCGGCAGCAAGCTTCGAGCTGAGCTGCAGTGCTTGAGGCAGGCCTTCATTCTCTTCGTGGCTGGCCGCGAAGAAGCAGCACCGGATGGACCCGAGGCCATTCGGCCTTGAGATATCAGTGGCGTCAGTGGCTGGCCGGCAGCCGAAGAATCAGCGGACCGATGTGAGGCCATTCGGCCATGAGATAGCAGCGGCGTCAGTGGCTGGCCGGCAGCCGAAGAATCAACGCAGGACACACGCAGCTCATTAAGGTTCTTGAGGCCATTCGGCCACGCTTTAGGGGCGGCGGCACTGGCTGGCCGGCAGCCAAAGATACAGCAGCAGCCTTTGAGCTGTGAGGGGGACTGAGGCCATTTGGACAGGGAGAGGCAGCCACATCGACAGTTTTATGTTTAAATTTGCAGAATGGGTACTGCATTGTCAACACCACATATTATGCAATGGTTTGCCATCAATTCACTGCATAGAAGAGAATTGATTGGAGCTCACCGCACTAGGAACGTCGTAGCCCGTAGGTTGATGGGCAGGAGACCTTACCCACGTCGACAATATCGAACCAGGCGCTCGTACCTGGACATGAGCGAGGCTGATTGTGTGAAAAGGCTGCGTTTTCGCAGAGAAGTTGTCACTGAGATCTGTGATATGGTGAGAGCAGATTTGCAGCCCAGAAGCAGAAGGACAACTGCCTTGTCTGTTGAAGTGAAGGTAACAGCTGCACTTTCTTTCTATGCCTCGGGATCGTTTCAGGCTACAACTGGAGATGTGTGTGCCATCTCGCAACGTGCAATACGTGCCTGCATTCACCAGGTCACGGCTGCACTTTATTCGCGAAGGAATGACTTCATCAATTTCCCAATGACGGCACAAGCGATGCATGAGAGGGCTGTGGGCTTCTTCAGGATTGCCGGCTTCCCAAAGGTACAGGGCTGCATTGATTGTACCCACAAAGCCTTGCAAGCACCTGTGGAGGAATCTGAGCAGTACTGAAATAGGAAAGGTTTCCACTCTATCAATGTGTGTGTGATGACAAGCAGCGCATCATGTCAGTCGATGCGAGTTACCCTGGCAGCACCCACGATGTGTTCATCCTGCGCGACAGCGTTATATCTGACATGTTTGAGCAGCAGCCAGAAGGGCAGAGCTGGCTACTGGGAGACAAAGGGTATGGCCTGACCACCTAGCTCATGACGCCCCTACGCGTAACACGGACAGAAACTGACCGTCAATACAACATGGCGCACATTGCGATGCGCAGCATCATTGAGAGGGCCATTGGCATATTGAAACAGCGATTCCGATGCCTGGACCATTCCGGAGGACAGTTGCAATACTCTCCTGAGATGGTCGGTCACTTCACTGTTGTGTGCTGCATGCTTCTTAACTTAGCCATCATGAGGCAGCAGGAGCTGGTAGTGGAACCCAAAAACCGACGTGAGGGTCCAGTGCATGATAGTATTACGGAAGACCAGGATGTGGATGATGACGACAATCAGGAAAGCATGCAAGTGCCTGATGCCGGAGCACGAGGTCGGAGGAGTGCCGTCCATCGTGCCCCTTTAACGATTGCTCGAGACTTGCTTTTGCAGCGCATCCGTGAACGCTTCAACTACTGATGCCTGAGGGCTCTGCGACCACTTTTGCGCATGGACATGTTTATTCTTTGCAGTTGTTCCTGCGTTGTATTGTGTTAATGGAACATGAAACAGTTTTAATGAAAAAATATTTTATTGAAAAGTTAACGTCACTCTAATAAAATATTTGTTGTATCAAACTATACTTTTTAATATGACTCTTGAAGATCACTTAAAAACTTCAAGATCACTTTTTAGATGCAAAATTAAATAATTTACAGAATGTGAGAGCATTTACACTATAAGATCACTTGAAAACCCTGAGATCACTTATATGTTGTAAAGTTACAAAACTTACAAAACAGTTTCAATTTGAAAAACACTACTACAGCTACATCAAGAACAAAAACAAAAGCAGCAAAGAAAGGCTGCAACCATGTCTCATCCATATCTCAGTGAATGTTCACTTCCTCATGGGGGTGTCATTTGATTGGCTGGGCTGTGTGCCCTTATTGCAGCAGCTACCTCAACCAGGCCCTCCCTGACGGCCTGTGCCGACACTTGCATGCTCTCCCTGACGGCCTGTGCCGTAATTTGCATGCCCTCCCTGATGGCCTGTGCCGTCGATTGCACTCCCTCGGACATTCTCTCCCGAAGTTCCCGTGTCATTACTGCTATTTCTCCCGTCCGGACTGTCAACTCTTCACCTACTGCATTGACGCCACCGACGAGTGATCGGGTAAGCTCATTGGTCTCCATAGCCAATGCCACAACCTGAGCCGCATCTGTTGCACGCTGCATCTCAGGAGAGCGTGTCTCCAATCTCCTTCTCCTCTGCCTGGGTCTGTCTCGTGGCACCACTACACTGGGATGCTCGGTGTTGCAAACGGCACCACTACACAGAGAGGCGCAGGCTGGGACTGTGGGACGCTCTGTGTTCCAGACGGCTGAACTGGAGGGAGAGGCTCGGGCTGGAATGGTGGGATGCTCTGTGTTGCAGATGGCAGAACTAGAGGGAGAGGCTCGGGCTGGAACGGTAGGACGCTCGGTGTTCCAGACGACAGCACTCGAGTGCGAGCCGTGGGCTGGGATGTTGGACGAATGGGTGTAAACTGCTCAATGATATCAGCAGCAGCACTGGGACCCGAAGTGTCGAAATCAAAACCATAGTAGGTGGAACCAGAACCGATGCGAGAGGGAGGCGTAGGCTGGGACGGTAGTGCACTGACTGTAGAATGCTGCATTATACCAGCAGCACCACTGGGACCTCATAGAAACGTTTAAAATTCTGATGGGTTTAGACAGGTTAGATGCAGGAAGAATGTTCCCGATGTTGGGGAAGTCCAGAACCAGGGGACACAGTCTAAGGATAAGGGGTAAGCCATTTAGGACCGAGATGGGGAGGAACTTCTTCACCCAGAGAGTGGTGAATCTGTAAAATTCTCTACCACAGAAAGTTGTTGAGGCCAATTCACTAAATATATTCAAAAAATAGTTGGATGTAGTCCTTACTACTAAGGGGATCAAGGGGTATGGTGAGAAAGCAGGAATGGGGTACTGAAGTTGCATGTTCAGCCATGAACTCATTGAATGGCGGTGCAGGCTAGAAGGGCCGAATGGCCTACTCCTGCACCTATTTTCTATGTATCTGACCCGCAACATTGGAAGCGGAACCATGGAAGGTGGAACCAAGACCTATGCTAGGGGTTGAAACTCTGATGCCCCTTGATGGGGGCTCATAAACATTAAATTGGAAGCTCTCCTCTGCAGACATTTCAGTCATCGCTGCCATCATCCAGTCTGGATCGTCCGCAGCTGGTTGTACTGGTTCTTGTTCTGTACCCTCAGGATCCTCAGGGTTGGCAGGAGCAGCATCGTCATCGTCATCATCATCATCATCATCATGTTCTGCAAAATACATCAGAACAGTCAAGTGCTTAACAGCAAGGGAGGGGGCCGGATGGGTGGCATGAGTACTCTCACACATAGCAGGCCAGGCAGCAGGTTGATTTAAAGGGCCATGATGCATTTTCAGGACTTACCCTCTTCCTCTCGTGCGGGCCCAGCTTGTGCTGTACCGATTGCTTTCCTCGATGTCCGACTCATCATAGCAGCTACCCTCTGTTCCAAGGGTGTCAGTGGATGCAGATTGGGCATGCCTCCTCCTGTCCGAGTTGCCTCCCTTTTGTTGTGGGCCAATTTCTTCTGCAAAGAGTAAAATATAACTTTTTACAGAGTGTGTCAGTCTGCAAGATGGGACATACAGATAGCCAGGTTACAATTACGATTAAATTAAAAATGGGAAATATTACTTACACCAACTACTTGACCAAGGTCGTGCCATTTCTTTTTACACTGATTTCCAGATCTCATGGTATGCACCACTGCGCAGTAATCTTCTGCAACTTGGTTCCAGCGTTTCTTCATTTCTTTTGGTGGCACTTTTATGCGACCTCTGTTGCTGGTATCTAGCTCTTGCCATCTCTGCTCAATTACGTTGACTAATATCTCCACTTCCTCATGCAAGAAATTCTTTGTTCTTGGTGGACGTTGATCCATTGCAAAGTTGAATTGGCACTCTTATTTCTCCAAACACACAGTCCTTAATTTGGATGCAAGTTTAGCAGTGAAAAGCTGAACTCACTGATTTCAGCAGGTGATTTATTCAGCAGTGCTGCTAAAAGCACTTCCTCACGCACAGAAATATCAAAAAAAATTAAATTACAAGCCTTTGCAGGGGTCCAAGAAACAAATCTTCACTTTTTCTGCAGTATTTTAAAAAATGGCCGAGTGCCAATGTTTGTGTGAGACTGCGCCTGCGCGCACGCTCCAACGTGCATGCGCAGGGTTGCCGGCACCACGAAGGCTAATTTAAATTGTACCCGACCCCTGCTGCTTAGAAAATCGGCGCGAGTGTTAGGCTCCGCCCCCTGCTGCGAAGAGCGCGCCGCGCCAAGCAGACATCGAGCTCCAAGGAGCTCGAGAATATCGGATTTTTTTTTAGGCGTAGTTTTCGGTGTGAAAAACAGGCGCCCAGCTCGGAGGTGTGCCGTTTTTGCCGCGGGACGAAACTTGGGGCCTATGTTTCTCCTCTGCAACCCTGAAAATACAGTGACAATTATTGCTCGACCACTCTATTTCTTTTCTTCCTTTTCCCGCCTCACCATCAAGGAAAATTTGAAGTTGAGTTTGACGTAGAAGTGGAAAATCTCCTTGTTCTGACAGTAGATTAACAGCATGGATTACAAGAGCTGTGGTGATTATTTTAAATTTTGTTTTGCTTTGAGGCGCCCATTATTGGCATGGCAGATGCTTGACTCAGTGTCTTAACTTGTTTGGCACAGTAGAGGCAGGCAGCGTAGTTACTATAGCAAATCCAAAAGCTTGAGGATGTTTCCCTGGCTGATAATACAAAATGGCTTCATAAATTTTTCGCTGTGCAAGCTGTGTGTCTGGCATATGTCAAATATATTCATATTGCACAATTTGTACATTTTCTTTGCAGAGTTGGGATCTTTGCCTTTATCTGTGCAGTTACCATGTCTATTAGGTTAAAAACTGAGCAAACTGACGTTTATTCAACATTGTTATTCCTTGATGTGTGGAATTAACTGGGTATTTTACTATGGCTTCCATCGTTTTTTTAAAATAAAATAATTGCTTCCAGCGCAGATACTAGTTATATGCCCCTCTCGGCAATTAAGAAATGGCGATAGTCTCAAAAGAAAAATGATGTGTAAATCCTTTTTGTTTTAAATAGAATACTATTTCTAAATTGATTTCAATGAAAATGGCAGTGCTGTGAACCAAGATTATCCATGGAGCATGTGCCCATAATGCAACCATCAGGAAAACATTGAACAGGTTATTTTCTCTGGAGAAGAGGAGACCTGATCATGGTCATCCAAATTAGGAAGTGGTTTTATGGAATGCATGTGGAGCAAGTGTTTCTACTTGTGGGTGAATCCAGAACAAGGGGACATAAATATAAGATAGCCACAAGTAGATGAAATAAAGAATTTAGGAGAATTATTATATATTTTTTTTTTGCAGAGAATGCTGAGAATGTGGAACTCACTATCATGTGAAGTGTTTGAAGCAGATAGCATACAGGCATTTAAGGGGGGACTGGATGGATATTTGAGGGAATAGTGGGGTGAAAAGAGGAAATCGGAGTGGGAGGAAGCTCTCGGAGTATAAACACCAGCATATACCAGGTGGGGTAAATGGCCAGTTTCTGTGTAATAATCTGGCTATATCGTCAAAAATAAAGCTTATTTTTATAATGTTGAACTTAACATTTAAAATCTGACTTGTAAGTAATATCTTAACAAGGAATATGCAGCTTTGACCTGGAGCTTATTGAAAAGACAGAATCCATCTGGATAAATATATACATATCTAAAAATATGTACATATCCATCAATGTTTCCATTAAGCTGCGCGGTCGCATAGGGGTCCCGCGCAGCTGGCTTTTAAATAGAAAAACTGCTTATGCGCGGTATTTTGAATGGGCTGCGCGGCCCGCCAAAGATTACAGGGAACATTGATCTCCATATATATGTGTTTTATATATTTTATTATCTATTTTGACATATTTAAGCAAGAAAGGAGAACCAACTTGCTTATGTTTATGTTGTAAGGATGTCCTAAAGCATTTCTTGTCCAATGGATGACTTTTGTCGATCAAGTCGGTCAATATCCCACAAGTATCAAAGGAGGTGAATGAAAAATTAATTTTTTTTTAGTGTTGATTGAAGGAGGAATGTTGGTCAGGGCACACACTCCTTCAAATAGTGCCATAGGGTGTACCACTGGAATAAATAGACAAGACCTTGGTTTAATGTATCATCCAAAAGATAGGTCATCCAGCAATGTAGCACTCAGTTCAGCAATGTGCTGAACTATCAGCCGAGATTATTTGCTTGGGTCGAAGAATGGGAACTAAATCAACATCCTTCTGACTCCAATATATGAGTGTTACCAACTGAGCCAAACTGGTGGTCAGTGATTCATTTTTACTCTCGGATTAACAATAGAAACACTGGCCCCAAGTTTCGACATGATTTGCTCCTGATTTTTAGGAGCAACTGGTGTAGAACGGAGTATCTTAGAAATCGGAATTCTCGCCATTTAGTTTGCTCCAGTTCTAGTCAGTTAGAACAGTTTCACTTTGGAACAGAATTTTTTTTTCAAAAGGGGGCGTGTCCGGCCACTTTCGCCTGTTTTCAAAGTTTCGTCAGTGAAAACTTACTCCAAACTAACTTAGAATGGAGTAAGTGAAGATTTTTGTGCGCTCGAAAAAATCTTGTCTACACTTTAGAAAATCAGGCGTAGGTTACAAATCAGGCGTAGGGAATGGGGGGTTTTAAAGGGAAGTTTACAAACATTAAACACCACAGTTTTACAAATAGAGCCATCATCAACAATAAATGATAAATAAATCAATAAATCAACCAATAAATCAATCAAAAAAAATTAGTAAGAAAAATTTTTTTTTTAAAGTCAATAAATAAAACATTTTCTACTTACCGATTGCAGCACCGGGAGCCCTCCAACAGCGTTCTGGGATGCCCCCCCCCCCCCCCCCCCAGTGTGTCTCTGTCAGTGTCTCTATCTCTCTATCTCTCTATCTCTCTCTCTGTCTCTCTGTCTCTCTGTCTGTGTGTGTCTCTCTTTCTCTGTCTGTCAGTGTCTGTGTTTCTGGGAGAGAGGGAGGGGAAGGGGGAGGGGGGGGCAAAAGGAGAAGGGGGAGGGAGGCTGAACGGGCCGGGCCCGAGACTTCGGGCAGGGCCCGTCCCCAGCACCAGATTTACAGGTAGGTGGCGTTGGGTTGGGTCGGGGGGAGCGGTGGTGGGAGGGAGGTCGGTTTGGTTCGGGTCAGGGGGAGAGAGGGAGGTCGGTTTGGTTCGGGTCGGGGGGAGAGAGGGAGGTCAGGTCGGGGGGAGGGAGGTCAGGTCGGGTCCAGTCGGGGTGGGGGGGGAGCGCGGGTCGGTGTCGGGTCCAGTCCGGAGGCGGGGGGGAAGTGGGAGTCTGGCCGGGTCCGGTCCGGGGGCGGGGCGGGGGGGGTGAAGCGGGAGTCGGGTCGGTGTCTGGTCCGGTCCGGGGGCGGGGGTGAAGCGGGAGTCGGGTCGGTGTCGGGTCCGGTCCGGAAGCGGGAATCGAGTCTGGTCGGGAGGAAGCAGGAGCTGGCCGTAGGAGGAGCCAGGGCTAGGGGCTGCGTGCTTCGGGCCCCTCCCACATAGTTTTGGGCGCCTGGAGCTACTGCACATGCGCGCCCACTGTAGCGCGCATGCCCAGCTGCAAACGACCTGCAGGGAGCTGGAGAATCTGGAAGTTTTTTTTAGGCGCACTTTGTGGCGCAAAAAATGGGCGTCCAGGTCGGGACTGCGCCGTTCTAGGCGCAGCTCGAAACTTGGGCCCACTGTTCCTAATGTAGGACAGTTGATTTATAGATGAGAAATGTACCACAAGTTCTGGAAATCTGAAATAACAGAAAAGACTGGAACTGCACAGGAGGTCAGTTAGCATCTGGAAAAAGGATGAGCAGCTCACGTTTCTGTTATGATTCTTCAGCGGAACTGTACCACCAAAATCAACAACACTTTGTATTTATATCGCACCTTTAACGTAGAAACATAAGGCGCTTCACAGGAGCGTTATCAAAAAAAATTTGACACCAAGCTCCATAGAGATATTAGGACAAAGGTAGGTTTTAAGGAGCGTCTTAAAGGAGGAAAAAGGGGTAAATAAAGCGGAGAGATTTGGGGAGGGAATTCCATAGCTTCGGAACTAGGCAGCTGAAGGTATGGCCGCCAATGGTGGAGCGATTAAAATCGAGGATGCTTAAGAGGCCAGAATTGCAGGAGTGCCGATATCTTGGCGGGTTATAGTAGGGCTGGAGGAGATTACAGATATAGAGAGGGGCAAAGCCATGGCGGGATTTGAAATCGAGGATGAGAATTTTAAAATCGTGTCATTGCTTAACCGGGATCAATGTCGATCAGTGAGCACAGGTGATGCGTGAATGGAACTTGGTGCAAGTTAGGGTGCGGGTAGCGGAGCTTTGGATGACAAGTTTACAGAGGGTAGAAAGTGGGAGGTTGACCAGGAGTGTGTTGGAATAGTTAAGACTAGCGATAACAAAGGAATAGGTTTCAGCAGCAGATGAGTTTAGGCAGGTCGGGAAATATTACGGAGGTGGAAATAGGCGGTCTTAGTAATAGTGCAAATATGTGGTTGGGAGCTCGTCTCGGGGTCAAAATTACAACAAGGTTGTCTAGTTCAGCGTCCGACTGTTGCCAGCGAGAGGGATGGAGTTGGTGGATGGGGAACGGAGTTTGTGGCGGGGACAAAACACAATGGCTTCGGTCTACCCAATATTTAGTTGGAGGAAATTCACTCATATTTATGCTGTTTATTGAAGCCTTTTCAGACTATATTGTTTGACCTGTGAATGTTCAGTGAAAACTTAGCTTTTGTGAATCAACAGCCCCATGTTGCATGCCGATGGTCCTGTTATGTATTTAACCCTTTGTAACCTGCATGACACCTGACCAGCAGAGGGCCCACCTGTTGGAGTCCCAAGGGATCCCAGCATCTCTTGGGAGCACAGTATATAAGCAGGTCACCCATGAGGTACCTGCACTCTGGAATCTTATTAAAGGAGCTAAGGTCACACTTGCTCATTACACACAGTACTCAGTTTCACCCTTTCTTATGAATGTATGAGGTCCGAGACCTCGAATCATTCAGTGAATCGCTGTGGCATCTGAAGGGTAATCCGATAATAAATTATCTTATTGTCGGCAGTGGCCTAAGATTAACGGAACCTACATTGGAGCTGAGGAAAAAAGTTGAAAAATGAGTGTAAATATCCAAGTAGATTGAGCGAGTGAATGATTGAACTAAGCAACTTGCCGGGCAGCAGCAGGACTGGGTTCGACATCAATTGTTACCAAAAGCTTCTGCTGCAAAATGTGAACGGGTGAAAGAAAAACCTGCAGAGAGTAGATGAGGCAGAAAATCAGCATCATTTATCATCGTCCATGTTTGTTGGCTGATGTCCAGACACCCAGAGGTCCAGATCCTGCAGAAATATTAGATGAACTTCTAATTGTGAAAAATACTTTTATGAGTGAACTGAAGGGTTGGAAATTTCAAGGTTAATTTGTTATTGTAGCTCATGCAAGATAATGTGCATTGCAATTCTCCGAATAAATGGTGCATCAGATAATTTAAAGTTCAAATAAGCTTTGTGATGGCCTCACCAGTCTGTGAAAATGAGTGTTTCATTTAAAAAGGATTTGAAATTCTCAACTACAAAGTAGAACATGTTAGCTACATAAACTGGAATTAGAAGGACAAATGGGCGTGGAAGCTGATGGTATTCTTGTTTCACAATGAATTACCACTCCTCGAGTTGTTTACTTTTCTTGGTTAGAATTCCGCCCCAAACATCCCCCCCTCATCACCACCTTTCAGTTATCTCTTGATCCATTGTTGACTGGGACATAAAGAGATAAACCATATATAAGCTCGAGCATTAAGCAAATACAATAAAATGAACAGCATCACATCAAGTCCAATATTATCCCTGCCTAATGTCTATGTGGACATGTTTTAAAGTTGATCATAACTGAAGTGATCGAGATGGGACCCCTGCCTGACTCTCTCTCAGGATGGTGTGTGATTTGCTGGGGAACTTGCAGGTGATGGTGCTCCCATTATATTGCTGCTCTTAGCCTTTTTTGGCAGTATCGGTCACTGGAGTTTAAGATCTTGGTCACTGGGTGTGATCTTAAGATCTTGCAACTGCCTCAGTCGCAGCTGGCCCAGGAGTTGCCATGCGGACTGTGAGTGGCTGGAGTTCTATTAAGAATCATGCACGATCAATAGATGCTGCTCGATTTGTAGCACTTTTTAATGACACTGAGAAATGTTGATGTGCAGATAACTTTATTTTAAATTCAGGTGCTGTATATTCCCTTGTCTTGTAGCTGAGGAAGGGCATGAGCTGAACCTTTAGCTGGCAGATACCTACACCTCTGATCTCACCACCATTTGCCCCTCATACAGTCCATCTTACTCAAATTACTTTCTAAATCCCCACAGTGGATATCACTTACTTTGGAAGGAGTGTGTGATGCAAGGTGCAATGTTTTGCTGAATTCATAAGCAACAATGAGATCTGTGGTTTAGTTCTTGGAGTTCACCTGTACAAAAGAAATAGGAGCATATGCTGGAATGCAATCTGCGATTCATCTTTTCAAATAGAGTTTGCAAATCTAGTTATGTGTGTCATGCTGGTTTGCTAGAATATGTTCATCTAAGTGAGTAAAATGGAAAAGTATAACAGAAATAGAGTGGCACTAACCTTAATTTGGGGACATCCAGTTTCAGTTTGGCCTACTCTCTCATTCTCAGGCTTCGGGACATTGAACATGGCCTCTTCAAATTGACTGGCCTGCAATTAGGGACCTATTCTCTGTATTCTTCCACCTGTCGTGTAGATACATTGGCCCTGAAATTCTGGCCTCCCCGGGTCCGTACGGAGTGTGTATGGACCCGGGAAGGCATCGGAAAAGCAGGTTTTCGGCGTGCAATGCGCATGCGCTGAAAACCGGCTTTTCCGATCTGTCAAGTTTTTGGCTGACAGATGGCCGCATCTCGGGAGCGAGGATATTCCGACGGCAGAGATTGGGCTAATTTGCCCATCTCTTGCCCAGCAAATGTCCTTAAAACTCTTGTGCCTGGTAAAAGCAGGCGCATAACCTACTTTTACCAGCATAAGAGTTTAAAAACATACCCCAAAATATATTAAAATTAAATTTTAAAATACATATTTGTTTAAAAAAAAAGCCCTGCACACTCAGGTAATTTTATTTAAAACCATCATTAAAACTTTTTTAAAAATCAGCAAATATTTTTTTTTTCAAAAACATTTTTATCAATTTTAATTTCTATAATATATTTATGTGAGGTGTTGTTTTATGTCGTGTTTAGGGGTGTTTCTCATTCATAGTAATAGGATTTCCGAAACCCCTATTACTAAGAATGAGAAAATACTTTACCGTGATTGGGTATCCAGGCCCACGTGATTCCTATGGAGGTCCCGATGTGTACACGCTCCATTGCGCAAGAAGAGGAGGCCTCGAGTCCGGGATCTCTGGCGAGCGTTCGACCAAAAGGTAAGTGCGCATCATTTCTCCTACTTTTAATTGAACGCCTTGCGGGAAAAATAAACCGGGATTACAGGGCCATTGTGTTGAAGTTTCTTTGTGGTCTTGTCTTTCCAAATGGTAGTGAGAACAATAATTTCAGCTTGAAGTGGTAGTACAGGGGCAACACCCCGAATCCAGAACTCCGAAAACCGGAATTGTCTGAAAACCGGACATTTTGCGCATGGAGTTGTCCTGAATCCGGAGTTATTGTCCAAAAACCGGACATTTTGAGGCAAAACCCAAAATCCAGCACGGATTCGGTCGAGGATTTCGGATTTCAGACAAGAAAATAAAGTCTGGAATCCTTAAGCGAAACTGCGCTGGATTTTGGGTTTTGCCGGATTTCAGACTTAGCTGCTCAAAACTCGGCACGGATGCATTCGAGGATTCCGGATTTCAGACTACTAATTTTCTTGTCTGAAATCTGGAAAAATTGGAACAGACTCAGTCCCAAGGAATCTGGATTTCGGACATTGCACCTGTAGTAACAAGAGAGAAAACAGGGAATTATAGATCGGTTAACCTGACATCGGTAGCGGGTAAAATGATGGAATCAATTATTAAGAATGTCATAGCAGAGCATTTGGAAAGAGGTGACATGATAGGTCCAAGTCAGCATGGATTTGTGAAAGGGAAATCATGCTTGACAAATCTTCTTGAATTTTTTGAGGATGTTTCCAGTAAAGTGGACAAGGGAGAACCAGTTGATGTTGTGTATTCGGACTTTCAGAAGGCTTTCGACAAGGTCCCACACAAGAGATTAATGCGCAAAATTAAAGCACATGGGATTGGGGGTAGTGTGCTGACGTGAATTGAGAACTGGTTGGCAGACAGGAAGCAAAGAGTAGGAGTAAATGGGTACTTTTCAGAATGGCAGGCAGTGACTAGTGGGGTACCGCAAGGTTCTGTGCTGGGGCCCCAGCTGTTTACATTGTACATTAATGATTTGGACGAGGGGATTAAATGTAGTATCTCCAAATTTGCGGATGACACTAAGTTGGGTGGCAGTGTGAGCTGCGAGGAGGATGCTATGAGGCTGCAGACTGAATTGGATAGGTTAGGTGAGTGGGCAAATGCATGGCAGATGAAGTATAATGTGGATAAATGTGAGGTTATCCACTTTGGTGGTAAAAACAGAGACAGACTATTATCTGAATGGTGACAGATTAGGAAAAGGGGAGGTGCAACGAGACCTGGGTGTCATGGTACATCAGTCATTGGGGGTTGGCATGCAGGTACATCAGGCGGTTAAGAAAGCAAATGGCATGTTGGCCTTCATAGCGAGGGGATTTGAGCACAGGGGCAGGGAGGTGTTACTACAGTTGTGAGGCCACACCTGGAGTATTGTGTACAGTTTTGGTCTCCTAACTTGAGGAAGGACATTCTTGCTATTGAGGGAGTGCAGCGAAGGTTCACCAGACTGATTCCCGGGATGACGGGACTGACATATCAAGAAAGACTGGATCAACTGGGCTTGTATTCACTGGAGTTCAGAAGAATGAGAGGGGATCTCATAGAAACATTTAAAATTCTGACGGGTTTAGAGAGGTTAGATGCAGGAAGAATGTTCCCAATGTTGGGGAAATCCAGAAACAGGGGTCAGAGTCTAAGGATAATGGGTAAGCCATTTAGGACCGAGATTGGAGAAACTTCTTCACCCAGAGAGTGGTGAACCTGTGGAATTCTCTACCACAGAAAGTCGTTGAGGCCAATTCACTAAATATATTCAAAAGGGAGTTAGATGTCGTCCTTACTACTAGGGGGATGAAGGGGTATGTCGAGAAAGCAGGAATGGGGTACTGAAGTTGCATGTTCAGCCATGAACTCATTGAATGGCGATGCAGGCTCGAAGGGCCGAATGGCCTACTCCTGCACCTATTTCCTATGTTTCTATGTATCTATGTTCCCTGCTACAGCTTGGGGATACAGGTACTTGTGAATCTTGGAAAGAGCTGTTTTCTGAGAGCTTGGTATGCATCCTCATTTGGGGTTTTAAAAGTGAGAGGAACGTGTACACAATTTGCCCATCTACTTGTCAAATGCTGGCTAGCTTTACTTTGCCAGACTTCCTGAATCTGTTAACCTTTTTTTATCATTTGTATCCAAATTCTTTGGCTATTTGATACAGCAGTTACTCCAGCTGCTACCTCCTGCCAGCAGAATGTGTACTTCTCCTTTGGGATTCTAGCGCTACCTTCTCAAAGAGCACAACCCTCCTTTGCTGCATATTTTAAGTATCACATTGACTCGGTTAGTAGCACAAACACTTTTGAATCCGAAGATTGTGGGTTCAAGTCCCGCTACGGGACTACGAGATGTTAAGCAACGGTCTTGCCTGTCTGCTCAGGCAGCTGTAAAAGATCCCATGGAATTGTATCGAAGAGCAGGGAGTTCTCTTTGTCCTGGCCAACATGAATTCATTTGTTGGTTGCACGACCTTGCTATGCACCAGTTGACTTCCATATTTATGCACATAACGGCAGTGGCACTTCAAAAAGCACTTTGGGACATCCCGAGGCACTGTAGAAAAATAGGCCCCAAGTTTCCACATGATTTGCTCCTGATTTTTAGGAGCAACTGGTGTAGAACGGAGTATCTTAGAAATCGGAATTCTCCACATTTAGTTTGCTCCAGTTCTAGTCAGGTAGAACAGTTTCACTTTGGAACAGAATTTTTTTTTCAAAAGGGGGCGTGTCCGGCCACTTACGCCTGATTTCAAAGTTTCGTGAGTGTAAACTTACTCCACACTAACTTCGAATGGAGTAAGTGAAGATTTTTGTGCGCTCAAAAAACCTTGTCTACACTTTAGAAAATCAGGCGTAGGTTACAAATTAGGCGTAGAGAATGAGGTGGGGGGGGAGGGTGGGAAGGGAAGTCATTAAATTCTACAATAAATCCTTAGTTATACTTATACAAATATTATACAAATAAATCCAACCTGAATAAACATTTATAAGCAAAGAAAAGATTAAATAAACCATGTTCCTACCTGTGTGAAAGTGCTTCAGGCAGGCCTTTCATGTTGGAGACAGGCAGCGGTGTGGCGTCAGTGTCTCGACAGCAGCGGCAGCAAGCTTCGAGCTGAGCTGCAGTGCTTGAGGCAGGCCTTCATTCTCTTCGTGGCTGGCCGCGAAGAAGCAGCACCGGATGGACCCGAGGCCATTCGGCCATGAGATATCAGTGGCATCAGTGGCTGGCCTGGCCGGCAGCCGAAGAATCAGCGGACCGATGTGAGGCCATTCGGCCATGAGATAGCAGCGGCGTCAGTGGCTGGCCGGCAGCCGAAGAATCAACGCAGGACACACGCAGCTCATTAAGGTTCTTGAGGCCATTCGGCCACGCTTTAGGGGCGGCGGCACTGGCTGGCCGGCAGCCAAAGAATCAGCAGCGGACGGACGTGAGGCCATTCGGCCATAGGATATCAGCGGCGACAGTGGCTGGCCGGCAGTCGAAGATACAGCAGCAGCCTTCGAGCTGTGAGGGGGACTGAGGCCATTTGGACAGAGAGAGGCAGCCACATAGACAGTTTTATATTTAAATTTGCATTGTCAACACCACGTATTATTGCAAAGTTGAATTGGCACTCTTATTTCTCCAAACACACAGTCTTTAATTTGCATGCACCAATGCAGCACCGGTTCTGCAAGTTTAGCAGTGAAAAGCTGAACTCACTGATTTCAGCAGGTGATTTATTCAGCAGTGCTGCTAAAAGCACTCCCTCACACACAGAAATATCAAAAAAAAAATTAAATTACAAGCCTTTGCAGGGGTCCAAGAAACAAATCTTCACTTTTTCTGCAGTATTTTAAAAAATGGCCGAGTGCCAATGTTTATGTGAGACTGCGCGCACGCTCCAACGCGCACGCGCAGGGATGCCAGCACGACGAAGGCTAATTTAAATTGTACTCGCCCCCTGCTACTTAGAAAATCGACGCGAGTGTTAGGCTCCGCCCCCTGCTGCGAAGAGCGCGCCGCGCCAAGCAGACAGAATATCGGATTTTCTTTCAGGCGCAGTTTTCGACGCGAAAAACAGGCGCCCAGCTCGGAGGTGCGCCGTTTTCGCCGCGGCACGAAACTTGGGGCCATAGTTTCTTTGTTTACTTTTCGTCTCTCTTAAATTCAAAAGCAGCATCTGAAAATGGAGGTACTTTGGCTAACAGCAGGTTTCTGCCCAGCAATGATGAAGCAGCCCCCTTAAGTAGGTATTGCAGTCTTTAAGAGCTGAGCACTAGGATGTTGGTTGGATGCAATCAATGGAAGCTGAGACATTGGCCTTCAGATGCTGCATCATGGTTGGCACCGCAGCATTGTTCCGATGAGCTGCGCGGTTGACTTTTTCAATGTTAAGTTTCGCGCATTCGTAGAACTGTGCATGGGCCGCCCAGCCCCTTAAAGGGGCCGCACAATCCCCCAAAATAAAAGGGAACATTGCTCTAGAGGTGTGTTGATGGAAGTGGCCACCTGTTCCATGTTGGAAAGGATGGGCTCCAAGCTCTCTGCAAAGCTGTGTGCCAAGTTGGTGCCGGACTCCTCCAAACACAGGTTTTCCAGTGCACCAAGCATATTTGGGTGTGTACACCCATCCACCGCCTTCTGCAACCTAACCCATCAAAGTCCTCATCGGAGTCCTCTGTAGCAAAACTAGTGTCGGGCCTTGCCTCTGGCGAGCTGGCACCTGTGCTCTCCTTTCCCCTGCCTGGCTGAAGCACACTTGTGCCCTGTGTCTCACCACATGCAGATCCCGCTTCTATCCTATACTCTCAATTACCCGCAGTGTCAGTATCTGAGCTGGTGGCTTCGACTCTGCAGTGGAGTGACAGTGCGTTGTCATCTTTGCTGTCTTCTTGCTCTTCCTTCACTGCCTGGGCAGGTTACAGTTCTTGGGTATCTGAAAGGAAAATGGGACAGGGTTAAGGTGAGGGGAGAGGAAAAGGTAAGAAGTGCACACTTGCACCATCAGCAGCTTCTCCGTCAGAACAGACTGACTGCAGTGATTCAAGAAGTCAGCTCACCACCACCTTCTTGAGGGCAATTACATGAGCAATAAATGCTGGCCTTGCCAGCGATGCCTACATCCCATGAACAAATTTTTAAAAAAGACTCTGGGAATAAGAGAAATGGTATGAGAGAAGGAGGATTAGGTGTGCGGATAACCCTCATCTTCAATAGCTTCAGCCCCACCAGTGGCCACAGCCTTGGCAATGGCCCTTCCTACAATGGCGAGCACTGTCCTCTCCCTGGGGGTTAGAACATGTAGGTGAGGCTTTCCATCTCTAGTTAGTTCCTGCTGCCTCTGGTTGTGTGTCACCTCCTGCGAGAGAGAGAGAGAGAGAGAGAGAGAGAAGAGTGTCAGTGAGTGTTGTACAATCTGTTTCGGTGATGTGGCTGTCATGGTTGAATATCTGCCAATATGTGCAAGCTGTGAGTGCTAAGTGTGTGAGGGTGAGGTGAAGCACATGAATGGTAGGGTTGAGTCCTGATTGATGGAAATTATTGTTTTGTGAGTGATGGGGGTATGGTGCATGGGGTGGTTGCTGAGGCTAGTAGTTGGTGGGATGTGGCATTTGAAGATGTATTCACTGACATTGACCGCTTATGTGAGGTCATTAATCTTCTCCCACACTGCATTCAGATCCCTGCGGCTGCACTCCTCGCATTGACTCCGCAGCTATCTGTTCCCACTCCCTTTTTCATCATGTCTCCCTCTGGGTACAGGACATCTCTTTCCTCCTTTTCACCATCTCCATCAAGACCTCCATTGCAGTGTCCATAAACCGGGGGGCCCGCTCTCTCCCATGGTCAGCCATTGATCTCTCTTTCCCAGGTCGGATTCAGTTGCAGAATGACTCCCAGTACCTGCTGCAGTCACAATGCCCGCTCCTTTTAAATAGTGCAGGCTAGCTTTAAGAGGTGCAAGTTACTGACTGTTAGTCCCCTGCTGATGTGTGCAGCCAACGAAATAGCGCAGGAAGTGCTGGCTGCATGCAGAAATCATGATAATTAGCTGGCAGCACAAAGCTGAGGTGCAGTCTGCACTCCACTCAACGGGGGGTTAATCACGCATCACGATACCTGCGCCCATTTACGGGGCTAACCATTTATAGCCATGTTCTTTTATGCATCGTCTGTTGCAGTAGTGTCGGTGGTGGTGGGGGTGGGCTGTAATTGTGTGCCACCCCTCGCCCGCCCAACTTCACTACTGAAGCTAGAGTTGATTTAAAACACAACCACCATTAGATAAACTATGATGACTTTGAATATGTGTCCTGAAACATCAATGGTTTAACATGACTGACTGAAGTATAATACACATTATCAAAATCCTGGAGAATGAGGTTGAAGAGGAGGCGGCTGAGCAACGTGATGTGCGGTAGAGAACTTCATTGTACAGCTGTCCCTCAATCCAATCAATGAGAATCATCTATCTAACTTTAAACAATGAAAGTTCTATATCCACACATAATAAAGTTGAACTGGACTTGATATTAAAACAAAAGCAAAATACTGCGGACGCTGGAATCGCGAATAAAAACAGAAAATGCTGGAAATCTCAGCAGGTCAGGCAGCAATGGTGGAGAGAAAGCAGAGTTAACATTTCGGGTCAATGACCCTTTGTCAGAACTGGAGAGTGTTCGGAAACAACAGATTCTTAACAAGCACTGAAAGGGGCAGGGGAAGAAAGAACAAAAGAGAAGGTCTGTGATAGGGTGGAAGACGAGAGATTAGAGAGACAAAAGGGACGATGGGCCAAATTGAAATGGTAATGGCAGGAGTTAGAAAAACATTAGTCAAGATAGGGTGTGAATGGCGGGATAATGACCGGCTGCCATTACAGACAAGGAGAAAAAAATAAATGGGCTCAGGAGGGGGAGGGAGCCAAAGATTGGCAACGCTTACGCTCTGAAATTGTTGAACTTGATGTTGAGTCACTTGCATTGAGCTTTGTTGGAACAGTGTAGGAGACTGAGGACTGAGAGGTCAGAGTAGGAATGGCGCTGAGAATTAAATTGACAGGCGACCAGAATCTCCGGGTCACACTAGCGCACTGAATAGAGGTGCTCCGCAAAGCGGTCACCCCAGTCTACGCTTGGTCTCCCCAATGTAGAGGAGACCACATCATGAGCAGCAAATACAGTATACTAAATTTAAAAAAACTACAAGTAAATCGCTGTTTCACTGGAAGGAATATTTGGGGCCCTGGATAGTGGGAAGGGAAGAGGTAAAAGGGCAAGTGTTGAATCTCCTGCGCTTGCACGCAAAGGTGCCATGTGCTGGGGGTGACTGCAGAATGGACCCAGGGTGTCGCAGAGAGAGTGGTCCCTTCGGAATGCTGAGAGGAGGAGAAGATGTGATTGGTGGTGGGATCATGCTGGAGGTGGTGGAAATGGCGGAGGATGATCCGTTGAACGTGGAGGTTGATGGGGTGAAAGGTGAGGACAAGGGGAACCCTGTTGTGGTTCTGAGAGGGAGGGGAAGGGGTGAGATCAGAGGTGCGGGAAATAGAATGGACACGGTTGAGGGCCATGTTAACCACGGCGGCGGGGAATCCTCTCTCGAGGAAAAAGGAAGACATGTCCGAGGCACTAGTGTGAAAGGTGGCGTCGTAAGAGCAGATGCGAGGGAGATGGGGAAACTGGGAGAATAGAGTGAAGTCCTTACAGGGTGCAGGGTGGGAGGAAGTGTAGTCCAGGTAGCTGTGGGAGTCAGTGGGCCTATAGCGGAATATTGATATTAAAAGCTCATTGGCTGGTAAATTTGACTTGCAAAGCAATTTTTTCACACAGTATCACAACCTCAACCATTAAGTGAAATGAATGTCCACTGTCTGCCTCGATGTTTGAAGGTCGAATGGTGGCTAGGATATGGAGAGAACTCCTGCTTTTTGGTGGCATACAATCTTTTACGCCAAGGCTGATGGGGTCTTGTTTTGACAGCTCAACTGAACGACAACACTTCTGAGCATGCAGCAAACCCTTAGTACTGCCCTAGTCAGCCTAGATTATGTAGTCCAACTGGAGTGGAGCTTGAACCCACATTCTTCCAAGTCAGAGGTGAGAGTGCGCTAAACTGAGCCAGGCTAACATACGCCAATAAGGAGAGACCAACCTGACTGGCTTAATTGCACCATATCATCACTGCTTCAGTCTGCTGCTAAAATGACTTTTGTTTGACGCCAATTTGCTACTGCAGAAAACAACCATATCAAAGTTTGTCACTAACGATGGAACACACAAGTATCTCCTTGGTGGCCAATGTGCTAGTGCTGTAGTGGAGAATTCAAGTTACTTTGTTTCTGTTCTTGGATACAAAGTACAACCGAGTTTTTCATGTCCTCTTCCTTTCTCCCTTCCACTGAGCTGGATTGAAATCTATTTTCTGCTATTCTGGGCTGAACCTGGTGCACATCCTTTTTTTTTGCACCCCATTAACCGTTGGAATTTATTGACGTGACAATTTTGCATGTATTGTAAGTGTAATACTAGCTGGCATATATTATTAAAAACTCGTATTTGTGTAGTGTATTGCTACATAAAAGGGTCTCACTTATCCAATAACATGCACATTAAAAGATCAGGTTTGTTGCTAATGGAGATGCTTTGTGGTCTTGAATCATTTGATTGCTCAGTTTAAGTGTTTGTACTGCAATACAATTTTTTTCAGATAGCTAAGGCTCATCATTGATTATCTAGATGAGAAACAGATTTATATTTGTTTGCATTTCATGTGAAGAAAGCAGAAGTTATGCAAAAACAATGAACAACCATGCTAGTTGTGGATGATGCACAGGTATTACTTTAAATGTGTGCATACTAATCGATGGGATCTTTTTCGGAGATGAGTCACAACTTCCTTCAATTGAACTTTGGGAGGACCGAAGCTATCGCTTTTGGCCCGCATCCTATATCCCACTCTCACTTCAAATCAACACTCTCATCATAGATTTGACCCCCCCTCCCTGGTCAGTCACTCGGGCTCGACCACACACCATTGCAAAACCGTGCTGTCCTGTTCGAATCCAAACTGAACTTCAAACCTTTGTATCCTCTCTATCACCAAGACCTCTTAATTTCACCTTCACAATATTGCTGGCCATCGTCCCTGCCTCAACCCCATCACAGCTGATGCCCTTATCTTTTTATCGATCCGAAACTGGATTACTCCAATGGCCTCTGATTGTTCATGATCCATAAACTCTAACTTGACCAAAACCCTGCCATTTTATTCTGTTCCACGCCAAGGCTCCAGCGAACCTTTTGCTGCTAAAAGCTCAGTCCAAAGATTCCCCAGTGTTGGGGCGTCGGCACCTACTACCAGCGCCAGAATGTTTGGTGCTGGTGTACCTTTAAAAGAAGGTTCTGCGCCAGTTCTTTACATAAGGCCAACTTTCCCCACCAACAAAATGTTTAAAACCGGCGCAGAGACCCTAGAAGCACCATAGGAAAAACCCTTACCTGCAGTTAGAGAATCTGTGCTGGCCCAGTCCTATCCCCGGCCAAAGGGGCTTCCATTTATTTTGCAATTAAACTTTAAGGTAATTTTAAAAACCATGCATGGGCACAATTTTGGCCATGACTTGCTCCAAATTTTTTGGAGTAAGTTAGTTTTTCTGGCGTAAGTTTAAAAAAAAAACACAATTTTCCCCAATAAACTTGCTCCAGAGTAACTCAGTTAGGTACGATTTTTTTTTGTTGAGTTTTTTTTTCAAAAGGGGATATTCCCAGCCATTTATGCTAGTTTTGGCCATTTATGCACTTTGGCCAGCTAACACTTTCTCCAAATTGACTTATGTCAGCGTATGTGGCCAGCTGTGGAAAACATTGCGGGCAGTTAAGAATTCGGCGCAGCTTAGTATATTTAAAGCACCACAGTTCCGAACTTCATACCATTTATTCTGATCTATCTTTCTTGGGTCCAAAGTGGATAATCTCAGCCAGGGGAAACGACCTTTCAACATCTATTTAATCAACTTAGCTTATAGTTTTTTAACTCATTACTTGATCTAGTTTAAGTTATAGGTAGATGATATGAAATATTTAAATATGTAACATGAGCCACTACAAGTGTTGAAGTCAAAAAACAGAACCTCCTTCCCCTCTCTCCACCAAATTCCCATTTACCAAATTCCCAACTTTTGCACTCCATTTCTGACAAATCTGAGCGACCCTGAAT
Source organism: Pristiophorus japonicus (assembly GCF_044704955.1). Taxonomy (NCBI): domain Eukaryota; kingdom Metazoa; phylum Chordata; class Chondrichthyes; family Pristiophoridae; genus Pristiophorus; species Pristiophorus japonicus. The sequence goes on along the minus strand of NC_091977.1, from coordinate 213,244,401 downwards.
AAATACTTCAGGATATTCCTCACTCACCAGGCGCACATCGGGGCATCCCTTCGGCCGGGATAGGGTGCGGCGAACATCGGGGCTTCCCTTCGGCCAGGGATAGGGGCTGCGAGCATCGGGTCCTGCTCACAGCCTGCAGGACACGCTGGGAGGGCGAGAAGCATGCGCGCAGACTCCACTGCGTATGCGGACAGCTGCCGGCAGTGTTTTCTGCGCTGGGCTGTTGTTCCGCCCCCCACTTCACTATCTATGCTACGCTGGGACATGGGAGACTTGGCAGAGCGGGCAGGATGGGGCCACTTTTTTCTGGCGCCATTTCCAGCATGCAAAGTCGGCGCATTTAGAGTAAATGCGCTGAAAAAAGCGGTTGAAGAAAATTGGGCCCTATATTTTAACTATAAGCAGGTATAAAATAAAAAATAAATATAAACTTATCCGTACTGATGCTCCTTCGAAGAAAAAAGAATGATGGCAAAAAAATAAAAAATATTCATCTTTTTCCATCGATGTCCTCACGGCCCAAAATACTCCCAATAGTTCAGGGAAAACATTTTAAAGTTCCAAATATGAAGAATCAGCATACATTATTCTTCTGGCATCCAGTACAGCCTTCTCCCCCCCACTCCACGCCCAGGGCGAATGGAGCCGCTGCTAGCCCAGGCTGAAGGTCTGCACACAAGACAGTGCAAAACACTCCAGGCTCAAAGGGAAACAGCAGTCTCTAATAAAGATGGAACATTACATTGAAAAAAAATAATCCCACCACAAATCTTTTAGGTTTTTAATGGAGTATTGGTGTGTTGGAGAGCTTAGATGGACAATAAGACTAAGTTGTTCATGGATCCAGACTGGGTGAGGGTCACTGATATATGCAATAATCAGTGACCCAGAACAAGGCAGGATCCAGGAACACCTTCGTATTAGAACCTGCCCCTGCATCATTTAAACCAATAGGTTGCAAGGGGTGAGGCCATTTTACATGCTGAGTCCGCTTATCCTGTAGTACTTATTAGTGCAGCATTAAAAAATGAAGTGCAGGAGTCAGATTAAAAGTCCAAAATTAAAATGTTTATTAAACATTTGTACAGCATAGTTGTAATTAGCTTGATTATTTATGTTTAAACCTTCATAACTTTAAAAACCTTATTCAAAACTGTGACAAACTTTACAAAGAATAATCCACTAAAATAACCAAAAAACAAACAAGCCATCTATCCTCCTCCTTGGCACTGTGCGCCAATCCTGCCCCAGTAGATGCTGCTATCCCTGTGCGTGCCTGTATTTGCAGACTTCTGCTTCCTTGCCCCCCCGTACCCCCAGGTGGAATCCGTTTCTTTTCCGGCGCGGTGTTTCTTGATGTTGGGCTACAACAGGGACAGAGCCAACATTTGTCATAGTGGAATGCCCGGGTTCCTCTTCGTAGTCAACCTCATCCTCAGGATCAACTCTTGAATTTGGTGTAGAGTGGAAAGCGCTCCTCGCGTTAAGGACAGCCTGGGTGAGCCCCCCTATTGCCGACACTACCTCGTTCAACCATCCCGAAAGTCTTTCAACCTGTAATGACAGACCCCCAACTCTGCCCTCACCCCACCAAAGGCTTCCAAGAGCAATTGAGATTGTTGGTTGTTCTCCCCGCTCATCCCCACAAGATGTCCTATGCTCTGAGTCCAGTGTTTCTGATCAGGTCTGGAGTTTACCCTCCTACGACGTTTCGCAGGTGTGGCTTGCTGCGACACACTTGTACCCGCTGCCTCAGACGTTACACCAAGAAAAGTTCTCTTGCTTGATTCACTCATGAAAGGGCTTGGGATTCAGCACCTCCAAATCCAAAGTAACCATCTCATCATCTCTGACTTCTTGCTGCCCATCATTGTCCTTAGTTGGAATATCTGGCTTGGCGTTTTCTTGAACATTCATTCCTTCAACCTCAGGTGCACCTTCTGTCTCCTGATGCTCAACCTCTGTGAAACAAAAGATAGATGCTTGGTTAGCAGCATTGAGGAAGGAGAAGTGTAGGAAGCACACACCATGTAACATTTAGCCAATCCAGACTGCAATTTGCAGGGCTTGCCCTCTAATGGAAACTGGGTCCAGCTTCCGCATTGATTGTTGATCTTCTCCTGTGGCATTTAATCATTGACGCTATCCTCTGTTCCATGGCTGGCTGTTAATTGCAGCCTAATTGGCAGACCTCCTCCAGTTTGTGACCGTTCTCTGTTTATCTGTGACACCAACTTCTGCAAAGATGCAAATAGAACTTTTTAAAGAGAGGGTCCTTCTGGATGCGCGCACGTGCACACTGATTGCATTTACAGATGTTATTGCCGTGCATAAATATACATATATTTTAAATCCCAAATAAATATAAGTTTAACGTATTACTCACAGTCACTGCTTGTCCGAGATCCTGCCACTTTTTCAGCTGCGCACCGATTCTCGGGGTCATGGACATTCCATTAAACTCGACTGCGACCTGGCCCCAAACTTGCGAGTGCAGACGGTTTAAGCTTATTTTTACCGAAGCTCCCCTTATTCTCAAGAACTCCCCATCTACTCTTGATTAAGTCTACCAGGGGCTCAATTTCTTCCGCGCGAAATCTCTGCACCCTTAACGTTTCCCCTTCTCTGTCCCTGGCCCTTTCTCCTTCCCTGCGCCCTTCCATTGCAGCCATCTCGTGAACTAAGCTGTACTTCCTACCTGAAAATCTACCTCTGCCACCAATGTATGCTCAATACTCCACACAGTCCCCACACGTGCTGTTTTTTCAAATACTTTCCAATGTGCATGTGCAAATGGGTCTTTTTTTTTTTGTGTGCATATGCAATGCGCATTTGCAGTGGGATTACGAAAAAAAGTTTTTTTTTCATCACATGCTCTGCAGTATTAGCGCACTTTGGAGGCTCCGTCCTGTCGAGTTGGATCGGGTAGCGCCAGCGCCAGAAGGTGCGCATATGGTGAGGAAACTATCAATTTTTTTTTGGCTCTGTTAATGCCATTTTTCTTCTTTAGGGAAACTTGAGGCCTAAATCTCTCTTTCATCGTCCCCATTCTTGCTGGCCTCTACTAGCTCGCATACTCACAATGCATTAATTTAAAATCCTCACCTTAACACCCCTCGACAGCTGTGTTCCAAGTTATCTCATCAACCTCATGCACTCTTTGGTCCTTGGACTCTAGCCTTACATGCATCCTGCCCTTCAACCCACCATTGGTAACATAGCATTTAGCCGTCTCGATCACTGATGGCTCCTTGAACCTTTGCACTTATCTCTCCACCTTTTTCAAACCTCTTCTGAGCTCACATTTTTGATTTTAAGCATTCCCTCCATGCCTTGGTGTCCGTTTCCCGCATCTCCATTTGTAAAGCACCTTGAGCTGTTTCTTTACATTAAAGGTGCTATGTAAATGCTTAACCCATTATTTTCACGTGCTTTTCCTTCTCAATGTTTTAAGTTATTGCCCATCTTAATACTGCACCTAAAGTGATAAAGATTAAAGTCGTAAGGAGCCACTGTGACTGCTGAATGTGATATGAAATAAATGAGGCCTTTCTAATCTGGTTACATTCTTGGTTATGGTACAATCACCAAGTACTTTCCAAGCACATTACTTTGCTCTCTATTCCAGATCATTCAGACTGTCGAATGGTGATAATATTTGGATATTTAATATAGCAGAATCACTATAGGTCGGAATACCCATTACTAGCTCTCGGGCATTACTGCCACTTCGACTCATTAGAGATGGTAGTCATCACCTTGTGGCCCGATATGACCATAATGGCCAAACTAGATAATGAGCCAATTATCCATCCATCCATTTGACCTTTTTTTTATTATTCAAGACATGTGTGTGTATATATATTCTGAACTTGATTGTTGCTTTGTAACAATTTATAAAATGGTGTATGTGCTTTGATGCTATTGCCCAGAACTTCCTGCTGCTTTGCTGTTGAATTACCATCCCTTGTTGCAAATGCCCAGAATCTTGGCCTCCGTGATCTTTATTATCTCAGGACAGGAATCATTGTATGCGTGTGAGTATTTTTCTTAGTGTCATTTGAAAATGCTGTGGATTTGTTTGTGACAACATTCTTGCACTTCAGTCAGTTGAGAACTTGGTTTAAATATCTCAATTCACATGTTGCAAACTCCTATGCTCCCACCAGCTCTCTGCTTCTGAAATTGCCCCAAGTCTTGCAACATAACTATAAATAATGTAATGCCAGAGTAATATACAAACATGAAGAGAAATGTATGATTTAAACTGACAGTGCACGAATCCAATTTTCCTTCCGTCCCGAATCCAGCTTCACCTGAAGACTGTGGGTGATTTTGAAATCCATAAGCAATGCCACAGGAGATCAATTAGTATTAATCCGAATCTCGAGGGGAAATTTTAACTCCTGGACGGGACGTGCGGGCCACATATCATTGAGAGGCCAGATGTATTTTAACGAGCGGCCCTCGTGAATATATCGTTGGCCAGCTGCCTGCCAGAACCAGGTGTCCAGAGCCAGCTTGCTGGCTTTGGGCCTACGATGATTGGGAACCCTGGATGCTGTCAGTCTGAGTGTCAGCTTAGTTGCAGTGGGGTGGGTGAGGATGGTTTGCTGGTTGGAGGATGGGTGCTTGAGGCAGCAGTGGCCCAAACTTACTTTGTGAGGCCTTGAGCACTCCAATCTATGTGATAGGCCCCCATTTTACATATATTTGAGGCTCTCGCCTGAGTCAGGTGGATGGTTCAGCCACCTAAGAAAAGAGTTGCATTAAAATAGTCAGGTTACAGGAAATACGCGGTAAGTGTGCCACTTTATTTTTATCTCCCGTTGCACCTGGTTTCAGCTGCGCAAAGGGAGTTAACATTGTCCCTTAAAGGTCTGTGTGTGCTTATCCACAAACCTTACTTCCTGTTGGCTCTTTTTATATCGATATTTGACGTTGAAAATCCTTATGTCAACATTTATAATGGGAACGCCTTTAGATAAGGCTTTTCATGTTTCCTGTGCAATCACTGTCCATGAGCCAGTTAAATCACTCACAGTGCTTCTTTGTAAATAAAATTGGCTGTTGGAGAGCACTTTCTCCACAAGTACAGCATTAATCATGAAGGCAAATGGAATGTTGGCCTTTATTGCAAGGGGGATAGAGTATTTAAAAGCAGACAAGTCCTGCTACAACTGTACAAGGTATTGGTGAGGCCACACCTGGAGTAGTGTGTGCAGTTTTGGTCTCCGTATTTAAGGAAGGATATACTTGCATTGGGGGCTGTTCACAGAAGGTTCACGGGGCTGATTCCGGAGATATGTAAAGAGAAAAAGGTTAGTAAAGACAAACGTAGGTCCCCTGCAGTCAGAATCAGGGGAAGTCATAACGGGGAACAAAGAAATGGCGGACCAATTGAACAAGTACTTTGGTTCGGTATTCACGAAGGAGGACACGAACAACCTTCCGGTTATAAATGGGGTCGGGGGGTCTAGTAAGGAGGAGGAACTGAGGGAAATCCTTATTAGCCGGGAAATTGTGTTGGGGAAATTGATCGGATTGAAGGCCGATAAATCCCCAGGGCCTGATGGACTGCATCCCAGAGTACTTAAGGAGGTGGCCTTGGAAATAGTGGATGCGTTGACAGTCATTTTCCAACATTTCATTGACTCTGGATCAGTTCCTATCGAGTGGAGGGTAGCCAGTGTAACCCCACTTTTTAAAAAAGGAGGGAGAGAGAAAACAGGGAATTATAGACCGGTCAGCCTGACATCGGTAGTGGGTAAAATAATGGCATCAATTATTAAGGATGCCATAGCAGTGCATTTGGAAAGAGGTGACATGATAGGTCCAAGTCAGCATGGATTTGTGAAAGGGAAATCATGCTTGACAAATCTTCTGGAATTTTTTGAGGAAGTTTCCAGTAGAGTGGACAAGGGAGAACCAGTTGATGTGGTATATTTGGACTTTCAGAAGGCGTTCGACAAGGTCCCACACAAGAGATTGATGTGCAAAGTTAGAGCACATGGGATTGGGGGTAGTGTGCTGACATGGATTGAGAACTGGTTGTCAGACAGGAAGCAAAGAGTAGGAGTAAATGGGTACTTTTCAGAATGGCAGGCAGTGACTAGTGGGGTACCGCAAGGTTCTGTGCTGGGGCCCCAGCTGTTTACACTGTACATTAATGATTTAGACGAGGGGATTAAATGTAGTATCTCCAAATTTGCGGATGACACTAAGTTGGGTGGCAGTGTGAGCTGCGAGGAGGATGCTGTGAGGCTGCAGAGCGACTTGGATAGGTTAGGTGAGTGGGCAAATGCATGGCAGATGAAGTATAATGTGGATAAATGTGAGGTTATCCACTTTGGTGGTAAAAACAGAGACAGACTATTATCTGAATGGTGACAGATTAGGAAAAGGGGAGGTGCAAAGAGACCTGGGTGTCGTGGTACATCAGTCATTGAAGGTTGGCATGCAGGTGCAGCAGGCGATTAAGAAAGCAAATGGCATGTTGGCCTTCATAGCAAGGGGATTTGAGTACAGGGGCAGGGAGGTGTTGCTACAGTTGTACAGGGCATTGGTGAGGCCACACCTGGAGTATTGTGTACAGTTTTGGTCTCCTAACCTGAGGAAGGACATTCTTGCTATTGAGGGAGTGCAGCGAAGGTTCACCAGACTGATTCCCGGGATGGCGGGACTGACCTATCAAAAAAGACTGGATCAACTGGGCTTGTATTCACTGGAGTTCAGAAGAATGAGAGGGGACCTCATAGAAACATTTAAAATTCTGACGGGGTTAGACAGGTTAGATGCAGGAAGAATGTTCCCAATGTTGGGGAAGTCCAGAACCAGTGGTCACAGTCTAAGGATAAGGGGTAAGTCATTTAGGACCGAGATGCGGAGGAACTTCTTCACCCAGAGAGTGGTGAACCTGTGGAATTCTCTACCACAGAAAGTTGTTGAGGCCAATTCACTAAATATATTCAAAAAGGAGTTAGATGAGGTCCTTACTACTAGGGGGATCAAGGGGTATGGCAAGAAAGCAGGAATGGGGTACTGAAGTTGAATGTTCAGCCATGAACTCATTGAATGGTGGTGCAGGGTAGAAGGGCCGAATGGCCTACTCCTGCACCTATTTTCTATGTTTCTATGAGGGGGTTGACTTATGAAGGTAATTTGTGCCTATACTCATTGGAGTTCAGAATAATGAGATGTGATCTTATTGAAACATATCTAAGATAATGAGGGGGCTCGACAAGGTGGATACAGAGGAGATATTTCCACTCATAGGGGAAACTAAAACTAGGGGACCTGGTCTCAGAATAAGGGGCTGCTCACTTAAAATTGAGATGAGGAGGAATTTCTTCTGAGTGTTGTAAATCTATGGAATTCTCTGCCCCAGAGAGCTGTGGAGGCTTGGTCATTGAATATATTTACGGCAGAGTGTCATGTATGTAAATTCTGTTTGTAGCTACCAGATGGCGTCATTGTTGGAGGCCACTGAGCGGCACGCACATGGTGCTGCTCCGGTATAAAAGGCCAGCCATTTTGAGAGTCAGGCACTTTGTGTCAGAATAAAGCAGAGCCAAGGTTGTACCTTGCTTAGTTTAAAAAGTACTCAGTTTGAACCTTTATTGCATATGTAACATTTGGCGACGAGAATATACGAACCTTTGTTTGCAAAATGAGCACAATTGGATTTTTAGAGCAATTCATGTAGGGAGAAGCTTGGGCAGACTTTGTGAGCCATTTGAACCAGTATTTCGTGGTCAACAAAATGAAGGGGGTCGACGATGCAGATCGGTGCCAGGCCGTGATGCTCACTGTGTGTGGTTCAAAGATCTACGGTCTGATAAAGAATCTACTCATGCCTAGTGATCCAACAGAGAAAACGTACGAGGAGTTGTGTACATTGGTACGGGAGCACCTCAAGCCAGATGACAGCATCATCATCATCTCAAGGTACAGGTTTTATACACACGTTCGATCGGAGGGCCAGAGCGTGGTGGAATTCGTTGCCGACCTGAGACGTCAAGCGGGACCGTGCAAGTTCGGGACGGTGTTGGCCGACATGCTGCGGGACTTCTTTGTTATCTGTATCAACCACGAGGTGATCCTGCTCAAACTTCTGGCGGTGGAGGAGTTGGATTTAAAAAGGGCCATCCAGATTGCTCCATCATGTATGACAACGGACAGGAGTCTAAAACAAATAGCGGTGAAGAACCGAACCTCGGCAAGTACTGTAAATGCGATTGATTCGGCTTTCGGCAGAGCGGCACATGGCAGGGCCTATCCGGCTGCGTTCGCGAAACCTGTGGCTGCCCAAAGTCCGCCAGTGGGAATGTATCCGACTTCTCCGTGTTGGCGTTGAGGGAAATCATCGGCACCAGCAGTGCCGATTTAAGCAATATAGTTGCAAAGGCTGTCTGAGAGAGGGGCACCTCCAACGCAAGTGTCTGCTGATGAGCAGGCGAGCTGCGACACACCACATGGAGGATGAGAGTCAGACTAGCGCGGATCCGGAAACGCAATTCGAGATGCCAGAGGAGGAAGTGTATGGACTGTACTCCTTCATAGAAACATAGAAAATAGGTGCAAGAGTAGGCCATTCGGCCCTTCGAGCCTGCACCACTATTCAATATGATCATGGCTGATCATGCAACTTAAGTACCCCATTCCTGCTTTCTCTCCATACCTCTTGATCCCTTTAGCCATAACTGCCACATCTAACTCCCTTTTGAATATATCCAACGAACTGGCCTCAACAACTTTCTGTGGTAGAGAATTCCGCAGGTTCACAATTCTGAGTGAAGAAGTTTCTCCTCATATCGATCCTAAATGGCTTACCCCTTATCCTTTGACTGTGACCCCTGGTTCTGGACTTCCCCAACATCGGGAACATTCTTCCTGCATCTAACCTGTCCAATCCCGTCATAATTTTATGTTTCTATGAGATCCCCTCTCATTCATCTAAATTCCAGTGAATATAAGCCTAATCGATCCAGTCTTTCTTCATATGACAGTCCTGTCATCCCGGGAATCAGTCTGGTGAACCTTCCCTGCACTCCCTCAATAGCAAGAATGTCCTTCAGATTAGGAGACCAAAACTGTACACAATATTCAAGGTGTGGCCTCACCAAGTCCCTGTACAACTGCAGTAAGACCTCCCTGCTTCGATACTCAAATCCTCTTAATGTGAAGGCCAACATGCCATTTGCCGCCTTCACCGCCTGCTGTATCTGCATGACAACTTTCAATGACTGATGTACCATGACATCCAGGTCTCGTTGCACCTCCCCTTTTCCTAATCTGTCACCATTCAGATAATCTGCCTTCCTTTTTTTGCCACCAAAGTGGATAACCTCACATTTGTCTACATTATACTGCATCTGCCATGCATTTACCCACTCACCTAATCTGTCCAATTCAACCTGCAGCCTCTTGGCATCTTCCTCACAGCTCACACTGCCACCCAGGTTAGTGCCATCTGCAAACTTGGAGAGATTACATTCAATTCCTTCGTCTAAATCATTAATGTATATTGTAAATAGCTGGGGTCCCAGCACTGAACCTTGCGGTACCCCACTAGTCAATGCCTGTCATTATGCAAAGGACCCGTTTTTGCTTCCTGTCTGCCAAACAGTTCTCTATCCACATCAATACATTACCCCCAATACCATGTGCTTTAATTTTGCACACTGATCTCCTGTGTGGGACCTTGTCAAAAGCCTTTTGAAAGTCCAAATGCACCACAACCACTGGTTCTCCCTTGTCCACTCTACTAGTTACATCCTCAAAAAATTCTAGAGGATTTGTCAAGCATGATTTCCCTTTCAAAAATCCATGCTGACTTGGACCGATCCTTTCACTGCTTTCTAAATGCGCTGCTATTACATCTTTAATAATTGATTCCAACATTTTCCCCACTACCGATATCAGGCTAACCAGTCTATAATTCTCTGTTTTCTCTCTCCCTCCTTTTTTAAAAAGTGGGGTTACATTAGCTACCCTCCAGTCCATAGGAACTGATCCAGAGTCTATAGAATGTTGGAAAATGACCACCAATGCATCCACTATTTCTAGGGCCACTTACTTAACTACTCTGGGATGCAGACTATCAGGCCCTGGAGATCTATGGGCCTTCAATCCCATCAATTTCCCTAACACAATTTCCTGACTAAGGATTTCCTTCAGTTCCTCTTTCTCGCTAGACCCTCGGTCCCCTAGTATTTCTGGAAGGTTATTTGTGTCTTCCTTAGTGAAGACAGAACCAAAGTATTTATTCAATTGTTATGCCATTTTATAACGAAGAGTAAACCAATTTTGATTAACGTGAAGTTTAACGGGATACCGGTATCTATGTAACTGGACATGGGCGAGTCAATCGAGAGTGAACGAGACGGCATTTTATTAGCTGTGGGATACTAAGACTGTGAGGCCCAGACTGAATCCTGTTAACGCCAAGCTGCGCACATACACCAAAGAACTGACAAAGGTGATTGGCAGTGCACAAATTAACGTGTCATATAACGGTGCGGTTTGCGAGTTACCACTGTGGATTGTTCCAGGCAATGGCCCAATGCTGCTCGGAGAAAATCAGATGCGACTGGAACAACATGAAGGCATTGTCATCGGAGGAAGATGCATGTGCCCAAGTATTGAGCAAGTTTCCCTCGTTCGAACTGGGTATCGGCAACTTCATGGGAGCCAAGGTGCAGATCCACGTGGACTCAGATGCAAGGCCCATCCATCATAAAGCTCAGGCAGTGCCATATATGATGAGGGAGAAGGTCAAAATTGAACTGGACATACTCCAGTGAGAAGGGATCATATCACTGGTCGAATTTAATGAATGGGCCAGCCCCATTTTTCCTGTGCTGAAAAGTGATGGCACAGTCAGAATCTGTGGAGACTACAAGGCTACGATCAACAGGGTTTCGAAACAAGGTCGGTCAGTACACGTTACTGAAGGCTGATGATTTGTTTGATGCTAGCCGGAGGGAAGTCGTTCACAAAACTGGACTTGACGCGGCCTATATGACACAGGAGTTCGTCGAGATGTCGAAGAGACTTACGTGCATTAACACGCACAAAGGACTGTTTATTTACCACAGGTGCCCTTTTGGAATTTGCTCGGCTGCAGCAATATTCCAGAGGAATATGGAAAGTCTACTGAAGTCCGTTCCCAGAACCGTCGTGTTCCAACCGTCGTGTGTCATATAGGCCCACATCCTGATCACCGGTCGTGACTCCAAGGAACATCTGAACAACCTGCGTTTGGATAGAGTGGGACTCGGACTGAAACGCTCGAAGTGCGTCTTCATGGCACTGGAGGTCGAATTCCTCTGGAGGAAAATCGCCGCTGATGGCCTTGGTTTTCACGTCAGCAGGTCTGATGCCATCAAGAATGCACCCAAGCTGCAGAATGTGACAGCGCTGCGTTCGTTCCTGGATCTACTCAACTACTTTGGTAACTTCATACCTAAATTGAGCACCTTACTAGAACCACTGAGCATGCTATTGAGAAAAGGTGACAACTAGATGTGGGGCCATTGCAAGACAGAGCTTTCAAGAAAGCCACCAATCTGCTTTGCTCAAACAAGCTGCTGGTACATTATGACCCATGTAAATGTTTAGTTTTGGCCTGTGACGCATCATCATATGGAATTGATTGCGTACTCCAACAAGCCAATGAGTCGGGGAAACTTCAACCTGTCGCGTATGCATCCAAAAGTTTGTCTAAAGTGGGAAGGGCCTACAGTATGGCAGAAAAAGAAGCTTTAGCATGTGTGCATGGTGTTAAAAAGATGCATCAATACCTGTTCGGTCTGAAGTTTGAATTAGAGACTGATCACAAGCCGCTCATTTCATTGTTTTCCGAGAGCAAAGATATCAATACCAACGCTTCATCCCGCATCCAAAGGTGGGCGCTGACATTATCTGCCTATGATTGTCATTTGCCACAGACCTGGCACAGAGAATTGTGCTGATGCTTTGAGCCGGTTGCCGTTGCCCAACCGGAGGTGGAAACACCATAACCGGTGAATCTAATGTTAGTCATGGATGCTTTTGAAAGTGAAGGAACCCTTGTCACGGCTCAACAAGTTAAGACCTGCACCAGCCAGGACCCGATTTTATCAATGATAAAGGGTTGTATCCTCAAAGGGGATTGGTTTGCCACACCTAAGCAAATGTGCAAGGAGGCCAAACCGTACATTCGTCGCAAGGCTGAACTGTCTATTCAAGCAGATTGCATATTGTGAGGCAATCGAGTTGTAATACCGAAGAACGGGAGAGTGAAGTTTGTGCGTGAGTTACACAGCACACATCCTGGTATAGTGATGAAGGCGGCCATCGCCAGGTCCCATGTATGGTGGCCAGGAATTGATTCTGAGCTGGAAGCATGCGTGCATCAGTGCAACACTTTCTTGCAGCTCAGCAAAGCACCAGCGGAATCGCTGCTGAGTCTGTGGTCATGGCCATCCAAACCTTGGTCCAGGATCCATGTTGATTTTGCAGGTCCCTTCCTGGGCAAGATGTTTTTAGTGGTGGTGGAAGCTTATTCGAAGTGGACAGAATGCATAATCATGTCATCCAGCATGTCCACGGCAACCATAGAGAATCGCAGTGTCATGTTCGCGACACATGGTCTGCCTGACACAGTTTTGAGCGACAATGGGTCGTGCTTCACCAGTCAGTGAAATTCAATGACATAAGACATGTAAAGTCAGCACCGTTCAAGCCTGCATCCAACGGACAAGCAGAACGTGCAGTACAAATTATTAAGCAAAGCATGAGGAGAGTAACCCAAGAGTCACTGCAGACCCGCTTGTCCTGTATACTGCTGAGTTACAGTACAAGACCCCACACACTCTCGGACGTTTCGCCTGCTGAACTCATGAAGATGAGGTCTTTGAGACCAAGTTATCTCTTGTGCACCCGGATTGAAAAAATCATGTTGAATACAGAAGTCTAAGTCAACAAGGGTACCACGATCGCATAACTGTGTCATGCGAGATCTCTGTTAATGATCCTGTATATGTGTTGAACTATGGTCAGGGTCCCAAATGGATTGCCATGGCCAAGGAGGGCAACAGACTATTTGTTAAGCACAAGAATGGGCAAACTTGCAGAAAACACATGGATCAGACAAAGCTGAGGCACACAGACGAGCCAGAACAGTCGGACGAAGAAACCATCGACGACCAACCAACCTACCAGAAGTTTTCAGAGGACTCGAGGGTCATCAGTGAACCCGGAATTTCCATCATGGACCTGTTCAATAAAAATGGACTTGTAATTCCTACCATGGCCACTGCCACCCCCAACAAGTCAGTCATCCAGCCATCAGCCACAACAGACCCCGCACACTCACCCAAGGCTGGAATTGAACTGAGACGGTCAACCCGGGAGCGCAAAGCACCAGACCATCTCAACCTGTGAAAGCCTGTGATAAGATCTCAGAGGGGGGTATTGTAATGTATGTACATTTTGTTTGTAGCTACCAGATGGCGTCATTGTTGGAGGCCACTGAGCAGCACGCACTTGTTGCTCTGGTATAAAAGACCTGTCATTTTATGAGTCCGGCACTTTGGGCCTAAATAAAGTAGAGCCAAGGTTGTAGCTTGCTTAGCTAAACAGTACTCAGTTTGAACCTTTATTGCATACATAACACAGAGATAGACAGATTTTTGGGCAAGAAGGGAATAAAGGGTTATGGGGAGCAGGCAGGGAAGTGGAACTGAGTCCATGATCAGATCAGCCATGATCGTATTAAATGGCGGAACAGGCTCGAGGGGCCAAATGCCTCCTCCTGCTCCTATTTCTTGTGTTCAGCCACATTCTAAGCATATGCAGTTTTCAGAATTCCCATTTTCTCCATCTATATGAGGTTGAAGGGTGCAGCCACTTGTCCTGTAAGGGTCTGAGAGTTTCCCTTTTCCAAAAGATTTTTGAAAGGAACTGGTGATCGAATTCTCAAAGCTTTACTTCAGGCATTTATTGACGCTCATTAAGAAATTGTGTGTTCTTTGATTAACTTGCTCAGCCAGATATCTGTCCATTGCAAAACTTATGATCATTGTTCATTTGATGGTTGGGAAATAATGCAGATTGTTTGTAAGATAATGGATTGCTGTCTATTCCTGTTGAAAAATCTCAACTATTTTTGAGACATAACAAAGTTGTGTAATATATTTAAAAACTTGAAATTACACAAATGAACTTTTGAGGTAATTTTTGTTCATGGAAATTTATGTTAAACATTGAGTTGGCAATTTCACTAATAGTGCAGCAAAGGGCGAATTATTTAATCTTTGCTCTCCCAGTCCCTGACTTTCTATTGTACATTTTCTGCTTCCTAAAATTTATGTTTAAATTCCTTTTTAGGCAGGAACATAAACACTGTAGCTGGCTGCTGGGGAAAATAGTGGTGGGGTATCTGAGGGCACAAAAGGTGTGACAGGCTGGAAGATGAGATTGATTGAAGGGAACACTGTGGGGGCTTGGAGCAGGATGGTCCCAGAGAGTTTCTCCGTCTCAGGAGTTGCACCCTGCTCTGCCTGCCTCCAAAAAAAACCCCCACTAATACTGCAGGGTCTGCCACCCCTCTCCTCCAGTTGCTCCAAAGACCTTTCCCCAGTGCTGTTGGATCTTATATGCCCCTCCCATCCCTGGTAGACTTCCTCACTTTCAGATACTGCAACACCGTCTCTATGGTATCAAACTCCTCGACCATGTTCCTTGCACTCCCAGACTATCCCCTATTGCTGTTGGGCCCCAAGGCCTCCCTCCTTACTACTACAAAATCTCAGGACTGCTTCAATGCTGATTCATCAGTCTTCTGAGTAACACACCCCTGCCCTGATAAAGGGGTACAACGGACATGATTTTTACAGCGCGGCAGCTGAAAGAAAAATGCAGGGAGCAGCACCAGACCTTGTACATAGCCTTCTTTGATCTTATAAAGGCCTTTGACAGTGTCAATCGCGAGGGTGCATGGAGCGTCTCCCTCCATTTCGGCTGCCCCCAAAAGTTCGTCACCATCCTCTTCCTGCTC
Organism: Pristiophorus japonicus; assembly: GCF_044704955.1. Lineage (NCBI taxonomy): Eukaryota > Metazoa > Chordata > Chondrichthyes > Pristiophoridae > Pristiophorus > Pristiophorus japonicus. The sequence goes on along the minus strand of NC_091977.1, from coordinate 213,229,358 downwards.
CACAACGACATGCAGGCATTGATCCTTACCAACGGATCCATTACAGACCCAATCCATGTCTGGAGCAGGGTCAAACAGGGCTGCGTCATCGCGCCAACCCTCTTCTCAATCTTCCTCGATGCCGTGCTCCACCTCACTCAACAAGCTTGCCGTTGGAGTAGAACTAAACTACAGAACGAGTGGGGACCTCTTCAACCTTCATTTCCAGGCCAGATTCAAGACCACCCCAACCTCTGTCATCGAGCTACAATATGCGGACGATGCCTGCATCTGCGCACATACAGAGCCTGAACTCGGTCACTGTCAACATATTCACTGAGGTGTCCGAAAGCATGGGCCTTACATTAAACATCCGTAAGACAAAGGTCCTCCACCAACCTGTCCCCGCCGCACAGCACTGTCCCCCAGTCATCAAGATCCACGGTGTGGCCTTTGACAACATGAACCATTTCCTATACCTCGGGAGCCTCTTATCAACACGGGAAGACATTGACGACGAGATTCAACACCGCCTCCAGTGCACCAATGCAGCCTTCGGCTGCCTGAGGAGAAGAGTGTTTGAAGACCAGGTCCTCAAATCTGCCACCAAGCTCATGGTTTACAGGGCTGTAGTAATACCCACCCTCCTGTATGGATCAGAGATGTAGACCATGTACAGCAGACATCTCAAATCGCTGGAGAAATACCACCAACGATGTTTCCGCAAGATCCTACAAATCTCCTGCGAGGACAGATGCACCAACATTAGTGTCCTCGACCAGGCCAACATCCCGAGCATTGAAGCACTGACCACACTCGATCAGCTCTGCTGGGCAGGCCACATTGTTCGCATGCCTGACACGAGACTCCCAAAACAAGCGCTCTACTCGGAACTCCTTCACGGCAAATGAGCCAAATGTGGGCAGAGTAAAAATTTCAAGGACACCCTCAAAGCCTCCCCACCGACACCTGGGAGACCCTGGCCAAAGACCGCCCTAAGTAGAGGAAGTGCATCCGGGAGGGCGCTGAGCACCTCGAGTCTCATCGCCAAGAGCATGCAGAAGCCAAGCGCAGGCAGCGGAAAGAGCGTGCGACAAACCAGTCCCACCCACCCTTTCCCTCAATGTCCCACCTGTAACAGGGACTGTGGTTCAGTCACCTAAGAACTCATTTTTGGAGTGGAAGCAAGTCTTCCTCAACTCCGAGTGACTGCCTATGATGATAATGCCTCCAGCTCATTTGAGGAATGTTGCAAGAGAATTGCTCTTATTTATAAAACCGACCCTACATTCTCCATTAAAGAGGATGTACAATTGCCTTGGTCTTAGTCAAGGTGGGATTGCTGGTGGGAAGATCATCATCGTGCCTCCTTGTGTAACGTTATGTGCACAAGTGCCCACCACATCCTCTCAGAATTTCTTGCTCATCTTTTTTAATGTCTTAACGAATAAACAGGAAAATGGTTTCAGAGAGAAAGCTGGGAAGAATCAACAAAAAAATTATGTACTTGTATCTTTAGCCAAGATTGTGAAAACCACTATGGGCGACAAAGCGAAAAAAATGTAAATATTTTAATGGTTTTGCAGACGAAACAACAAAATTACTCCGATCTTGCTTTGTAAATGGTTGGGGAAACACTCATAGCTAGGATGTCGATGAGGGCTGTATTCCATAAAGCAGGCCCAAGTGTTTCTGCTTCGGATGTAATCTGCAATCCAGGTGCAAATTGCACTCAAAGTTGCACTCGTTTTAAAAAATTTTTTTGCTTAAGTTTTCGTTCAATCTCATTTGCATATTGCTGAATGCAAAATCTTCCAGGAACCAGCGTAATCAGGCAGTGTTTTAGAATGTAGCCGTTAAAATATATTTGAGTTGTAACTGTATGCAATTTTATTAATACAGCTGAAAATAGGTTTAATCACAAAAATAAACATTTTTAATCAGTGTCTAGACCACCGCCTGTGAGCTACCTGATTTTAATCAACTGAAATGACTTTATAAAACAATTTACTAGTTACATTGGGGTCAAGTTTCGGCCTGAGTTGCTCCTATTTTTTTGGAGCAACTGGTTTAGAATGGAGTATCTTAGAAATTGCAATTCTCAGCATTTAGTTTGCTCCAGTTCTAGTCAGTTAGAACAGTTTCATTTTGGAACAGATTTTTTTTTCAAAACTGGGCGTGTCCGGCCACTTCCACCTGTTTTGAAAGTTTAGGCAGCGAAAACTTCCTCCAAACTAAATTAGAATGGAGTAAGTGCAGATTTTTGTACTCTCAGAAAAATCTTGCCTACACTTTACACATCAGGCGTTTTGGGTGGGGGGGTGGGGGGTGGCGGGGAAGGGAAGTAATTAAATTCTACAAGCATTCAAAAGTCTTCTTTATACAAATAAAGAGCCATCCTGAATAAAAAATTATAAACAAAGCAAAGACAAAATATTGAATATTCCTACCTGTGTGAAACAGCAACAGCCTTCGAGCTGCAGTGCTTCAGGCAGGCCTTCCTTCCATGGAGGAGACTGGGGCTGCGTCAGCGGCTCGACGGCAGCCCAACAACAACGGCAGCAAGCAGCCTTCGAGCTGCAGTGCTTCAGGCACGCCTTCCTTCCATGGAGGAGACGGGCGGCGTCAGTGGCTCGACGGCAGCCGAAAACACAGCAAGCAGCCTTCGAGCTGTGAGGGAGACGGAGGCCATTCGGACAGGGAGAGGCAGCCAGCTAGCCAGTTTGAAACTTAAATTTGCAGAATGGGTGCTGCATTGTCAACACCACGTATTATGTAATGGTTCGCCAGCAATTCACTGCATAGGAGAGAATTGATTAGAGCTCACCGCACCAGGACCGTCATAGCCCATAGGCTGATGGGCAGGAGACCTTACCCACATTGGCAATATCGAGGCAGGCGCTCGTACCTGGACATGAGCGAGGTTGATTGTGTCAAAAGGTTGCGTTTCCGCAGAGTAGTTGTCGCTGAGATCTGTGATCTGCTGAGAGCAGATTTACAGCCCAGAAGCAGAACGCCAAATGCCTTGTCTGTTGAAGTGAAGGTAACAGCTGCACTTGCCTTCTATGCCTCGGGATCGTTTCAGGCTACAAATGGAGATGTGTGCGCCATCTCTCTCCGTGCAATACATGCCTGCGTTTACCAGGTCACGGCTGCACTGTGTGCACGGAGGAATGATTATCAATTTCCCAATGACCGCACAAGCGATCCATGAGAGGGCTGTGGGCTTCTTCAGGATTGCCGGCTTCCCAAAGGTACAGGGCTGCATTGATTGTACCCACATTGCCTTGCGAGCACCTGTGGAGGATTCCGAGCAGTACAGGAATAGAAAAGGTTTCCACTCCATGAATGTGCAGCTCGTGTGTGACGACAAGTAGTGCATCATGTCAGTTGATGCGAGATACACTGGCAGCACCCATGATGCATTCATCCTACGCGACAGCATTATATCTGACATGTTTGAGCAGCAGCCAGAAGGGCAGAGCTGGCTACTGGAAGACAAAGGGTACGGCCTGACCACCTGGCTCATGACGCCCCTACACGTGACACGGACAGATCTGACCGTCAATACAACATGTCGCTCATTGCGACACGCAGCATCATTGAGAGGACCATTGGCATATTGAAACAGCGTTTCCGATGCCTGGACCATTCCGGAGGCCACTTGTAATACTCTCCTCAGATTGTCGGTCACTTCACTGTTGTGTGCTGCATGCTCCATAACTTAGCCATCATGAGGCAGCAGGAGCTGGTAGTGGAACTAGAAGACCCACGTGAGGGTCCAGTGCATGATGATAGTATTACGGAAGAGCAGGATGAGGATGATGACGATCAGGAAAGCATGCAAGTGACTGATGCCGGAGCACAAGGTCGGAGGAAGGTGGTCCATTGTGCTCCTTTAACGATTGCTCGAGCCCTGCGCCAGCAGCTCATCTGTGAACGCTTCAACTACTGATGCCTGAGGGCTCTGCGACCACTGTTGAGCATGGACATGTTTATTCTTTGCAGTTGTTCCTACGTTGTGTTGTGTTCATGGAAGATGAATCAGTTTTAATTAAAAATTATTTTATTGAAAAGTTAACGTCACTGTAGTAAAATATTTGTTGTATCAAACTTTACTTTTTAATATGACTCTTAAAGATCACTTAAAAACTTTAAGATCACTTTTATAAACTTGTAAATTTACAAAAGTTAGAAAAAAATTTCAAATTGAAAAATCTTACACTCGTAAGATCACTTAAACTTCAAGATCACTTTTTAGGTGCAAAATTAACTAAGATACAAAATGAGAGAGCATTTACACTATAAGATCACTTAAAAATCCTAAGATCACTTAAGTTGTAAACTTACAAAATAATTTCAATTTGAAAAACACTACTACAGCCACATCGAGAACAAGAACAAAAGCAGCAAAGAAAGGCTGCAACCATGTCTCATCCTCATCTCAGTGAATGTTCACTTCTTCATGGGGGTGTCATTTGATTGGCGGGGCTGTGTGCCCTTATCGCAGCAGCTACCTTCATGATGGCCTGTGCCGTCGGTTGCACTCCCTCTGACATTCCCTCCCTAAGTTCCCGTGTCCTTGCTGCTATTTCTCCCGTCAGGACCGTCAACTCTTCACCCACTGCACTGACGCCACCGACGAGTGATCGGGTAAGCTCAGTGGTCTCCATAGCCAATGCCACAACCTGAGCCGCATCTGTTGCACGCTGCATCTCAGGAGAGCGTGTCTCCAATCTCCTTCTCCTCTGCCTGGGTCTGCCTCGTGGCACCACTGCACTGGGAGGCACGGGCTGGGACGGTGGGACGCTCGGTGGTTCCAAACGGCAGTTCTAGAGAGAGAGGTGCGGGCTGGGACGGTGGGACGCTCTGTGTTGCTGACAACAGCACTCGAGTGCGAGCAGTGGGCTGGGATGGTGGGTGAATGGGTGTAAACTGCTCCATTATATCACCAGCACCACTGGGACCCGCAACATCGGGATCAAAACCATGGAAGGTGGAACCAGAACCTATGCAAGGGGTTGAAACTCTGATGCCCCTTAATGTGGGCTCATAAACATTACTTTGGAAGGTTCCCCTGTAAACATTTCAGTCATCGCCGCCATCATCCAGTCTGGATCATCCGCATCTGGTTGTATTGGTTCTTGTTCTGGATCTTCAGGATCCTCAGGGTTGGCAGCAGCAGCAGCATCATGTTCTGCAAAATACATCAGAACAGTCAATTATTTAACAGCAAGGGAGGGGGCAGGATGGGTGGCATGAGTACTCTCACACATAGCAGGTCAGGCAGCAGGTTGATTTGAAGGGCCACGATGCATTTTCAGGACTTGCCCTCTTCCTCGCATGTGCTGTACTTGTGCTGTACTGAATGCTTTTCTCCATGTACGACTCATCATAGCAGCTACCCTCTGTTCCAAGGGTGTCAGTGGATGCAGATTGGGCATGCCTCCTCCTGTTAGAGTTGCTTCCCTTTTGTTGTGGGCCAATTTCTTCAGCAAAGAGTAAAATATAACTGTTTACAGAGTGCATCTTTCTGTAGGGTGGGACATACAGATAGTCACATTACAATTCCGATTACATTAAAAATTGAAAATATTACTTACATTAACTATTTGACCAAGGTCGTGCCATTTCTTTTTGTACTGGCTTCCAGATCTCGTGGTATGCACCACTGCGCAGTAATCTTCTGCAATTTGGTTCCAGCGTTTCTTCTTTTCTTTAGGTGGCACTTTTATGCGATCTCTGTTGCTGGCATCTAGCTCCTGCCATCTCTGCTCAATTACTTTGACTAATATCTCTACGTCCTCATGCAAGAAATTCTTTGTTCTTGGACATTGTTCCATTGCTGTATTGAATTGACACTCTTATTTTTCAAAACACACAGTCCTTAATTTGCATGCACCTATGCAGCCCCGTTCTGGAAGTTTAGCAGTGAAACGCAGCACTCACTGATGTCAGCAGGTGATTTTTTTCAACAGTGCTGCTAAAAGCACTCCTTCAGACATACAAAAATCACCAAAATTCAATCCCAAGCCTTTCCAGAGGTCCACGAGACAAATCAGCACTTTTCTTTAAGTTCCTTTAAAAATGGCCAAGTGCCAATGTTTCTGGGCTACTGCGTGTGCTCACGCTCCAACGCGCACGCGCAGGGCTGCCGGCACAACGTTGTCTCATATAACTTAGCCTCCCCCCCCCCCTCCACTTGCAGAATCGGCGCGACTCTCTTGCTCCGCCCCCCGCTGCTGTGTGTGCGCCGCGCCGAGTTCCTAAGGACCAGCAAGGAGCCGGAGAATTAAGAGATATTTTTCTGTCGCACTTTTAGGCGTGAAAAACGGACGCCCAGGTCGGGGCTGCGCCGTTCTAGGCGCGGCCCGAAACTTGACCCCATTGATATGGTAATCAGTTTGTTATTAATTTAAAAAAATTTAAAGCTTTTGAAACCAGCACAAAAGTTTGTGGAAACTCGATTTGCACCTGAAATTCCTCGATCCCCTGCACTGGTTTGGCCGATTTCAGGCGAATTGTGCTGAACAAAATGGCGCAACCGAGCGGAAACTAAGGTGTCTAATGGATTCACGGCTCTTATCAGGTGACCCAATATTTGAAAATTTGCTGTGTCACAGGGATGAACAAAAGCAGCTCAATTAACATCGGCAAACAAACTCCAGTTCTCTGTTTACTTATGAGCAATGCCTTGGGAAATGTAAAAATATGTTTTAATATCTGAGGTTTTGAGGTATATCTTAGTTCAAAACCTGCGGACCATGAAAATATCAGATTCTCAACATTTCTGTGCCTCGCACCAACAGCCTGTGCACTAATTCCTGACTCATCCACTGTGATAAAGACCATTACAGTATTACAGGTGTTCCTTTTTGCCCTACCCACCCCCCACCTCCACTGTGCAAATAGTTTTCTTTTGGGATTTTGGCAGGTGCTGTCTTGTTAATTGGCTTTGTTTAAAATTAACGCGTAGAATTATTTCAATCCGAACAGGGTAACAAGGTGCAGTGCCTCCTCCATCTTTGAATCGACTCGGTCCATCCCTGACAGAAGCTTGTCCCATCTGCCTGTTTAGCCATTCAACTCACATTAAGGATCTTTTAGCATGAGTCAAAAATGATCGGGGAGTCTTGTGAATATTGGAGACCAAAAGCAGCTTAATTGATCATTCAAGCCATTGCTGTTTGTGAGACATGGCTGTGCACAAAATGCCTGCTGTGTTTGCCAAGATAGTATTCACTGCACTGAAGTAATACATTATATATGAAATGCTTGGTGTTTTTGAGAGACAAAGATGTCATGTAGATGCAGGTGTTACTTTAATAATGCTCTGTAACTGGCTGCTCGTCAGCATGTAAAAAGAAACTTGAAATTATTTATCAAGTGTGTCATGTCTCTTAGGAATCTCAAGGTGGGATTTTTCATTCCCACCTGAACCTCGGGCACAAAGATGTTGGTTTAGCATCTGAACAAAGGAAAGTACCTTTGACAATGCAGCGCTCCCTCGGTATTACACTGAAGTGTCAAACTCGTGCTGAAGTCAGATTTGAACCCAAACCCTTCTGTCTTAAGAGGCATGAGCCAAAGTGACACCTGATGAGCAGCATAAATGCATTCAGGTTCTCCAGCAGCAGTTTTGGGGAAAGCAAAATTGCTGCTCGTACATATTGCGCAGAGGCCCAGCTAAGATTAGAAATTTAGGGCCTGAGTTTGGTGAAAGCTAAGTTCCGCCCAAGTACCGTCCAAAGGACCGCTAAGATCCTGATGGTACTTTGGGCAGAAGTTTCATGAAAAAATGTGGGAAAGACCCCCCTGCGTCAAATGGGCCTTGCACGCCGATTCAGGTTGGCAAATGCGATCCTCGGCAAAGTACCGCCAAGGATAGAGTCAGGCCCAGGAAGTGGGGAACTGATAAAATAAAGTTTTCAAAACAATAAAAAAAAACACCAGAAATCCTTCAGGGGACCCCATCCATCTAAATCCCTGCAAAATAAAAGAAGTGCACTAACCTTTTTTTTTGCATATTTACTGTTCAGGTAATACCTGCCTCCACGTGGCGATCTTTTACCCTGCCGGAGTGGAGGACCGCCCGGAGCAAACTGGGAACACAGTGGATGGGAGAAATCTTGTGGGCGTTGCACGCTGGCGCACACCAGCGGACGATCCCCAGCGGTCTTCCCTCCCCGCCGGCGCGAGGACCTGACGAAACTCGCTTGGAGGGGAGAGCGCCCAAAAACCATCGAGACCGCTGATAAAACTCGGAAATTGTGATCTGAATCTGTGTTATGCGAGTCCTTGGTGGGGTACAGTGATGTAGCAATCTGTTTGGTCTTGAGTATGTTCAGGAGATCAAATATTTTCTCAAGCATTGCTAAGTGAGGTTTGTAGTTTGGGCAATTGAATTACAAGTGTCTTTTTTAATGATATATTTATTCTTGGGATGTGGGTGATGCTAGCAAAGCAGTATTTATTGCCATCCCGAGTTGCTTAGGAGTCCCAATCATGTTGAGTGGGTCTGGACTTGTATGCAGTCAACACTGGGCCGGGGTCACTGGTTCTCTTCCCTGAAGGATGTGTGTAAACCAGTTGGGTTTTTATGACCATCCAAAGTGTGTGGTTGTCTGTTGAATGTTTGCTGTGTACTGCAACATCATAGATGCCTTGTGGAATTGCTTGCAATTGTGGATTTGATATGAGGAAATCTAATATTGTGAAAGCAGCTGGAAGTTTCAGTCAAGCATTGAAAATAACAAAAATAGAGTTGTTTGAATGACTGGGTGGTGCACTTGTTTAGGACATTATTCTTTCACCTTGGGGATTTGTATTCGAATTTACCCAGACATTTTCTCTCTGCCAGCAATAAAGTTCTACGTGAAATAAGCTGGGAAGTTTCAAACCAGTTTGCAGAGAGCTTCAGTCTACAACAAAATTGTTCCATATTAGGTTCAAGGTTCCACTAAATTAAATTCTTAAACCCAAATATTGCTGGTGTGGGAAATGAAAAAAAAATTACACTGATATGGTGTAGAAATGAGGTTTAAGCACATTATTAGAGAGAATGGAGAGAATTTTATTCAACATCTGGGAGTGCTTGATACTGAGTGCCCAAATGGACATGTATCCCATTCTTTGGCACATCCTTGTGTACAAAATTCAACCCACACTTTGATAAAGTGCCACATAATAGGCTTGCCAGCAAAGTTGGAGCCCATGGAATAAAAGGGACAGTGGCAGAATGGGTACAAAATTGACAAAGTGACAGGAAACTGAGTAGTGGCGAACAGTTGTTTTTCGGATTGGAGGAAGGTATATAGTGGTGTTCCCCAGGGGTCGGTACTAGGACCACTGTTTTTCTTGATATATCTGATTGACTTGGACTTGGGTGTACAGGGCACAATTTCAAAATTTGCAGATGACAAAACTTGGAAGTATAGTGAACAGTGAGGAGGATAGTGATAGACTTCAAGAGGACATAGACAGGCTGGTGGAATGGGCGGACACGTGGCAGATGAAATTTAACGCAGAAAAGCGCAAAGTGATATATTTTGGTAGGAAGATGAGGGGAGGCAATATAAACTAAAGGGTACAATTCTAAAGGGGCTACATGAACAGAGAGATCTAGGGGTATATATGCACAAATAGTTGAAGGTGGCATGGCAGGTTGAGAAAGTGGTTAAAAGACCATATGGGATCCTGGGCTTCATAAATAGAGGGATAGAGTAAAAAAAGCAAAGAATGATGAACCTTTATAAAACACTGGTTCGGCCTCAACTGGAGTATTGTGTCCAATTGTAGACACTGCACTTTAGGAAGGACGTGAAGGCCTTAGAGAAGGTGCAGAAAAGATTTACAAGAATGGTTCCAGGGATGAGGGACTTCAGTCACATGGATAGGCTGGAGGAGTTGGGGTTTTTAACCTCGTAGCATAGAAGGTTGAGTGGAGATTTATTAGAGGTGTTCAAAATCATGAGCGGTCCAAACACAGTAGATAGAGAAACAGTTCCCATTGGCAGATGGGTCGATAACCAAAGAACACAGATTTGAGGTGATTGGGGGAAGAGCCAAAGGCGACACACACAACTTTTTTACGCAGCGAGTGTTTAGGTTCTGGAATGAACGGCCTGAGAGGGTGGTGGAGGCAGACTCAGTCGCGGCTTTAAAAAGGGAATTGGATAAGTACCTGAAGGGAAAAAAATTGCAAGGCTACAGGGAAAGGGCAAGAGAGTGGGCCTAGCTGACGTGTTCTTGCAGAGAACTGGCACTGCCTCGACGGGCCGAATAGCCTCCTTTTGTGCTGCAACCATCCTCTGATTCTATGATTCTAATGCTATGCTATAATTCTTTGCTGCACTTAACCATCATGAGGCAGCAGCAGCAGCTGGTAGTAGAAGACCAACCTGAGGTGAGAGTGGTTGATAATGATGAGGAAGGTGCAGATGACGAGGAGGAGGAGGAGGAGGAGGAAGCCTGACGTGAATGTTGTTACTTCTCCCGACAGTCCCGCGACCTCCACACCCATCCCACTGATGGTGTCCAGGAGTGATTGGGTAAGGTCAATGCTCTCTGCATTCATTGCCATCATGTGAACTACATCTGTTAGATCCTGCATCTCAGGATAGCGCTGTTGAGCTCTCCTTCCCCTGCTTACTCTGGGTATGGTTCGCTGCACCCCAGTGGGACCCACAGCATCAGACGGTGGCGGGGGGCCATGGGTGCACCTCGCTGCATCCCACTGGGACCCGCAGCCCGGGACAGTGGGGCCCTGGGTGTGGCTTGCTGCACTCCACTGGAATCCCCAGCCTCGGATGGTGGGAATCCATGGAATATCCCACCAACACTCAAACCACTACTCAGGGAAGGGGCTAGCACCTCAATAGGCAGCATCTGCATCTCCTCCAAAGTAAGTACAACAGTGGGGGCTTCATCCATCCCCTCCCCTTCACCCCATGCTCTTGGTCTGGAAGGTGGGATTGGAAGATGTTCTCCTCTTCAGGCTGGTCCACGTCTGAATCTTCTGCATTATCGGGGTTGGCCTCAAGTTCTGCAAAATATAACAGATCAGACAAATGGTTAGCTGCAGAGTAGGGGGCAGGTTGGGTGGTATGAGTAAGCTCACACAGCGCAGGTAGCAGGCTCATTTGAAGGACCACGATGAAAAGCGCATTGCATCAACCGAAGCGTAGCTGAGGGAGACATTCCCATGAACCGAAGCATGGCTAGCCCGTGCAGTACTTAACATTTAGGAAAGCCAGACTGTGGAATTTGCAGGACTTACTCTCTCCCTCGTGTGGCTCCAGCTTGTGCAGTACTGATTGCTTTTCTCTAGACAGGACCCATCAAAACACTCTCTTCCAAGTGTGTCAGTGGGTGCAGATTTGCCGGGCCTCTTCCTGTTCGAGTTCTTTCTCATTTGTTGCATGCCACGTTCCTCAGCAAAGATGAAAATATAACTTTTCGAGAGTGTGCCTTTCTGCTAGGTGGGACATATACAGCTGGTCACATTTATAATTGCAATTCCATTGAGAAATGAAAAGATTACTTACACTAACTATTTGGCCAAGGTCCTGCCACTTTTTGCACTGGCCTCCAGACCTCTGGGTGGTCACCATTGCACAGTAATCTTGTGCAAGTTGATTCCAGCGTTTCTTCATTTCTTTGGGTGGAATTTTTATGTGACCTCTGCTGGTGTACAGCTCGTGCCATCTGGTCTTAATTACAGTAACTATTGCCTCCACTTCATCCTGTAAGAAATATTTGGTCCTTGCGCCACGTTGCTTCTTGTTTTGCGGCTCCGATTTTTCTAATGATTAAAGTTCTCACACACAACTGGCTCTTTAAAAGTGGCCGATTTCAGACCGGGAGCTATACTGGGCATGCGCGCCTATAGCAATCACGTCAAAAAGTCCTTTTTCTTTGTGTGTGTGCGCAGAAGGGGGCGGCATCGTTTTTTCACCACAGACATTAGGCGAAAGGACAGGCTGCACGGCGCCAATTAAAAAAAATAGAACGGGGAAAATTGGCACATTTATTTAAAATATTTGTGGCCTAGAAAAATGGGCGTAACGCTGGCAATATGCTTTTTTAAAAAAAACTGCTTTGGGGAAAATTGAGCCCAATAAAAGTACCATACTTTGTTTAACATTTGTTTTTTGATTGTAATTTTTAAATTGATTGTGGAGTCAATCTCTTTGGAGCCTTTCTGGTGAACTTTTAGTCTCAAAGCTTAATTCAAGGGGACGCTATGAAATGGTGCAAGGAGAATGAGCTGTAAAGGACAGAGGGATTGCTATTTTGCGAATGTATTGCCTGTAATCTAAAAGAGAGAGCAATCCTCCTATGATAGTTTATTTATTTGCTTCACCTTTAGTAAATATGCACACTTGCACCAATACATTTTTTCTGTCGACATTAAGTTTTCAGTAGTGACTGTGATGTTGGTTTTATATTGATTTCATAAGTTTTTCTCAGTTACAATGGGCTCAATTTTAGCCATGACTTGCTCCAATTTTTTTGGAGTAAGTTGGTTTTTCTGACATAAGTTTAAAAACTGCCATTTTCCCCAATAAACTTGCTCCAGAGTAACTCATTTAGTGTCATGTATCTCACATTACTGTATATAACTATCTTACCATGCTATACATGACTATAACTGGATATGGCCTCAAACAATAAGCATATCTTACCACCAGGGGTGCACTTGCAGGAGACACTCCATACCTGTCCCACTGCGGTATATAAAGGGGGGTCTCGGGCAAGTGCACCACTGGAGAGCTGATATTAAAGGTGCAGGTCCTGAGTGACCTTGACTTCAGCATGTGTCTCGTGAAAGTCAGTACATTAGAGTCAGGACTTAACAGTGGCGACGAGTTACGGGATCACAGAATGGCTACCAACAGCTCAGATGAGAAATACAATGCTGGAGACAATTGGGATGACTTTATAGAAAGGCTCCAGCAAAGCTTTGTGACCAAAGACCGGCTGGGCGATGATAAAGCAGCCAAGAGAAGAGCCCATCTCTTGACCAGCTGTGGCTCGAAAACATACGCTTTAATGAAAAACCTGCTGGCACCCGAGAAATCAGCAAGCAAGTCGTTTGAGGAGTTGAGTACACTAGTGAGAGACCACCTGAAGCCAGCGAGCAGCCTACACATGGCCAGACACAGGTTCTACAACTACAGACGCTGTGTGGGCCAAAGCATACCCGACTTCGTGGCGGAACTTCGGAGGCTCGCTAGTTCATGTGAGTTCTCCGATGAACTAAGGAGAGAAGTACTGATAGACTTTTTTATTGAAGGCCACGCAGGCATATTCCAAAGCTTATAGAGACGAAGAACTTGACTCTAGAGGTAGCAGCACTGGTCGCACAGATGTTCTTCACAGGCGAAGAAGAAACGAGGCTGATCTATACTCCGGGTACGACAGCCAACGAGGCATCGGAACAAGGGGTTCACATTGTGAAACAAACCGTTACTCCCACACACAGTCAAAGGCAAGAGAACAGGCCTCCAATAGCAGACAGTGGCGCCAGAAGCCATCAAAATCAAGGGCCACGTGAACGGCCGATCACACCTCATCAACCCACAATGCGAGCAATCAACAACAGATTGAGAGAAGCTCAAGGGAGATCAGCCAGATGCAGCTCATCCTTCGGAAACAATGGAAACGGTCTGTGTTGGAGATGTGGGGGAAGGCACTCAACCAGGGTGTGTCGATTTCAGCATGCCGTTTGCAGACAGGGCATCTGGCTCGCATGTGCAGAAAAACAGCAGCTCGGCTGGTATACGAATCGGAAGGGTCGGAAAGCGGACCAGAAGACGGTTGGAACAGTGCACAGGACGCCGAGGTACAGCGGGTTAACACGATCAATGTCCACTGTTCTTACACCAAGACGCCTCCAATTATGATGAGGGTTCTACTCAATGGGATACCCGTCAACATGGAACTGGACACGAGGGCCAGTCAATCCCTCAGGAGCGTTCAACAATTTGAACAGCTGTGGCCGCACAAAAGCAACAGACCAAAACTCACAAAGATCGACACCAAACTAAGGACCTCTACTAAAGAAATCGTCCCAGTCCTTGGCAGCGCCATGCTCTCAGTCACACACAAAGGGAAAGGGATGGTGCACCGACTTTCCCTGTGGATTGTCCCCGGGGATCTCCCAGCCCTGTTGGGGAGAAGCTGGCTAGCAGAACCAAATTGGAAATGGGATGATGTTCACGCCATGTCGTCAGAGGAACGGTCCTCCTGCTCAACAGTTCTAAGTCGTTTTGAACATCTCTTTCATCCAGGTTGTGGGCACCTTCAAAGGGGCTAAAGTTAGAATCTACATCACACACAATGCCAGACCGGTCCATCACAAGTCCAGAGCTGTGCCTTATGTGATGAGGGAAAAGATTAAAAACGAACTGGACCGGCTTCTGCGGGGAGGCATAATTTCTCCCGTGGAATTCAGCGACTGGGCAAGCCCCATTGTCCCCGTCTTGAAGCCTGATGGATCCGTGCGAATCTGTGGAGATTACAAGTCTACCATAAACAGAGTCCCCCTACAGGACCAATACCCGCTGCCCAGAGCGGAGGACTTATTTGCCACGTTGGCTGGAGGGAAACTTTTCTCGAAACTTGACCTCACAGCTGCGTATATGATGCAAGAACTGACAGAGTCGAAGCTACTCACCACCATCAACACACATCGAGGCCTTTTGTGTACAATCGATGTCCATTCGGCATCAGGTTGGCAGCTGCTATATTCCAGCGCAACATGGAGAGTCTGCTCAAGTCCATCCTGGGGACGGTTGTGTTTCAAGATGACATACTCATACTCAACACGGGCAGGGACACCGACTCTCCTCTCCGCAATCTCGAGGAAATACTAAGTCGATTGAATCGGGTAGGCCTAAGAGTTAAGAAATCCAAATGTCTGTTTCTCACGCCTGAGGTTGAATTTTTGGGCAGAAGGATTGCCGCTGATGGAATCAGCCCAACCGAATCCAAAACCAAAGTGATTCACCTGGCACACAGGCCCTGGAATGTCTCGGAACTGCGCACCTTTCTCGGGCTACTCAGTTACTTTGGGAACTTTATGCAGAACTTGAGCACGCTGCTGGAGACTCTCCACGTGCTACTCAAAGGGGTGCGATTGGTTTTAGAGGGACGCCCAAGAACGCGCCTTCAATAAGGCACGCGACCTTCTATGTTCCAAGAGTGTTTCAGCCTTTTTTGACCCAGATAAAAAGTTAGTCCTTACGTGTGATGCGTCAGTGTACGGGGTCGGGTGCGTTTTACAGCACGTCAATGATGCGGGTAAATTGCAGCCCGTTACTTATATCTCCAGGTCACTTTCGCGGGCGGAGCGCGGGTACGGTATGGTTGAGAAGGAGGCGCTCGCGTACGTGTACGGTGTCAAAAAGATGCACCAATACCTTTTCGGGGCCAAGTTTGCGTTAGAAACTGACCACAAACCCCTCACGTCCCTACTATCCGAGTGCAAGGCAATCAACCCCAACGCCTCGGCGTGCATTCAGCGGTGGGTACTCATGCTGGCGGCTTACGACTACACGATAAGGCACAGACCAGGCACAGACAACTGTGCCGACGTGCTTAGCAGGCTACCCCTGGTGACCACAGAAGGGTCCGACGAACAGGACTGTGAGATAGTCATGGCAATCCATGCCTTTGAATCCACAGGTTCGCCCATGACGGCTCACCAAATCAGAGCCTGGACGACCAGCGACCCCACGTTATCTCTAGTTAAAAGATGCGTTTTAACCGGTGATTGGGCAGAGGCTCGCGATGCCTTCCCCGAGGAGGTCAAACCCTTCCATCGGCGCATGCATGAACTCTCACTACAGGCAGACTGCCTGATGTGGGGCAGCCGAGTAGTTATGCCCTTACGAGACAGGGAGGCGTTTGTCCAGGAGCTCCATCGCGAGCAGCCATGGATCGTCCTTATGAAGACCACAGCCAGATCTCATGTCTGGTGGCCTGGCATTGACGCGGACTTGAAGCTCTGCGTCCGTCGGTGCACCATTTGTGCCCAACTCAGTAATGACCCCAGGGAGGCCCCCCTAAGCCTCTGGCCCTGGCTCACCAAACCGTGGTCGCGGGTGCATATAGACTATGCGGGCCCATTCATGGGCAAAATGTTCCTTGTAGTCGTCGATGCATTTTAAAAGTGGATCGAATGCACCATTTTAAACTCGAGCACCACCTCCACCACTGTGGAGAGCCTTAGAACCATGTTTGCAACGCACGGCATTCCTGACACATTGGTCAGTGATAATGGTCCGTGCTTCACCAGCGCAGAATTTCACAATTTTATCGTTGACCACGGTATAAATCACGTTAAGATGGCACCTTTCAAGCCGGCCTTCAATGGCCAGGCGGAGTGAGCAATGCAGATCATTAAACAAGGCATGCTCAGAATCCAAGGTCCCACGCTGCAGAGCCGCCTGTTGCGACTGCTGCTGGCGTACAGATCTTGTTCGCATTCGTTGACTGGGGTTCCCCCCCCCCCCCCCGGCGCAACTATTGATGAAACGAACCTTAAAGACTAGGCTCTCGTTAATCCTCCCAGACATGCATGAAATTGTTGAGGCTAAGCGTCAAAAGCTAACTGAGTACCATGACCGAAATTCGAGGGGGAGGTGGAATGAGATAGGGGACAAAGTGTTTGTGCTAAACTATGGCCGGGTTCCCAAATGGCTTGCAGGGACAGTAACGGACAAAGAGGGAAACGGGCTACTGGTTGTACAAATGGACAATGGCTAAACCTGCCGGAGGCATGTAGACCAAGTAAAAAGTAGATTCACTGATAACACTGAAGAACCAGAGGCAGACTACAATGTGGAACTCTCACCACACCTGTTGGACAGACAGGTGGAACAACCTGAGGAAAGGGCAGTCTCAACAGACAGCCCAGGCGAGGTACCAGCAATCACACCGAACGAAAAACAGGCACCAAGGCAAACAACTGAACCACAACTAAGACGCTCCACGCGAGAGTGCAGACCACCTGAGAGACTGAATCTATAAAGACAATAAGACCTTGGGGGAGGGTGATGTCATGTATCTCACACTACTGTATATAACTATCTTACCATGCTATACATGACTAACTGGATATGACCTGTAACAATAAGCATAACTTACCACCAGGGGTGCACTTGCAGGAGACACTCCATACCTGTCCCACTGAGGTATAAAAGGGAGGTCTCAGGCAAGTGCAGCACTGGAGAGCTGGAATTAAAGGTGCAGGTCCTGAGTGACCTTGACTTCAGCATGTGTCTCGTGTAAGTCAGTACATTGGAGTCAGGACTTAACAGTTAGGTACGATTTTTTTGTCGTTGAGTTTTTTTTCCAAAAGGTGATGTTCCCAGCCACTTATACCAGTTTGGACCAGCTAAAACTTAGTCCAAATCGACTTAGGTCAGCATATGTGGCCAGCTATGAAAAACATTTTGGGCAGTTAAGAATTTGGCGCAGGTTAGTACATTTAAAGCACCAAGACTTACGAAGCACTAAACAAAGCACAAAAATAAGCATTCAATAACAAATAAAAAAAATACAAGGAAGCTGAGAGGACCTGCACCAAGACTTACTTTTTGGCCTTTGATTGCTTATTACAAAGCACTAAACAATCAGTAACAAATAAAAAAAAATAGAAGTCCTATCTTTATGCCAGAAACAAGTTTTTTTTGAAGTTTCCCCCCCACCCACCCATCAAAACACTTCCCCCCCCCCCGCCCCCCCCTTTCAAAACTCCCCTCCTTCCTTCTGAACCCCAGCCCCCGGCCAAATCAAAACTCTCCTCACTAAACAAAGCACAACCATCAATAAATAAAAAATAAAACTCAAATCCTACCTCGGCCCGGGAAGTCAGCGGGCCGGCCGGTGCGGGAGGCCACTCGGCCGGGGATAGGGTGAGGCGAACATCGGAGCGTCCCTTCGGCCAGGGATAGGGGCTGTGAGCATCGGGTCCTGCTCACAGCCTGCAGGACATGCTGGGATTGCGAGGAGCATGCACGCAGACTTCACTGTGCATGCGCGCTGCTGCTGGCAGTGTTTTCTGCGCTGGGCTGTTGCACCGCCCCCCACTTCACTGTCTACACCACGCTGGAACACCGGAGACTCAGCAGAGCGGGTAGGATGGGGCCACTTTTTTTCGCCGCCGTTTCCAGTGCGCAAAGTTGCCGCATTTAAGGTAAGTGCACCGGAAAAAGGGGTTGGGGAAAATTGGGCTCATTATCTTAATTTACTCATGCCAAAAAAAGCATATTGCGAGGGTAGATTACAGTTTTATGAAGTAAGCACCTGACACTAATTAACAAAATTACCCGTCCCAGCTTCATTTATTTTAATGGGCTCAGTTTGAGAGACCGAGAGAGCTAGAATCTGGCTTGGGGACCAAATTAGTCTGCTTGCAGCATGAGGAACAAAATGGTGATAAATTCCATTTAAAGAGCATCCTTTTGTCCTGTTGAACCTTGTTCCTCGAGTGGTTAACTCAAAGACTACCTTCCAGCTGTATTTTGAACCTCCTAATGTTTCCAACTCTACAGCCTTCTCTTGAAGATTATTCTAAAAGTTTACCTTGTTTTGTGTAAAGATTTTTTTTTTCAATTTGCTTTTTAAATTTACTTTTCACCCATTTAAATTTGTCTTCCAATCTGACTTACCTTGAGGTTATATTCAGGATTCACCTTCTTGTATCATGCTATTTTGTAAACCTTGTAGTCCTGCCTTAACCTTCTTTCTGGCTGTAGTGTTTGAGCTTCTCTAACCTACCTTCACCATTCCCCGTTTTACATTTAGAATCATTCACATTGCTGCTCTTGCACCCTGTCCAATGCACGAATGTCCCGTTTCGAATCCTGGTGATGGAATTACACAGAATTCTGAGTAAGATCTGACCAGTGTATTATAAAGCCTCGGCACAATCTCTGTAGACTTGGACTCTATTGTTCTGCCATGTATTCCAACATCCCAACACTTTTTTAAACTGCTTTGCTATACTGCCTCAATGTTAGTTTTCTTTCTAAGCCTCCTTATGCTGTTCATGTATCACGTATTGTGGCTCAGTGGATAGCACACTCGCCTCTTAGTCTGGTTGTGGGTTCAAGTCCCACTCCAGGAACATAAATCTAGGCTGACATTCCAGTGCAATGCCGAGGGAGTGCTGCACTGTCAGAGTTGCCATCTTTCAGATGGGACGTTAAACAGAGGACCTGGTTGACTTAGGTTAACATAAAAGGTCCCATGGCACAATTTCGAGGAAGAGTAGGGGAGGTATCGTGCTATCCTGGTTAATGTTAATCCCTCAAATCAACATAACTAAAACAGTTTATCTGGTCATTATCACATTGCTATTTGTGGGAACTTGCTGTATGCAAATTGGCTGCCATGTTTCCCCATTGCAACAGTGACTACACTTCAAAAATAAAGTCCTTCATTGGCTGTAAAGTAATTTGAGATGACTGGTGGTCATGAAAGGCGCTATATCAATGCAAGTCTTTCTAACACGTTTGCATTTGGATTGGCTTCGGCTACTGACAATGGGTCTTGGCTGCTCGAGGTGAAATTTCATTAGGTTAAAGTTTATGAAATAAAATTGAGCTGGTTAGCACCCAGAGCTAGTTAGGCGTTGTTTCGGCACAGGCAAGAAGGGAGGATAGGAAAGCAAGAAAACCAGGGAGCTTTTAGTTTATTTGTGTCACTCATGCCTCCGAGGAGCCTGTTATTGATTTACCTTGGTACTCTGAAGCAGGTTGCCTTGAATAATCTGTGAGGCATCAATGCAGAGATGTATTAAAACGAAGTATTATAGGCAATTTCATGGAATTTTAGCTCCTTCACATATAACTTTATCATAGCACTTTGAATTCTGTCTGCACTGCAAGTGTGGCCAAATGACTCCCTTAAGCATTGTTTACCTGCCAAGTAGTTCTGTGTGATGCGGAGGCTGCAGACACCACTGATAACATGAGAGAACTACCTTGGGCTGCTGTAATGTTTTAAATTTAGTTTTATCCCTTATTTACTGTAATAATTTTATTAAACCTTCTCCTGAGACCTAGCACCCCCTATTGGCTTAATTTTAAATGCGCCATCTCAAGATTTGACTGCTGACATAATCCCTGGTTACGAAGTAATAGAATGCAGTGCATTCTTGATAGTGAAATGTATTTTGTTGTTGGGAGTGTGTGCGTCTAGTGTATAGGGTTCAGGTGTTTTGGAAGATGCATCTTCCATCAGAAGCCATAGTTGGTTGGAGGAGGAAGATAACCTCTTTTTAAGATGGTGGTTGCATCGTCCCACTGAAGAGTTGATTCCTCATCCTCCTCTCTTCCTTACAGGGTAGATGCAGGATTGTGAGGGGAGTACGAAGTACTGCAATTGGGGAGCATGCTGCAGCGCACTGTGACACAGAACTGGTTGGGTGATGGAGCTGGAACATGGATATTGGAACAAAAGCTGGCCATAGACCTCTGGGAATGGGTTTCAGGTGCTGTAATTTAGATTTATTGTGCCTCGATGAATTGTATCAGCACATCCAATAATACTACAGCATGTCTGTTTCAATGTTCTGTTTGGACTGTGGTGCACAGATATCAGTCTTGGCTCAGTGGTAGCTCTTGCCCCTTAATTAGAAGCTTGTGGGTTCAAGTCCACTTCAGTGACTTGAACACACACAATTTTCTGGAGACTGGAATGTCTCATCTACAGGGTTGGTTTGCTTTCCAACACAAAACAATGAGGAAATTATGGCGTAAGTGAGTTTTACCACTATTCACGCTTACAGGTGCAGCGTCGAAAATTCGAATGTTCCGGAAGCCGGACTCTGGACCGATCGGTGACAGGGTCGTCCCAAATCCGGAACCTGCCGACCTCAGCGCCCCACCACTGCCCGACATCAGGCCTCGCCTCGCCGCCGCTGCCCTTACCTCGAGGCCTCCTCGCTGACTTGTCCAAACAGCTCCACCGCGGCGGGGCCATTGCCCGAACAGCTCCAACACGGCGGGGTCCGCCTGATGACTTCATCAACAAAGACAAGCCTGAAGGCTCTGTGCCTCAATGCGAGGAGTATTCGGAATAAGGTGGAAGAATTAACTGCGCAGATAGCAGTTAACGGGTATGATGTAATTGGCATCATGGAGACATTTAGGAAGGATAGACAGAAAGGAAAAGGAGGTGGGGTGGCTTTGCTGGTTAAAGAGGAAATTAATGCAATAATAAGGAAGGACATTAGCTTGGATGATGTGGAATCGGTATGGGTGGAGCTATGGAATACCAAAGGGCAGAAAACGCTAGTGAGAGTTATGTACAGACCACCAAACAGTAGTAGTTGGGGACAGCATCAAACAAGAAATTGGGGATGCGTGCAATAAAGGTACAGCAGTTATCATGGGTGACTTTAATCTACATATTGATTGGGCTAACTAAACTGGTAGCAATGCGGTGGTGGAGGATTTCCTGGAGTACATTAGGGATGGTTTTCTGGACCAATATATTGAGGAACCAACTAGAGGGCTGGCCATCCTAGATTGGATGATGTGTAATGAGAAAGGGCCAAGTAGCAATATTGTTGTGCGAGGTCCCTTGGGGATGAGTAATCATAATATGATAGAATTCTTTATTAAGATGGAGAGTGACACAGTTAATTCAGAGACTGGGTTCCTGAACTTAAGGAAAGGTAACTTCGATGATTTGAGACGTGAATTGGCTAGAATAGACTGGCGAGTGATACTTAAAGGGTTGACGGTGGATAGGCAATGGCAAACATTTAAAGATCACATGGATGAACTTCAACAATTGTACATCCCTGTCTGGAGTAAAAATAAAACGAGGAAGGATAGTGTGAAATCCAAGGAAGAGGCATATAAATTGGCCAGAAAAAGCAGTCAACCTGAGGACTGGGATAATTTTATAATACAGCAGAGGAGGACAAAGGGTTTAATTTGGAGGGGGGAAATAGAGTATGAGAGGAAGCTTGCTGGGAACATAAAAGCTGACTGCAAAAGCTTCTATAGATATGTGAAGATAAAAAGATTAGTGCAAACAAATATAGGTCCCTTGCAGTCAGATTCAGGTGAATTTATAATGAGGAACAAAAAAATGGCAGACCAGTTAAACAAATACTTTGGTTCTGTCTTCACGAAGGAAGACACAAATAACCTTCTGGAAATATTAGGGGACCGAGGGTCTAGTGAGAAGGAGGAACTGAAGGAAATCCTTATTCGGCGGGAAATTGTTTTAGGGAAATTAATGGAATGGAAGGCCGATAAATCCCCAGGGCCTGATGGTCTGCATTCCAGAGTACTTGAGGAAGTAGCCCTAGAAATAGTGGATGCATTGGTGATCATTTTCCAACACTATCGACTCTGGATCAGTTCTTATGGACTGGAGGGTAGCTTAATGTAACACCACTTTTTAAGAAAGGAGGGAGAGAGAAAATGGGTAATTATAGACCGGTTAGTCTGACATCGGTAGTGGGGAAAATGTTGGAATTAATTATTAAAGATGAAATAGCAGCACATTTGGAAAGCAGTGATGGGATCGGTCCAAGTCAGCGTGGATTTATGAAAGGGAAATCCTTCTAGAACTTTTTGAGGATGTAACTGGTAGAATGGACAAGGGAGAACCAGTGGATGTGTTGTATTTGGACTTTCAAAAGGCTTTTGACAAGGTCCCACACACTGGATTCGTGTGAAAAATTAAAACACATGCTATTGGGCATTGTGTACTGATCTGGATAGAGAACTGGTTGGCAGATGGGAAGCAGAGAAACGGGATAAATGGGTCCTTTTCAGCATGGCAGGCAGTGACAAGTGGAATGCCACATGGCTCAGCGCTGGGACCCCAGCTATTTACAATATACATTAATGATTTAGATGAAGGAATTGAGTGTAGTATCTCCAAGTTTGCAGATGACACTAAGCTGGGTGGCGGTGTGAGCTGTGAGGAGAATGCCACAAGACTTCAGGGTGAATTGGACAGGTTAGGTGAGTGGGCAAATGCGTGGCAGATGCAGTATAATGTGGATAAATGTGAGGTTATCCACTTTGGTAGCAAAAATGCGAAGGCAGAATATTGTCTGAATTGCAGCAGATTAGGAAAAGGGGCGGTGCAATGAGACCTGGGTGTCATGGTACATCAGTCATTGAAAGTTGGCATGCAGGTACAGCAGGTGGTGAGGAAGGCAAATGGTATGTTGGCCTTCATAGCTAGGGGATATGAGTTTAGGAGCAGGGAGGTTTTACTGCAGTTGTACAGGACCTTGGTGGAGCCTCACCTGAAATATTGTGTTCAGTTTTGGTCTCCTAATCTGAGGAAGGACGTTCTTGCTATTGAGGGAGTGCAGCGAAGGTTCACCAAATTGATTCCCGGGATGGCAGCACTGACATATGAGGAGAGACTGGATCGACTGGGCCTGTATTCACTGGAGTTTAGAAGGATGAGTGGGGATCTCATAGAGACATAAAATTCTGACGGGACTGGACAGGTTAGATGCAGGAAGAATGTTCCCGATGTTGGGGAAATCCAGAACCAGGGGACATAATCTAAGGATAAGGGGTAAGCCATTTAGGACTGAGATGAGCAGAAACTTCTTCACTCGGAGAGTTGTTAACCTGTGGAATTCCCTGCCGCAGAGAGTTGTTGCCAGTTCATTGGATATATTCAAGAGTGAGTTTGAAATGGCTCTTACGGCTAAAGGGATCAAGGGGTATGGAGAGAAAGCGGGAAAGGTGAGGTGAATGATCCGCCATGAATGGTGGTGCAGGCTCGAAGGGCCGAATGGCCTACTCCTGCACCTATTTTCTATTTTTCTATCGGGGCTAGTGGCCTGAACAGCTCCTTGGTGCCCCCCTTTTTAACATTCCGAAATCCGGAAATATCCAGACCTGGGCTTGATTCTTGACGCTGCACCTGTACTGTGTTTCTGGGGACTCTTGCACCACTCCATTAAAACTCTCGACGATATCTTTGTTGATCATCACAGCCATGCACCCGGCGTTGAGGTCGATGGTGATTTAAGCTTTCATGGCTATTTGCTCATTTTCTTGCCGCAGTCAATTGGACTTGAAAGTAATGGCTCTTGCATGACTCTCGGTGTGCGAGGCCTGTATGAGTCTTAGTGTGGGAGGTTCACAAGATCAGTGGAGCTTCATCTCTGCAGTTTGGAATCGTGTGAATAGAGTTTTATGTATATATAATAAAAATAAGCCTTGACATTTCACCATCAAAAATATGTTTTTATGAGCTGCAGAGCTAGTCAATGTAAAAACAGAAAATGTTGTAAATCTCAGCGGGTCAAGGAAAATCTGTGGAGAGAAACCTAATTGACGTTTCAGGTTGATTGGGTGACCGCTTTATGGAACACCTCCATTCAGTCTGTGAGTGTGACCCCAAGTTTCCGGTCGCCTGTCGCCTACTCCACTTCCACTCTGACCTCTCCGTCCTCTGCCTCCTTCACTGTTCCAATGAAGCTCAATGCAAGCTCGAGGAACAGTACCTTTTAGGCACTTTGCAGCCTTCTGTACTCAACATAGAGTTCAACAATTTCAGACCATAATCTCTCGCCATATTTTGCTCCCTTTCATGTTTTTTACAAATCCTCCACCCCCCATCTTATGTATTTTTCTTTCTTCTGTTTCCTATGGCAGCTGGTAATTATTCCACCATTCACACCTTATCTGGACTCCCCTTTCTCTAACTTCTGCCATTATCATCTCAAGTCGGCCCATCATCCCTTTTGTGTCTTAAATCTCTCCTGTCTTCACCCCAACACAGACCTTCCCTTTTGTTCTTTCCTACCCGCCCCCTTTCAGTGCCCCTTAAGAATTTTGTACATTTCGAACATTCACCAGTTCTGATGAAGGGCTATCGACCTGAAACATTAACTCTGTGTCTCTCCACAGATGCTGCCTGACTCAGAGATTGCCAGCATTTTCTGTTTTTATTTCAAATTCCAGCATCCACAGTATTTTGCTTTTGTATTCGAGATGGTGGATGCATTGGTTATTATGTATGCAATACCTTGTAAACCAGCATTCTACCGCCACCAGAGGGCGCATCTGTTGGAGTCTCAAGGGATCCCAGCATATAAGCAGGCCTCCCATGCTCTGGAGTCAGAATAAAGAGACGAAGGTCACACTTAGTCAAGTCTACGGTACTCAGTCATATTGCTTTATTTGAGATATAACAACTGGCGACGAATAATAGATAACGAACCATCACAAGAAAATGCAGAGAACTGTTGGTATCCTGGAGAAATTCTCAGAAGATGACAATTGGGAAGCCTTCGTGGAGCGACTCGACCAGTACCTCGTGGCCAACGAGCGAGAAGGGAATGAGAAAGCTGCCAAACTAAGGACGATCCTCCTCACCGTCTATGGGGCAACAACCTATGGCTTCATGAAGAATCTTCTTGCTCCGGTGAAACCAACAACCAAATCGTATGAAGAACTGTGTACGTTGGTCGAAGAGCATCTAAATCCGAAGGAGACCGTTCTGATGGCAAGGTATTGATATTATACATGCCAACGGTCTGAAGGCCAGGAAGTGGTGAGCTACCTCGCCGAACGAAGGCGCCTTGCAGGACATTGCGAATTTGTGGATTCCTGGAGTAAATGCTACGAGACATTTTTTGTGCTTGGCATTGGCCATGAGGTTATCCTTCGCAAACTATTGACTGTTGAAACACCGAACCTGAGCAAAGCCATAACGATAGTCCAGGCATTTATGTCCACCAGCGTTAAAACCAAACAAATTTTGCAGCACAAAGATGCATTGGTAAGTACTGTAGACAAAGTAATGTTGTTTTCAGGCAGGAATGCATATGGCAGAACGTACACGCCTGCAGTTGCACAACCTGAGATGACTCCGAGTCTGCCATCAAGAGTGAATGCAAGGCAATTAACACCTTGTTGGTGCTGCGGAGGTGATCATTGAGCCCATCAATGCCACTTCAAACACGATGCATGCAAAGGCTATGGAACAATAGGACACCTCCAGCGAATGTGCAGACAAGCTACAAACCACCATGTCGCAAAGGAAGACCAATCCATGGTGGATCAAATTGAACTAGAGACTCGAACCGAGGAGGCAGAAGTGTACGGGGTACACACCTTCACCACGAAATGTCCACCGATCATGTTAAAAGGTGAACTGAACAGAATTCCAGTATCCATGGAATTGGACATGTGTGCGAGTCAGTCTATCATGAGCAAAAAGGCCTTCGACAGGCTGTGGTGCAACAAGGCACAAAGGCCCAAGCTTGAGCCCTATTCATACCAAGCTGAGAACTTGCACTAAAGAGCTGATTCCTGTAATCGGCAGTGCAGCAGTAAAAGTCTCCTATGATGGAGCGGTGCACGAACTCCCACTATGGATTGTACCAGGAGATGGCCCCACACTGTTCGGCAGAAGCTGGCTGGGAAAAATCCGCTGGAACTGGGACGACATCCGAGAGCTTTCATCCGTCAACGACGCCTCATGTGCCCAGGTTTTGAGCAAGTTCCCATCGTTGTTTGAGCCAGGCATCGGAAAATTCTTCTGGGGTGAAGTTGCAGATCCACTTGGTTCCCGGTATACGACTCATCCACCACAAGGCATGTGCGGTGCCATACATGATGTGAGAGAAAATGGAGATTGAGCTGGACAGGCTGCAACGAGAGGGCATCATTGTGCCGGTTGAATTCAACGAGTGGGCCAGTCCGATTGTTCCGGTTCTGATTGGCAATGGCATGGTCAGAATTTGTGGGGACTATAAAGTAACGATTTTCGCTGCAGCACCAGAACCCACTACCCAAGGCGGACGACCTATTTGCGACCCTTGCAGGAGGAAAGGCATTCACCAAGTTGAATCTGACCTTGGCCTACATGATGCTGGAGCTGGCGGAATCTTCGAAAGGCCTCAGCTGCATCAACACGCAAAAAGACCTATTCTACAATAGATGCCCGTTTGGGATTCGATCGGCCATGGCTATTTTTCAAAGGAACCTGGAGATTCTGCTAAAGTCGGTTCCGCGCACTGTGGTTTTCCAGGACGACATACTGGTTACAGGTCGGGACACCATCAAACACTTGCAGAACCTAGAAGAGATTCTAATTCAGCTAGATCGTGTGGGACTCAGTTTGAAATGCTCGAAGTGTGTTTTCCTGGTGCCAGAGGTCGAGTTCTTGGGGAGAAGAATCGCGGCAGACGGCATCGGACCCACCGACGCCAAGACAGAGGTCATCAAGAACGTGCCGAGACCACAGAACGTGATAGAGCTGTGGTCGTTCCTGGGACTCCTCAATTATTTTGGTAATTTCCTAACTGGGTTAAGCACCTTGCTATAGAACCTCTACATATGTTGCTACGCAAGGGAGATAACTGGGTATGAGGGAAATCACGAGACTGCTTTTGAGAAAACCAGAAATCTATTATTTTCCAACAAACTGCTTATTCTGTATGACCCACTTAAACATTTAGTGCTAGCTTGTGATGCATCTTCGTACGGGGTCAGGTGCGTGTTACAACAAGGCAAACGAATCAGGAACATTGCAACCGGTCGCTTATGCGTCCAGGAGTTTGTCCAAAGCCGAAAGGGCCTGCAGCATGATTGAAAAAGAAGCTCTGGCATGTGTTTACGGGGTGAAAAAAATGCACCAGTATCTGGGCTTAAGTTCGAGTTAGAAACTGACCATAAGCTGCT
Source organism: Pristiophorus japonicus (assembly GCF_044704955.1). Taxonomy (NCBI): domain Eukaryota; kingdom Metazoa; phylum Chordata; class Chondrichthyes; family Pristiophoridae; genus Pristiophorus; species Pristiophorus japonicus. The sequence goes on along the minus strand of NC_091977.1, from coordinate 213,201,678 downwards.
CATATCGCTATTCTGAGAGCATAGGTATTAATACCAATGCCTCTGCTCGCATCCAAAGATGGGCGTTCACGCTGTCTGCCTATAACTATGTAATTCGCCACAGGCCAGGCACAGAGAACTGTGCTGATGCTCTGCCGGCTACCATTGCCCACCACCGGGGTGGGAATGGCACAGATTGCAGACTTGCTCTTCTTGGTGATGGATGCATTTGAAAACGAAATGTCACCCATTATGGCCTGCCAGATTAGGACCTGTACCAGCCAGGATCCATTACTGTCCATTGTAAAAATAAACTGTGTCCTCCATGGGAGCTGGTCCAGCGTCCCAGCAGAGATGCATGAAGAGATCAAGCCATTCCAGCGGCGCAAAGGCAAAATGTCCATACAGGCAGACTGTCTTTTGTGGGGTATTCACATGGTTTTGCCGAAGAAAGGCAGGGAAACGTTTATACGCGACCTACACAGTACCCACCCAGGCATAGTAATGATGAAAGCTTATAGCCAGATCCTATGTGTGATGGCCCGGCATCGACTCTGATTTGGAGTCTTGCGTGCACCAATGCAACACTTGCTCTCAACTGAGCAATGCCAGGGAGGCACCGCTAAGTTTGTGGTCATGGCCCTCCAAACCGTGGTCCAGGATCCACATTGACTTTGCTGGTCCGTTTCTAGGCAAAATGTTCTTGTTGTGGATGCTTAGTCAAAATGGATTGAGTGTGTAATAATGTCTGTAAGCACGTCCACTTCCACCGTCGAAAGCCTACGAGCCACGTTTGCCATGCACGGCCTGCCTAATGGGCCATGCTTCACCTGCGCTGAATTCAAGGAATTCATGACACGCAATAGGATCAAGCATGTCACATCTGCCCCTTTCAAGCCTACATCTAATGGCCAGGCAGAATGGGCAGTCCAAACCATCAAGCAAAGCTCGAAATGCATGTTAGAAGGCTCCCTGCAGACCCGCCTGTCCCGAGTCCTGCTCAGCTACCGCACAAAACCCCACTCGCTCATTGGGGTTCCCCCTGCTGAATTGCTCATGACAAGGCTCTCTCCAGTCCACCCTGATCTCCATGATCATGTCACGGGCAGGCGGCATCAACAAAGCATGATGGCGCAAATTTGTCATGCGATATTGAAGTCAATGACCCTGTAATGGTACTCAACTATGGACATGGTCCCAAATGGCTTGCTGGCACTGTCGTAGCCAAAGAAGGGAGTAGGATGTTTGAGGTCAAACTTGCAAATGGACTAACTTGCAGAAAGCATTTGGACCAAACCAAACTCCGATTCACACTCAGCCACGAGCAATCTGAAGAGGACACCACCAACTTCAACCTTCCTATACACACACAAGTGGCAACCGACATCACGGTCGACCACAAAGCTGAACTCATCGTCCCCAGCAGTCCAGCAAGACCAACCAGCTGTGCAGCATCCCAGCGAAGGCTCAACCATCTCACCTGCACCTGGGTTTGTACCGAGACGATCGACCAGGGAGCAGAAAGCCCCAGATCGTCTCGCCCTGTAAATAAGTATACTATTGACTTTGGTGGGGAGTGATGTTATGTTTGCAACACCTTGTAACCAGCCTTCTACCACCACCAGAGGGCGCATCTGTTGGAGTCCCAAGGGAGTTCAGTATCCCTTAGGAGCACTTTATATAAGCAGGCCTCCCATGCTGTGCTGTCACTCTGGAGTCAGAATAAAGAGACGAAGGTCACACTTAATCAAATCTACAGTACTCAGTCACATTGCTTAATTTGAGAATAATAGTTCTGATCTTTCAAAATTTCCTAGATTCTAGAGCGGTCCCAGTGGATTGGAAGGTAGCAAATGTAACCCCAGTATTTAAGAAAGGAGGGAGAGAGCAAACTGGGAACGAAAAATAAATCTGTAAATGAGCCTGTGATATTTTATTTTACTGCCTTCTCACCCTTCCTCAGCAGCTTTGAATGAAGCTGGCAGATGTTTCTTGAGTTTCAATGTGCCAAGCATGGTGATGTCATGCAACCTGCTCTCCTCCAGCTGCTGCCCTCTGAGTGGCAGTGATCAAGGAGTTATGTGAGCAGGCTGGAGTGGGAGGGGATCGTTTTCAATACAATTGCATTCACATCCTTGAGTCAGCTGGCCAACTCCTCAAAACTAAATCAGAACTTGTCTGTGTGGAAAGTTATTTCATTCTTTAAAAAAAATTATTGTAAATTCCAAATATTTTGCATACGATGGAACTCCTGAAGCAGAATCTAAAGGAACTGATGAATTCATCAGGGCGAAAAGAGAAGCTATTGCTTATGGAGTTTGATGATTAACAAGCATTCGGAAGAGTTTTTTTTAAATGTATGCCACAGAAAATGGATTGAGTTGTGAGCAGATCAGTGTTGGTGCTGATGGTGGTAATGTAGCCCAAAGGTCAAGAGAGACTTGACGTAAATTGATGTGATTTATGTTGTGGCTCAGAAATGCAGCCTCTAAAGGTCAATTATAACTTTTAATTTCCTCATATTGGCCATGCAACTAGTAGAGTGATGGATGGACTGTTTTAGTATTGAACGACTTGTAATAATGGCCTGTAATTTGCGGTCAGCGGCGGTGCGATAGCGATTGGCGCAGACCTCAAAAAAAGCTGCTCAGAGATGACCTCTGTGGCGAAAACTTTAGATTTCTTGGCGTGTAATTGATTGTAGCGCTGTGAATAAGGAATTCTTAGCGTAGTGCAACAGTGACGCCATCAAGCTGTTTAGGCAGCCAAACTCAATGATGTACATTGAAGAATTCTCAGACACCAAACCAGGAAATGAAAAGCACTGATTATCTGTACTTTTAAAAAATGTTCGAGAGTGAAATAAAGTTTGGAACATACACAGGGTTAAGGTATAAGCTGAAATATCACGAACAAACTTAAAACGTTTTTTCAACTAACTTTTATCATAATGGAGAAAATTGACATTGCACAAATATAAAAGTTAGTTTCTCAGGGCTAGCTTGGTTGTTTAGCAGTCAATACGCTGTTAAAATCCAGTGTCAGAGCAGTGAATGACTGACCACAACTCCACAATTTTCACATTTAGATATGCATGCACTAAATCCTGAGCTTATGGTCAGTTTCAGGGGAGTAATGACGACAACGCTAACAGTTTGCTGTCATTAACCCGGCAAAATCCAGGCCGTTGTTTCTTGTTTAGGAGGCGATGGTTTGTTTGAGATGCAAAGGCAGATTGTTTATTTTGAGTCAAGGGGAAAGTTAGAGCATCATACAATCTTACAGCATAGAAGGAGGCCATTCGGCCTGTCATGCCTGTGACAGCTCTTTGAAAAAGCTGTCCAAATTAATCCCTCACCCCAGCTTTTGCCCCATAACACTGCAAATTTCTGTTTCTGTTTCTTTGGCCCTTTATAGTTCAATTGGAAATGTAATGTTGCAGTGACAATGCTTGTATCTACATTATTAAAATGTACTAGATTTCAGGTTTCTATGTCGTGAGTATAATTGTAATTTATTACACCTTTTTGGACCAAATCAGTAAATCTAATTGGCTGAAGAGCTATTGCGGGTGACGAATTTAGTTTAGTTTTTGCCCAATAATGGGCCTTAGCTGGTAGTAGTGAGAGACATCGGCAGAGCTAGACTGTTGCCTACTCGTGACCAAGCTCTTGGCCTGCTCTATATGTTTCCTGCTCTTAAAATGTTTGGAGCTTAAGAGAGTAACAAAAGATGTACTGAGCATCCTTCCAATTACATAATTTATCCCATTTATATTTCAGACCAACGCATGGTAAATATGAGCTGGTTCCTAGGGTACTGAATATATGCTATTTTAAATTCATGGGACAGATTTGGCTACATCGTAGGAGTTGCACAAGGGGAAAAAGTCACTGGTGGGCGTAGTCTATTGGCCCCCTAACAGTAGCAACTCTGTTGGTTGGAGCATAAACCAGGAAATAGTAGGGGCTTATAAAAAGGGAACAGCAATAATCATGGGTGATTTTAACCTCCATATTGATTGGACAAAACAAATTGGCCAGGGTATCCTTGAGGACGAGTTCACTGGATATATTCAAGAAGGAGTTAGATGTGGCCTTTACGGCTAAAGGGATCAAGGGGTATGGAGAGAAAGCGGGAAAGGGGTACTGAGGTGAATGATCAGCCATGACCATATTGAATGGTGGTGCAGGCTTGAAGGGCTGAATGGCCTACTCCTGCACCTATTTTCTATGTTTCTATAAGGGACAGGTTCCTTGAGCAGTATGTAATGGAACCAACCAGGGGGCAGGCTATCTTAGATGTGGTCCTGCATAATGAGACAGGATTAATAAACACTCTCCAAGTAAAGGATCTCCTTGGAAAGAGTGATCATAGCATCATTGAATTTCAAACTCAGATGAAGGGTGAGAAAGTTTGATCTCTAACCAGTGTACTAAGGTTAAATAAAGGAGACTATGAAGGTATGAGGGCAGAGTTGGCTAAAGTGGACTGGGAAAATAGATTGAAGTGTAGGATGATTGATGAACAGTGGTGTACATTTAAGGAGATATTTCACAACTCTCAAGAAAAATATATTCCAGTGAGGAGGAAAGGGTGTAAGAGAAAAGATAGCCATCCGTGGCTAACTAAAGAAATAAAGGACGGTATCCAATTAAAAACAAGGGCATACAAAGTGGCCAAAACTAGTGGGAGGACAGAAGACTGGAAAGCTTTTAAAAGCCAGCAAAGAATGACTAAAAAAAATGATTAAGAAAGGGAAGATAGACTATGAAAGTAAACTAGCACAAAATATAGAACAGCAAGAGTTTCTATAGGTATATAAAAAGGAAAAGAGTGGCTAAAGTAAATGTTGGTCCCTTAGAGGACGAGACCAGGGAATTCGTAATGGGGAGCATGGAGATGTCAGAAACTCTGAACAATATTTTGTATCAGTCTTTACGGTAGAGGACACTAATAATATTCCAACAGTGGATAGTCAAGGGGGGGGGAGGAACGACAATCACAATCACTAAGGAGGTGGTACTCAGTAAAATAATGGGACAAAAGGCAGATAAATCCCCTGGACCTGATGGCTTGCATCCTCGGGTCTTAGAAGTAGCGGCAGGGATTGTGGATGCATTGGTTGTAATTTACCAAAATTCCCTGAATTCTGGGGAGGTCCCAGCAGATTGGAAAACTGCAAATGTAACGACCCTATTTTTTTTTTTAAAAAGGAGGCAGACAAAAAGCAGGAAACTGTAGACCAGTTAGCCGAACATCTGTGGTTGAGAAAATGTTGGAGTCCATTATTAAAGAAGCAGTAGCATTTGGAAAAGCAAAATTCAGTCAGGCAGAATCAGCAGGGATTTATGATGGGGAAGTCATGTTTGACAAATTTGCTGGAATTCTTTGAGGATATAACGAACAAGGTGGATAAAGGGGAACCAGTGGATGTGGTGTATTTGGACTTCCAGAAGGCATTTGACAAGGTGCCATATAAAAGGTTACTGCACAAGATAAAAGTTCACTGTTGGAGGTAATATATTAGCTTGGATAGAGGATTGGCTAACTAACACAAAACAGAGAGTTGGGATAAATGGTTCATTCTCTGGTTGGCAACCAGTAACTAGTGGGGTGCCGCAGGGATCAGTGCTGGGACTCCAACTATTTACTATCTGTATTAACGACTTGGAAGAAGGGACTGAGTGTAACATAGCCAACGCTGACGATACAAAGATGGGAGGAAAAGCAATGTGTGAGGAGGACACACAAAATCTGCAAAAGAACATAGACAGGCTAAGTGAGTGGGCAAAAATTTGGCAGTTGGAGTATAAATTTGGAAAGTGTGAGGTCATGCACTTTGGCAGAAAAAAAAATTAAAAAGCAAGTTATTATTTAAATGGAGAAAGATTGCAGTGTGCTGCAGTACAGTGTGACCTGGGGGTACTTGTGCATGAAACACAAAAAATTAGTGTGCAGGTACAGCAAGTGATCAGGAAGGCCAATGGAATCTTGGCCTTTATTGCAAAGCGGATGGAGTATAAAAGCAGGGAAGTCTTGTTACAGCTATACAGAGTATTGGTGAGGCCACACCTGGAATACTGCATGCAGTATTGGTTTCCATATTTATGAAAGGATATACTTGCTTTGGAGGCAGTTCAGAGAAGGTTCACTAGGTTGATTCCGGAGATGAGGGGTTTGACTTATGAGGAAAGGTTGAGGAGGTTGGGTCTCTTCTCATTGGAATTCAGAAGAATGAGAGGTGATCTTATCGAAATGTATAAAATTATGAGGGGGCTTGACCAGTTGGATGCAGAGAGGATGTTTCCACTGATGGGGGAGACTAGAACTAGAGGGCATAATCTTAGAATAAGGGGCCGCCCATTTAAAACTGAGATGAGGAGAAATTTCTTCAGAAATAGATAGTTTCTTAAACGATAAGGGGTTATGGGGAGCGGGCAGGGAAGTGGACCTGAGTCCATGATCAGATCAGCCACAATCTTATTGAATGGCGGAGCAGACTCGAGGGGCCGTATGGTCTACTCCTATTCCTATTTCTGATGCTCTTATGTTCCCCTTGTGAATATATCGCGAACAGCCTTTGATGTTGAGGAATAGGGATTTTAAATACTTTTTTCTTCAGTTATTTTTTTTTTTTAAAGTGAACTTGCTCAGGTTTAAAAAGTCACAGACTACAGCAGTGAGACTGCATTGGAGCTGTCTCACCGTGACTGGGGACAACAAATATTCACACCTGGCAGCATCTGTGGAGAGAAACAGAGTTAATATTTCAGGTTCGATGACCCTTTCTCAGAGTCATCGACCTGAAATATTAACTCTGTTTCTCTCCACAGATGCTGCCTGACCCGCTGAGATTGCCAGCATTTTCTGTTTTTATTTCAGATTCCAGCATCTGCAGTATATTCCTTTTGTATAACTACTTACGCCCATTGAGTTCACATGGGCACAGCATGGGAGGGGGTCGAGTGGGGGAGTCCATTTAGTTGACATGCCTGCTGGTGAATACCTTCAAGGGTATGATGTCAGAGACATTGGCCCTACTCTTCCTGGGGTCAGAATTGACATAAAGAAAGGGGGATAAAACTATTTTCACAGGCCAATCAGCAAGATTTAAAAACAAGGGACAGCAAGTTACAGACCTTGGGCCCGGAGCTGGAAGCTCAAATGTAGGTGGCTATTTTTTTGCTTTGAAGATGTTTAGAGAAAGAAAATTAACACTGTAAACAATTAAATCAGTCCACAAATGGGACAAGACATAGGATATACAGCACAGAAACAGGCCATTCAGCTCAACTAGTCCATGCTCTACTCGAGTTTCCTCATCTAACTATCAGCATAACCCTCTGTTCCCTTCTCCTTCATATGCTTATCTTGCCTCCCCTTAAATGCATCTATACTATTCACTTCAACCAATCCCTGTGGTAGTAAGTTCCACATTCTCACCATTCTCTGGGTAAAGAAGTTTCTAATGAATTCCCTATTTCTTGGTGACTATCTTATATCGATGTCCTCTAGTTTTGCTCTTCCCCACAAGTGGAAACACTCTTTATGCATCTACTCTATCAAAATGCTTTATAATTCACACATGATTTATAATTTTCTCAATTTTTTAAGGAGAGAAGAGAGATTGAGTGAAGTGGAATTTGCATGATTACTAGCTGTAAAATTAAGTAGCTTAACATTTGTAGCTGGCCATGTCTCCATCCGTCTCTTTAAAGATTGGAGAAGCACGTGAGCGCACGTGTGAAAGAAATGACATGCAGTTCATTTTCACAAGGGGCCTTCTGTTGGGCTCCTACGTAGAAATGCCAAAATGACCATTCTATTTGGCATTTTCGCTTGTGAGGCTCTAATGCAACGTCAAGTTTTATTTTTACCTCAATATAAAATTTAGTTGGAATCTTGTTCAAGTTCATCTCGTCACTTTTTTATAATAATAAAATTTTGTTCTTTCATTCCTGCAGCCAGTCAATGCAGATTCTAAATTGCTGGAAGAATGTCAACTGGGAGCAATTTCTGTGCCTCGCCTCAAAATATTTGTTTCACTTTTACAACCGGATTTCATACAATGACCATGTGGACCCCATGGTTCCTGACGATACTTGTCGGTACAGCGGCAGTAACTGGTAAGTTGTTAGATTACAAAAATAACACACACCTTTAGAGTTAAAATGAGATATTTTTGTAGTGTTTGTTTTGAAGTCAAGGCGAAAATGATACTGAATGTGATTCTGTACAGCAGGAGTGTCCAAGCTTTTTGTCTTTTTGGGCTACCTAGGATTTATGGGCTACCTAGGATTTAACCATCAATGGGGCAAGCAGCATGAAAAACGACCCTATTCAAATGTTCAGGCCCATGATATTCTAACACAACAAAACAGAGAAGAAATGTTAGCACAAATAAAAATTCAGTCTTCTGGGTTTTGAGGACTTGGTTGCCAGTGCTCAAGGACTTTGTACAACCCACGGGTCATTGTTTGGATACCTCTGTTCTTTACTGTGTATAATTTTCTAATGATGAATGACTGACTGACGAGTTTTTAGATAATGATTTGGTTGATAAAGGCAGTATTGGCTAAGTTCTACAGACCCGAGGGTGGCAGGTTTGATTCCCGGTTAATTTTGAGTTAGCTGAACTGGGGGGGTGGGGGGGGACACTTGGGAGTGCGACAGTGGGCTATGGAAGGGAATTTGCTTTGGTTCTTGCTCCTGAAGGCTGTCCAATTGACACCTTCTGGAAGTGTGCATGGATAGACATTGGGTGAATCTTGACTGTGATCACCCATTGGACTAAATAGCCTGCCAATACTCACTTTTTAGAATCATAGAAACATAGAAAATAGGTGCAGGAGTAGGCCATTAGGCCGTTCGAGCCTGCATCACCATTCAATAAGATCATGGCTGATCATTCACCTCAGTGCCCCTTTCCTGCTTTCTCTCCATACCTCTTGATCCCTTTAGCCGTAAGGGCCATATCTAATTCCCTCTTAAATATATCCAATGAACTGGCATCAACAACTCTCTGCGGTAGGGAATTCTACAGGTTAACAATTCTGAGTGAAGCAGTTTCTCCTCATCTCAGTCCTAAATGGCTTACCCCTTATCCTTAAGACTGTGTCCCCTGATTCTGGACTTCCCAACATCGGGAACATTCTTCCTGCATCTAACCTGTCCAGTCCCGTTAGAATTTTATATGTTTCTATGAGGTCCCCTCTCATCCTTCTAAACTCCAGTGAATAAAAGTCCAGTCGATCCAGTCTCACCTCGTATGTCAGTCCAGTTATCCCGGGAGTCAGTCTGGTGAACCTTCGTTGCACTCCCTCAATAGCAAGAATGTCCTTCTTCCTCAGATTAGGAGACCAAAACTGAACGCAATATTCCAGGTGAGGCCTCACCAAGGCCCTGTGCAACTGCAGTGAGACCTCCCTGCTCCTATACTCAAAACCCCTAGCAATGAAGGCCAACATACCATTTGCCACCTTCACCGCTTGCTGTACCTGCATGCCAACTTTCAATGACTGATGTACCATGACACCCAGATCTCCTTGCACCTCCCCCTTTCCAAATCTGCTGCCATTCAGATAATATTCTACCTTCGTGTTTTTGCCCCCAATTTGGATAACCTCACATTTATCCACATTATACTGCATCTGCCATGTATTTGCCCACTCACCTAACCTGTCCAAGTCACCCTGCAGCCTCTTTGTGTTCTCCTCACAGCTCTCACCGCCACCCAGTTTAGTGTCATCTGCAAACTTGGAGATATTACACTCAATTCCTTCATCCAAATCATTAATGTATATTGTAAATAGCTGGGGTCCCAGCACTGAACCCTGCGGCACCCTACTAGTCACTGCCTGCCATTCTGAAAAGGACCTGTTTATCCCAACTCTCTGCTTCCTGTCTGCCAACCAGTTCTCTATTCACGTCAGTACATTACCCCCAATACCATGTGCTTTAATTTTGCACATCAGTCTCTTGTGTGGGACCTTGTCAAAAGCCTTTTGAAAGTCCAAATACACCACATCCACTGGTTCTCCCTTGTCCACTCTACTCGTTACATCCTCAAAAAATTCCAGAAGATTTATCAAGCATGATTTCCCTTTCATAAATCCATGTTGACTTGGACCGATCCCGTCACTGCTTTCCAAATGCGTTGTTATTTCATCTTTAATAATTGATTCCAACATTTCCCCCACTACTGATGTCAGGCTAACTGGTCTATAAATTACATGTTTTCTCTCCCACCTTTTTTAAAAAGTAGTGTTACATTAGCTACCCTCCAGTCCATAGGAACCGATCCAGAATCGATAGACTGTTGGAAAATGATCCCCAATGCATCCACTATTTCTAGGGCCACTTCCTTAAGTACTCTGGATGCAGACTATCAGGCCCCAGGGATTCAGTCCCATCAATTTCCCGAACACAATTTCCTGCCTAATAAGGATATCCTTCAGTTCCTCCTTCTCACTAGACCCTCGGTCCCCTAGTATTTCCGGAAGGTTATTTGTGTCTTCCTTCGTGAAGACAGAACCAAAGTATTTGTTCAACTGGTCTGCCATTTCTTTGTTCCTCATTATAAATTCACCTGAATCTGACTGCAAGGAACCTACGTTTGTCTTCACTAATCTTTTCTTCACATATCTATAGAAGCTTTTGCAGTCAGTTTTTATCACACAAGAATGGCTAATTGGTAAGGTGTCTGAAGGCTGTGCCATGTGGGGTATAGCAGACAAGCTTCACACCACAGATGTTCACTCACTGAGGGTGAATTTCGACCCTCTATTGACTGACTTTTAACTTGATAAAATTTGTCTGTATGGCACAGTTTATTCGTCGAAAACAGTAGAGCTTGGATTGACCCTCGTTTTATATTGTATTCACATTCTGCAATATTTGAGGCCCATGCTCTTGGCTTCCTTTCCATGAGTGAAATTATTATAAACTTTCCTCTCTTGAATGCCTGCTATGATGAAACAGTTGTGTGGTTCAAAGTCAGCCTTGGAAAAATGAAAATTCCTTCCATCTGCATTCAAAAATTGAATATGAAACTTGTGACCTCGCAGTTGGAGATTTACAGTAGTTCTCTACTTGTAGATAATTACATGGATGTGTAAAGCCACCCCAGTAAATGATATTGCCAATGGCTCTCGAACTTTACAATAATGCACCACATAAAACTGTGGTGAAAGAACCCCCCTGATGCCATAAAGATTAAAGCTGAAGAGTCTTGCAGCAACATTTTATTTAAAAGGAGGCTATGATCAATTATTTGCATTCCTGGTGAAATTTGCTGCTACTAATGTGCACCTTGACTTTAATAAATAAGTAAATATGTTTTTTGCAGATATTCTTAGAACTGGGAGGATGTAATTAATGTCCTCAAGGATACCATACCTATTTATAACACCAAAAATAACTTGCATTTATATAGCGCCTTTAATTTCGTAAAACATCCCAAGGCGCGAGTGATACAAGACAAAGACCGAGACACACAAGCAGAAATGAGGTCAGATGACCAAAAGCTTGGTCAATGTGGTAGGTTTTAAGGAGCAACTTGAAGGAGGAGAGAGAGATGGGAGAGGTTGAGAGGGAATTCCAGAGCTTGAGGGCCTTGGCAGCTGAAGGCACAGCCGCCAATGGTGGAGTGATTAAAATCAGTGATGCCCAAGAGGCTAGAATTAGAGGAGCGCAGATATTGTTCGGGTTGGGGGGAGGGGCTGAAGGAGATTAGAGATAGGGAGGGGCAAGGCCATCGAGGGATTTGAAAACACGGATAATTTTAAAATCAAGACATTGCTTAACCGGGACCCAATGTAGGTCAGCGAGCACATGAGTGATGGGTGAACGGGACTTGGTGAGAATTAAGACACGGGCAGCTGAGTTTTTGATGACCAAATTTATGTAGGGCAGAATGTGGGAGATCAGCCAGGAGTGCGTTGGAATAGTCAAATTTAGAGGTAACAAAGGCATGGACGAGGGTCTCAACAGCAGATAAGCTGAGTCAAGGAGATGGGCGATGTTAGAGAGGTGGAAATGGGCGGACTTAGTTATGCCACGGATATGTGGTCAGAAGTTCATTTCAGGGTTAAATATGACACCAAGGTTGCGAACAGTCTAGTTCAGCCTCACAGATTTTAGGGAGAGGGATGGAGACTGTGGTTAGGGAATGGGGAACAAAGAAAATGGCTTTTGTCTTCCCAGTAGTTAATTAGAGAAAATGTCTGCTCATCCAGTACTAAGATGAGAAATCTGACAATTTAGGCTTCATAGAGGGGTGGAGAGAAGTGGTGGGGAGGTAGAGCTGGTTGTCATCAGCGTACATGTGGAAACTGATGCTGAGTTTTCAGATAATGTCGCCGAGGGACAGCATGCAGATGAGAAATAGGAGGGGACCACAGAGAGATCCTTGGGGAAAACCAGAGATAACGATGCGGAAGCAGGAAGAAAACCCAGTGCAGGTGATTCTCTGGCTACGATTAGATAAATAAGAATGGAACCAGGCGAGTGCAGTCCCACCCAGCTGGACAATGGTTGGAGGAGGATGGAGTGGTCAGCTGTGTCAAAGGCTGCAGACAGGTCAAGAAGGATGGGGAGGGATTGTGTCATCATCGGAATTGAGGAAGACTTGCTTCCACTCCGAAAGTGAGCCCTGTCGTGTATCCTACATGGCTACTATTGGTACTATCACAAGGTATGCCACCAGAGGCACATCGCAGTGGGAGACTCCTCGGTTACCTGTGTAGGTGTGCCTTGCCTAGTATAAAAGGCAGGCCACCAGGTGTGATCCTCACTCTGGAGTTAACTAATAAAGGACTCGGGTCACTACAGTTCAAGTACAACACATTGTCTCGTGGAATCATTACTAGAGCATCGATGGACACCAAGCCCTTTGGTGGCTGAACAGTCCAATACGAGAGCCACAAACCCTGTCACAGGTGGGACAGACATTCGTCGGGGGAAGGGGGGGTGGGACTGATTTGCCGCACACTCCTTCCACTGCCTGCGCCTGACCTCTTCACGCTCGCGGCGTTGAGATTCGAAGAGCTCAACGCACTCCCGGATACACTTTCTCCACCTCGGGTGGTCTTTTGCCAGGGACTCCCAGGTGTCAGTGGTGATGTCGCACTTTACCAAGGAGGCTTTGAGGGTGTGCTTGTAACTTTTCCGCTGCCCACCTTTGGCTCGTTTGCCGTGAAGGAGCTCCACATAGAGCAATTGCTTAAGGAATCTCTTGTCTGGCATGCAAACTGTGGCCTGCCCAGCGAAGCTGATTGAGTGTGGTGTAAGATTTCCATATGTCTCTGGGCTTACATTTGACAGTGAGGCGATTCTTTCAAAACAATTGGCACAGTTTATTAAAAACACACACATGCATTTAACAGCAGTCGTCAAATATCCGACAGATCTACCTGAGATACAATGAGGTTATAATAAAGAGTGCTATACGTTGCGTCCCTTTGGCTGGCTGGTTTGAACACATGGTTTGGCTGGTCTTCAACAGGAGGTCTTTTGCCGTGCGCCCAGCAGGGAGCGAAGAGAGGAAATAAAAGTTTCTGGCTTGCGTTTTTTATATTCCACAAGGCCATTGTCCTCAGAAAGCCTCCCGATTGGACTTTGGTTCCAGGGCAGCTTCTTATTGGCTCTCCTCACACATGTGGCTGTCTGGTCTGGCCCAGCCATCTCTGATTAGTTTAAATGGCTTTCCAATACACGAAAGCCTTGCGGCAGCTCTGGGGCTTTCATTTTGTTTCTTATAAAACTTAGCCCATGCTGGCAATCTGTGGGCTTCCATTTTACCTCAACACAAACAGGCCTTTCTGTATAATCTACACTTTTAACATTTATGCATACACAGAATCAATTAATAAACACTTTTATTCTTAGTGGTCAGTGCTTCAATGCTGGGGATGTTAGCCTGGGCGAGGACACTGATGTTGGTGCGCCTGTCCTCCCAGGGGATTTGCAGGATCTTGCGGAGACATCGTTGGTGATACACCTCCAGCGACTTAAGGTGCCTTCTATACATCGTCCATTCCTCTGATCCATACAGGAGGGCGGGTATTACTACAGCCCTGTAGACCATGAGCTTTGTGGTAGATTTGAGGGCCTGGTCTTCGAACACACTTTTCCTCAGGCGGCTAAAGGCTGCACTGGCACACTGGAGGTAATGTTGAATCTCCACATCAATGTCTGCCTTTGTTGATAAAAGGCTCCCGAGGTATGGGAAGTGGTTCACATTGTCGAGCGCCACGCCGTGAATTTTGATGACTGAGGGAGCAGTGCTGTGCGGCGAGGACAGACTGGTGGAGAACCTTTGTCTTACGGATGTTAAGCGTAAGGCCCATGCTTTCATATTCCTCGGTGAATACATTGACTATATCCTGGAGGTCAGCCTCAGAATGTGCGCAGACGCAGACGTCGTCCGCGTACTGCAGCTCAACGACAGAGTTTGGGTTGATCTTGGACCTGGCCTGGGGGCGGCGAAGGTTAAACAGCTTCCCACTGGTTCTGTAGTTTAGTTCCACTCCAGCGGGGAGCTTGTTGACTGTGAGGTGGAGCATGGCAGCGAGGAAGATTGAGAAGAGGGTTGGGAGCAGCCTTGTTTGATCCCAGTCCGGACGTGGATTCGGTCTGTAATGGAACCACAGGATAACGATCATGGCCTGCATGTCGTCATGAAGCAGGTAAAGGATGTTGCCAAACTTTTGGGGGCATCCAAAACGGAGGAGGATGCTCCATAAGCCCACACAGTTGACTGACAAAGGCCTTTGTAAGATCGAAAAAGGCCATGTATAAGAGCTGTCGCGCTGCAAAGATCATGTCCGTTGTGCCCCGTAGGGGACAAAATCCGCATTGTGACTCCGGGAGGAGCTCCTCGGCCACAGGGAGAAGACGGTTGAGGAGAACTCCAGCGACAACCTTCAGTGGCTGATAGCAAGGAGATTCCCCTGTAGTTGCTGCAGTCGGACTTGTCCCCCTTTTTAAAGATGGTCATGATCACTGCATCTCTGAGATCTCCCAGCATGCTCTCCTCCCTCCAAATGAGAAAGTTGAGGTCATGTATCCGCGCCAACAGCACATCTCCGCCATACTTTAGCACCTCAATAGGAATTCCATCCGCACCCATGGCCTTATTGTTCTTGAGCTGTTTTATGGCTTTTCCTACCTCGTGCAGCGTTGGGGTTTCACTGAGGTGGTGGTGGGTCGCATGCTGCGGGATGGAGTTGAGAACACTCGAGTCAAAGGCAGAGTCTCGATTGAGATCTTCAAAGTGCTCCTTCCAGCGGGCCCTGACGGCCTCGGTGTCTTTGATGAGTGTTTTCCCGTTCTTGGCCAGGATTGGGGTGGGGCCTTGGAAGTTTGGACCGTAGGTGGCCTTGATTGCAGTGAAGAATCCTCGCATATCATGGCTGTCGGCCAGTTGTTGTATCTCCTGTGCTTTCTCCATCCACCACCTGTTCTTTAGATCCCAGGCCTTTTGTTGGACCTCAGCCTTGAGCTGTCTGTGACGCTGCTTTGCAGCTCCCGAGTTGGGTTGTTGCTTGAGGCTCAGAAATGCTCTGCGCTTATGATCTATTAGTTCTTGGATCTCCTGATCATTTTCATCAAACCAGTCCTGGTGTGTTCTGGTTGAGTGACCAAGTGTGTCTTCACAGACACTGGTTATGGAGACCTGGAGGGCAGACCAAGCGCTGTGGGCATTCAACATATCAGGGTCATCAAGGCACGCCAGATTAGCTGTGAGCTGGCTGTATAGGGCTCTCTTAGCTGGGTCTTGAAGTGCCCCGGCATTAACTTTTTTGCGGCACTGATTCTGCTGTCCCCTCTGCTTTGGGGCTATGTTTATATTGATGATGGATTGGATTAGGCGGTGGTCTGTCCTGCAGTCGTCAGCTCCTGTCATGGCATGGGTGATGCGCACATCCTTGCGATCCCTGGCTCGGATGATGACATAATCGAGCAGGTGCCAGTGTTTGGAGCGAGGGTGTTGCCATGATGCCTTGTATTTGTCCCTCTGGCGGAACGGTGTTGGTGATGAGGAGTTCATGTTCTAGACATTTTGTCAGCCGTAGGGTAACGCTGGAATTGGCTTTCCCTACCCCCTCTCTGCTAATCGCACCTCCCCAGAGGGCTTTGTCTTTGCCGATCCTGGCATTAAAGTCACCGAGGAGGATCAATTTGTCGCCCATGGGGATGCGGGACAGGGATGTCTCGAGGTTGGAATAAAAGCCCTCTTTAGCCTCATCTGTTGCATCGAGTGTTGGGGCGTACGCACTGATGACTGTGGCACATTGGTTCTGGGATAGGGTAAGGCGAAGACTCATGAGGCGTTCGTTAACCCCGCAGGGGGAGTCTTTGAGGCAGTCGACCAGTTCATTTTTGACGGTGAAGCTGACTCCATGAAGGTGGTGTTCTTCCTCTGGTTTTCTTTTCCAAAATAAGGTATAACCTCCACTATGTTCCTTGAGCTGGCCTTCCCCTGCCCACCGGGTCTCGCATAGGGCGGCGATGTCGATGTCTAAACGTCTAAGGTCCCGGGCAACTATGGCGGTGTCGACCTGTTGTTGTTGGAATTGTCTGAGGGTCCTGACGTTCCAGGTCCCGAACTTCATATTAGCAAAGTGGAAGATGCCTGTGCGTGAGTTCTTTTAACGTGGGGTGGCCACTGCACACCGGCAACCACACGGGCTTAGCTGAGTAAGGTCTTGGTCCAGTGGCAAGGGGGTCCAAGACGACTGGAGACCAGGCACAGCTGTATAAGTCTAATTGCCTACGGCGAGGTGTTGGCCGCAAGTTCGGCACCGATTAGCGCCATTGATGGTAGGCGGCCCGAGGTGGTTGGGGGGAGGCATTGGGAAGGTCAGCTGTCCACTCGAGTTCCGAGGGATGTTTTGGAAAGTTTCTTCCAAGGTTAAAAATTTCCCCAGAGGTTTCCAAGTTGTTTTAAAAGTTTGAGTTGAAAAGTATTTCCAAATTATTTTTTTAAAGTTATACAGGTTGATTGAAGGTTTAATAAATAGATTAAGAGTTGGTTAAAAGTTGATGAAGTCTAAAATGTAAATCAAGTTGTTTAGAAGTTAGTGTTCACCGCGAGCGACCGAAGGCAGGTACAGCCGTCGTTGGAGTGTCAGGCTGGTTGGCCGAAGGGACCCGGAGTGCGTCGTTGGGCCGGGATGGCTGGCCGAAGGGACCCGGAGTGTGTCGTTGGGCGGGCCAGCCAGCTGGCCAAAGGGACCCGGAGTGCTGAATATACTCCCATGATGTACAAAGCCCTGGCTAGACCACACCTGGAGCACTGCGGGGAAGTAGAGGCCCAGTCGTCTGCGAAGGGGGTTCAAACGCCTGGTCGCCGCCGGAGAGAGGTCTGGACGCTGCCAGGGGCCCGAAAACCTTGGCCCGCTGCAATCCCGGGCCGAATGGCTTCCCCGCACCTGGCCTGCTGCAGAAATAGGAGGGGGACCACCGATATATCCTCGGGGGGACACCAGAGATAACGATGCGGAAGTAGGAAGAAAACCCATTGCAGTGATTCTCTGGCTACGATTAGAGAGATAAGAATGGAACCAGGCGAGTCCAGTCCCACCCAGCTGGACGACGGTTGGAGGAGGATAGAGTGGTCAGCTGTGTCAAAGGCTGCAGACATGTTCAGAAGGATGAGCAGGGATTGTGTACCTTTGTCACAGTCACAAAGGATGTCATTTGTGACTTTGAGAACCGTTTTGGTACTGTGACGGGGCGGAAACCTGATCGAAGGGATTCAAACATGGAGTTCTGGGAAAGGAGGCACGGATTTGGGAGGCAACAGCATGTTCAAGGATATTGAAGAGCAAAGGGAGGTTGGAGTTGGGGGCATAGCTTGCAAGGACGGAGGAGTCGAGGTTCTTTTGAGGAGAGGGGGATGACTGCAGATTTGAAAAAGAGGGGACAGTACCTGAGGAGCGAGAACCATTAACCATGTCGAATAACATGTATCCAAAAAAGGAAGTTGAGTATTCAGCAGTTTAGTGGGAATAGGGTTGAGGGAGCAGGAAGTGGGTCTCATCGACAAGGTGAGCACGGAGATGGCATGAGGGGAAATCGGAGAGAAACTGGAGAAAGATGAGAGTTCAGGGCTAGGACAGGGGAAACCTTGGAGAAAGTTTGGCCTGGTGGGCAAGGGGAAGGAAGGGAAGTGGCAGAGGCAGCTGATCGGATGGTCTCAATCTTGGAGACAAACGTCCATGAGCTCCTCGCACTTGTTGTTGGAGGCAAGGTTGCAGGGGACAGTGGAGAGTGGTTTAAGAAGATGGTTAGCAGTTGAGAATAGAAGCCAGGGGTTATCTTTGCATTCCAGAATGATCCTGGAATGGTGGGTAGTTTTGGCAGATGAGAGCAGGACCCGATAATGCTTTGTGGTCAGCCAGATCTGACGTTGAATGGCTAAATCAGTTGCCCACCCTATCCATTCAATGCTGTGTCCCTGGGAATTAAGGAAACAAAGATGAAAGCTTTACCAGGGGGAACTACCATTGTGAGCGAGAATAATGGTTTTAATAGCGACTAGGGCATCAAAGGCAGTGGTGATGGTGAGGGTGTGATTCAGCAGATAGGTAACTGCAGAAATGTCAGTGAATGGAGGGCCAAAGGCTGGGCAGTTGGGATTTCGCAAATACAGTTGACTTTTTTTCCAGAGGCGGACACAGAAGAAAGTAGGGTTGGAGGAGGAGGGGCGAGGGGTGGAGGGGGCAGGCAATGGGAGGAGGATGTGGGTGGAGAGAGTTACAGCGAAGTGGTCAGAGATGGCCTTATCTGCGATTGATGTGATGGGAGTGGCGAGGCCATAAGAGGTGGTAAGATCGAAGGATGGCCGTGAATATGGGTTGGGGGGTTCACATGGAGGAAGAGATTAAGGGAGTAGAGGAGGGTGTCATGAACTCAAGGCGAGAGAGCATGAGGAATTTAGATTGAGGTTGAAATCAGCGAGGATGAGAAGTCGCTCGATGCAGAGGCTGAGAGGAAAGCAGGGAAGATGATATGGTATTTTTATGGCACTTGGGTGGGCGGTAGAGAACGATAATTTTAAATGAGAGGTGAGAGGGGTGGAACAAGGTGAGATGGTCAAAGAAGGAGAGTGTGCCAGAGGAGTAGGGGGCAGACCAAGGTTCCATCAGAGGCAGGATGTCGATGCAATTATCTACAATAAGCTCATGGATGGCAAGGGCCTTGTTCACAAGTGAACAGACATTCTGGTGGGAGATGCCGAATGTTTATTATATCTGGGTTTGGGCATAGAGGCACAATATCAAAATTCAGTGACTATCAAATCCCTCCATGGCCTCGCCCCTCCCTATCTCTGCAACTCGCTCCAGCCCTACATCCCTCTGATATATCTGCGCTCCTCCAATTCTGATCTCTTGAACATCCCTGATTTTAATAGCTCCACCATTGGCGAGCATGCCTTCAGCCTCCAAGCCCTAAGTTCTGGAATTCTTTCCCTAAACCTCTCCGCCTCTCTTTCCTCCCTTCAGACGCTCCTTAAAACCAACTCTTTCACCAAGCTTTTGATCATCTGCCCTAATATCCTTATGTGGCTTAGTGTCAAATTTTGTCTGATAACACTCCTATGAAGCACGTTGGGACATTTTACTGCATTAAAGTTGCTATATAAATACAAGCTGTTAGAGTGTGCTTAACTGAAGAAAACTGTAAGTGACTTCAGGAGAAGATAGACTCATCAGATTAGGTAAATATTAGGTGAAATCTAATGCGGAGAAATGCATGTTGATACATTTTTAGTCAAAGAATAAGGAGAGGCCATATAATGGTAAAACTTGAAAAGGACTGGAGGAGCAAAGATAATTCATGGTTCAGATACACAAATCTCGCCAAGTGACAAGTTAACGAAGCTGTGGAAGGAAAAGCACGTAGCATGCTAGGTGTTCTAAATACACGTGTGGAGTACACACGTGTGGAGTACAATACCAAAGTGGTAATGCTAAACTGGACAAATCACTGGTTAGGCTGCAGTTAGAATATTGTGCCCACATTTGGTCACCTTGCTTGAAAAATGTCAAGCCTGCTGAGATTCGGTAAGATGCGGGCATAATTAAGAAGTTTGCAGATGATACAAAAATTGGCCTTGTGGTTGATGGTGACGAAGAAAGCTGTAGTCTGCAGGAAGGTATCAATGGACTGGTCAAGTGGGTAGAAAAGTGGCACATGGAATTCAATCGAGAAATATGAGGTGAGCATTTGGGGAGGGTTAACAAGGCAAGGGAATACAAAATTAATGGTAGGATAATGAGAAGTGCAGAGGGACCTTGGAGCGCATGGCCATAGATAACTGAAGGAAAGATAGATAAGGTGATTAAGAAGGCTTTCTGTTGTGTATCTGTAAAGCATGCACACTCATGTTCCGCCACCAGGAAGCGCATCCCCTTAAGTACCAAGGGATCCCAGTATCCCTTGGGAGCACTGTATATAAGCCGGCCCCAAAGGCCTGTTCCTCACTCTGGAGTGTCTTATTAAAGACTGAGGTCACTGTTACTTTAACCTCCCTGTGTGCAGTCTCATCTGTGTTAGGAACACAATAACTGGCAACGAGTATACGAATCCAACGCAAAGATGCAGCAAACTGTGGGCATCCTGGAGAAGTTCTCGGAGGGTGAGGACTGGGAAGCCTATGTCGAATGGCTAGACCAGTACTTTGTAGCCAACGAGCTGGACGGAGAAGGAAGCGCTGCAAAAAGGAGAGCGGTCCTCCTCACGGTCTGCGGGGCACCGACCTACAGCCTCATGAAGAATCTTCTGGCTCCGGTGAAACCCATAGATAAGTCGTATGAGGAGCTGTGTACACTGGTTCAGGAGCATCTTAATCCGAGGGAGAGCGTGCTGATGGCGAGGTGTCGGTTCTACAC
Source organism: Pristiophorus japonicus (assembly GCF_044704955.1). NCBI lineage: Eukaryota > Metazoa > Chordata > Chondrichthyes > Pristiophoridae > Pristiophorus > Pristiophorus japonicus. Next base: position 213,180,796 of record NC_091977.1, on the reverse strand, counting down.
GTGCCAGCGATCTGAAGGTCAGGAAGTGGCGAGCTACGTCGCCGAGCTAAGGTGACTTGCAGGACAATGTGAGTTTGATGGCTACCTGGAGCAGATACTCAGAGACTTTTTGTACTGGGCATTGGCCACGAGACCATCCTATGAAAATTTTTGACTGCAGAGACACCGACCCTCAGTAAGGTCATTGCGATAGCACAGGCGTTTATGTCCACCAGTGATAACACCAAACAAATCTCTCGGCACACAAGTGCTAGCAATGTTCATAAAATAACCGGAACTGTGTTTGCGAGCAGAAAAGTACAGGGCAGAAACCACGAGTTTGCAACTGCCAGCAGGCCTCAGGTGACCCAGATGACTGAGTCCCCAACAAAAGATGAATGCAAGGCAATTCACACCTTGTTGGCGTTGTGGAGGCTTCCATTCAGCCTATTCATGCCGCTTCAAAGAGTATGTTTGCAAGAGCTGTGGAACAATGGGGCACCTCCAACGAGCTTGCAGACAAGCTGCAAGCTCTGCAAAACCTGCTAACCACCACATGGCAGAGGAAGATCGGTCCATGGTGGATCAAAGCAATTTCGAGCCTCAGAGAGGAGGCAGATGGTGAAGTACACTGGGTGCACACATTTTCGACGAAATCGCCACCTATAATGTTAAATGTAAAATTGAATGGCTTACCCATAGCCATGGAACTGGACACTGGTGCTAGCCAATCCATCATGAGTAAAAAGATGTTTGAGAGACTGTGGTGCAACAAGGCACTCAGCCCCAGCCATACGAAACTGAGAACGTACACCAAAGAGCTCACCACTGCCCTGGGCAGCGCCATGGTCAAGGTCATCTACGAGGGCACGGTGCACGAACTGCCACTCTGGATTGTCCCGGGTGATGGCCCCACACTGCTTGGAAGGAGCTGGCTGGGCAAAATCCGCTGGAACTGGGATGAAATCCGAGCGCTATCACATGTCGATGAGGCCTCATATACCCAGGTTCTTATTAAATTTCCTTCCCTTTTTGAGCCAGGCATTGGAAACTTTTCCGGGGCGAAGGTGCGGATCCACTTGGTCCCAGAGGCACGACCCATTCAGCACAAGGCGCGAGCGGTACCTCACATGATGAGGGAGAGAGTGGAAATCGAGCTGGACAGGCTGCAACGTGAGGGAATCATCTCCACAGTGGAATTCAGCACGTATGCCAGCCCGATTGTTCCAGTACTCAAAAGTGATGGCACGGTCAGGATTTGCAGCGATTATAAAGTAACTATTAATCGTTGCTTGCTACAGGACCAATACCCGCTACCTATGGCAGACGACCTATTTGCAACACTGGCAGGAGGCAAGACGTTCACCAAGCTCGACCTGACTTCGGCCTACATGATGCAGGAGCTGGAGGAGTCTTCGAAGGGCCTCAACTGCATCAAGACGCACAAGAAACTGTTCATCTACAACAGATGCCCATTTGGAATTCCGTCGGCTGCTGCGATCTCCCAGAGAAACATGGAGAGCCTACTCAAGTTGGTACCACGCACGGTGGTTTTTCAGGACGACATATTGGTCATGGGTTGGGACACTGTCGAACACCGACAAAACCTGGAGGAGGTCCTCCAGCGACTGGATCACGTTGTGCTGCAGCTGAAGAGGTCGAAATGCGTCATCATGGCAACAGAAGTGGAGTTTTTGGGGAGAAAGATCATGGCGGACGACATTCGGCCCACAGACACCAAGCCAGAGGCTATCAGGAACGCGTCCAGGCCACAGGACGTCATGGAGCTGGGACTCCAACTATTTTGGTAACTTCCAACCAGGGTTAACACCCTCTTAGAGCCCCTACATGTGTTATTGCGTAAAGATGAGAACTGGGTATGGGGAAAAAAATCAAGTAATTGCTTTTGAGAAAGCCAGAAACATTTTATGCTCCAACAAGCTGCTTGTATTGTAAAAGACTTGTGTTAGCATGTGATGTGTCGTCGTACGGAGTCCGGTGTGTATTTCAACAAGCTAACATTGCGGGGATGTTGTAACCTGTCGCCTGTGCCTCCAGGAGCTTGTCTAAGGCCGAGAGGGCCTACAGCATGATTGAGAAAGAGACATTAGCGTGTGTGTTCGGGGTAAAGCAGATGCATCAGTACCTGTTTGGCCTCAAATTTGAGCTGGACACTGATCACAAGCCACTCATATCCCTGTTCGCTGAAAACAAGGGGATAAATACTAATGCCTCAGCCTGTATACAAAGGTGGGCACTCGCGCTATCAGCGTATAACTATACTATCCGCCACAGGCCAGGCACCGAGAACTGTGCGGATGCTCTCAGTCGGCTACCATTGCCTACCACGGGGGTGGAAATGGCGCAAACTTGTTGATGGTGGCGCAGCCCGCAGACTTGTTGATGGTCATGGAAGCGTTTGAAAATGATAACTCACCTGTCACGGCCCGTCAGATTAGGACATGGACCAGCCAAGATCCTCTGCTGTCCCTCGTAAAAAAAACTGTGTACTGCATGGGAGCTGGGCCAGCATCCCCATTGAAATGCAAGAGCTAATCAAGCCGTTCCAGCGGTGAAAGGACGAGCTGTCCATTCAGGCAGACTGCCTGTTGTGGGGTAACCGCGTAGTGCTACCCAAAAAGGGCAGGGAGATGTTCATCTCGAATCTCCACAGCACACACCCGGGTATAGTAATGATGAAAGCGATAGCCAGATCCCATGTGTGGTGGCCCGGTAATGACTCTGACTTAGAGTCCTGTGTATGGCAATGCCGCGTGTGTGCTCAGTTGAGCAATGTGCCCAGAGAGGCACCACTAAGTTTGTGGCCCTGGCCCTCCAGACCATGGTCGAGGATCCATGTCGACTATGCGGGCCCGTTTCTCAGTAAAATGTTCCTGGTGGTGGTGGATGCTTTTTCAAAATGGATTGAATGTGAAATAATGTCGGGAAGCACCGCCGCCACCACCATTGAAAGCCTGAGGGCCATGTTTGCCACCCACGGCCTGCCTGACATACTGGTCAGTGACAACGGGCCATGTTTCACCAGTGCCGAATTTAAAGAATTCATGACCCGCAATGGGATCAAACATGTCACCTCAGCCCCATTTAAACCAGCCTCCAATGGGCAGGCAGAGCGGGCAGTAGAAACAATCAAGTCACAGAAGGCTCACTCCAAACCCGCCTGTCCCGAGTACTGCTCAGCTACCGCACAAAACCCCACTCGCTCACAGGGGTGTCCCCGGCTGAGCTACTCATGAAAAGGACACTTAAAACCAGACTCTTGCTGGTCCACACCAACCTGCATGATCAGGTAGAGAGCAGGCAACAGCAACAAAATGTAAACAATGGTCGCGCCACTGTGTCATGAAAAATTGATCTGAATGACCCTGTTTGTGCTAAACTATGGACATGGTCCCAAGTGGATCGCGGGCACGGTGATAGCTAAAGAAGGGAGTAGGGTGTTTGTAGTCAAACTAGACAATGGACAAATTTGCAGTAAGCACCTGGACCAAACGAGGCTGCGGTTCACAGACTGCCCTGAACAACCCACAGCAGACACCACCTTTTTCGAGCCCACAACACACACCCAAAGGATCAACGACACCATCCCGGACCAGAAATTGAACCCATCATGCCCAATAGCCCAGCAAGGCCAGGCTCACCCAGCAGCCCTGCTGGGCCAACAACACGCCAGCCCAGCGAGGGCACAGCCAACACACCAGAACAGACATTTGTACCGAGGTGGTCCACCAGGGAAAGAAAGGCTCCCGACTGCCTCACCTTGTAAATAGTTTTCACTTTGACTTTGGGGGGGGGGGGAGTGATGTTGTGGATCTGTAAAGCATGCACTGCCATATTCCGCCACCAGGGAGCTCACCCCCTGAAGTCCCAAGAGATCCCAGCATCCCTTGGGAGCACAGTATATAAGCCGGCCCCTAAGGCCTGTTCCTCACTCTGGAGTGTCTTAATAAAGACTGAGGTCACTGTTACTTTAACCTCCCTGTGTGCAGTCTCATCTGTGTTAGGAACACATTACTTTCCTTTATTAGCTAAGGCTTTATTAGATGAGGCATAGAATACAAGAGCAAGGAGGTGATGCTTGAATTGTGTAAAACATTGTTTGACCACAGCTAGAGTACTGGTTACAGTCTCTGGTCACCACATTACAGGAAAGTTGTGAATGCCCTAGAGAGGGTGCAGAGGAGATTTACAAGGATGTTGCCAGGCCTGGTGAATTTTAGCTATGAGGCAAGATTGAATAGGCTGGGGGATGTTTTCTTTTAAACAGAGGAGAATGAGGGGAGACTTGTGCATAAAATTGAGGGGCCTAGATAGAGTGAACAGGAAGGACCTACTTCCCTTAGCTGAGAGGTCAATATCCAGGAACATAGATTTCAACTAATTGGTAGAAGGATTAGAGGAGAGTTGAGGAGAACTTTTTTCACCCAGAGGGTGGTTGGGGTCTGGAACTCACTGCCAGAAAGGGTGATAGAGGCAGAGACCCACATGACATTAAAAGAGTACTTGGATATGCACTTAACATGCCGTAACCTCATCATCATCATCGGCAGACACTTGGAGTCGAGGATGACTTGCTTCCACTCTACGGGCCCAAGTTTCCACACGTGCCGAGAACGGCACAGTCCCGACCTAGACGTCCGTTTTTCACGCCACAAAGTGCGCCTAAAAAAATCCTCTGTATTCTCCACCTCCCTGCAGGTCCTCTGGCCCTCGGCGCAGCGCAGCACGAGCTGTGGGGGGGGCGGAGCCAGATCCCTGCGCTGAAAACAGTGCCGGGACCTCTGCACATGCGCGCTACAGTGGGCACGCAAGTGCAGTAGCTCCAGGCGCCCGAAACTGTGTGGGAGGGGCCCAAAGCACGCAGCACCTAGCCCTGGCCCAATGGCCTCACTGGGGCTGCGTGCATAAGGCTCCTCCCACGGCCAGCTCCTGCTCCCCCCCCACCCCGACCAGACCTGACACCCGCTCCCCCCCCCCCCCCCCGGACTGGACCAGACCCGATTCCCGCTCCCGCTCCCCCGGACCCGACCCGACTCCCGCTCCCGCTCCCGCTCCGCCCCCCCCCCCCCCCCAACTGGACCCGACCCGACCCGCGCTCCTGCCTCCCCCCCCCCCCCCCCCCCCCCGACTACTCCCGCTCCCCACCCCCGGACTGGATCCGACCTGACCTCCCCCTCCCCGACCTGACCTCCCCCTCTCTCCCTCTCTCTCCCTCCCCCCCCCCCAATCCCTCTCTCCCTCTCTTCTCTCCCCCCCTCTCTCCCTCTCTCTCCCTCTCTCCCTCCCCCCCTCTCTCTCCCTCCCCCCTCTCTCTCTCTCCCTCCCCCCTCTCTCTCCCTCCCCCCCTCTCTCTCTCTCTCTCTCCCCCCTCTCTCTCTCTCTCCCCCCCTCTCTCTCCCTCCCTCCCCCCGACCCGAACCGACGCCACCTACCTGTAAATCTGGTGCTGGGGATGGGCCCTGCCCGAAGTCTCGGGCCGGCCCATTCAGCCTTCGGTCCCGAAAGGCCTGCCTGAAGCACTTTCACACAGGTAGGAAGATGGTTTATTTAATCTTTTCTTTGCTTATAAATGTTTATTCAGGTTAGATTTATTTGTATAATATTTGTATAAATAAGGATTTATTATAGAATTTAATGACTTCCCTTCCCCCCCCCCACCTCGTTCTGGACGCCTAATTTGTAACCTGCGCCTGATTTTTTTCATGTGTAGAACAGGTTTTTTCAGTTCTACAAAAATCTTCACTTGCTCCATTCTACTTTAGTTTGGAGTACGTTTTCACTGTGGAAACTTTGAAAACAGGCGTCAGTGGCCGGACACGCCCCCTTTTGAAGAAAAAATTCTGTTCCAAAGTGGAACTGTTCTACCTGACAAGAACTGCAGAAAAAAAAGTGGAGAATTGCGATTTCTAAGATAGTCCGTTCTCCACCAGTTGCTCCTAAATAATCAGGTGCAAATCATGTGGAAACTTGAGCCCTACAAGTGAGTTCTCAGATGACTGAGGAGTCCAATGCGAGACTTACAGTCCCTGTCGCAGGTGGGGCAGACAGTGGTTGAAGCAAAGGATGGGTGGGGAGCCTGGGTTTACGCACGCGCCTTCCACTCTCTACGCTTGGTTTTTACTTGCTCTCGGTGATGGGACTCGAGGTGCTCAGCGCCCTCCCGGGTGCTCTTCCTCCACTTTGGGTGGCCGTGGGCCAGGGATTCCCAGGTGTCGGTGGGGATGTTGCACTTTCTCAAGGAGGCTTTTCCTCTGCCCACCTGGGGCTCGCTTGCCGTGTCGAAGCTCCGCGTAGAGCGCCTGCTTTGGGAATCTCGTGTCGGGCATGCGGACGACATGGCCCGCCCAACGGAGCTGATCGAGCATGGTCAATACTTTGATGCTGGGGATGTTGGCCTGAGCGAGAACACTGACTTTAGTGCGTCTGACCTGCCAATAGATTTGGAGGATCTTGCGGAGGCAGCGCTGGTGATACTTCTCCAGCGTTTTGAGGTGTCTGCTGTATATAGTCCACATCTCTGAGCCATATAGGAGGGCTTCAGATCAAGTGCTAGAAAGTGGGATTAGGCTGGATAGCTCTTTTTCAGCCGGCACTGACACAATGGCCTCCTGTGCCGTAAATTTCTCTGATTCTATGAAACCAGGGATGATAATGTTAAAAGGAGAGACTAAAGACAGTGGGGTGCTTTTCAATAGGGGATGTGATCAAACATTTCAAAATTATCAAGGTTTTTCTATGAGGTAAATCGGGACAAATTACTTCCACTGCCTGGTGTATTGGTAACTAGCTTAACCTTAAGACCATCATTAAAAGAATGAATGGAGAGATAAGCAAGAGCTTTTTTTTACGCAGAGGGTTGTTAGGATATGGAATGTCCTAACAGAAACAGCGGTGAACAAAGAATCCATAATAGCTTTTAAAAGGAAATGAATACATGTAAAAGGCTGTGGGAGAAGGGCAGGGGAATGGGACTGTGATAGCTCTGTCAGAGAGCGAGCAGACATGCAATGGTATAGATGGCTTCCTTCTGTATTGTAAAATTATGATTTTATGTCGCATCTAAACCAGTGTAATTTAATCTAATCTAATCTAATGCAGGAATCACTGTGGCGCAAAGGTGCTGTGATGGCTGCTGTAGCAAATGTATTTTTTGGAGCAGGCATTTGGAGGAAAGGAGCCTACATAAAAAACCGTCATGAGCCAAAAACACAAGAATTGAAATCCACTGCTAACGCCAGAGTTAATTGGTAACTGAATCAAGTGGGATACAAAACTGTGTTAAGGGGATGTGAACCAATTTAATTGAATTCCAGTATATGACAGTACCTCAAAACAGTGTTTGAGAATGCAGCAGTATTATTGGCTAAATATTGCATGTTGAAACCTAATTAAAGATCCCCATAAAAGATACCCTGACACATCGTCGGTTAATGGGCAATCACTGTCTTCTGTGTCGGTGGCAGTGCAGAGTTCTGTCCTCATGTTTCAGGCACAGTCAGCAGCTTTATTGATTTGATTGATCTGAAAGCTGCAAAGCACCAGAAAAACCAAGTAACTGAATCTGTGGCTCGATGGTAATAATAGGCTCTGCTCGTGGTGTCCCAGGGAATTGAGGATAGCGGGCTGAGTTGAAGGACGTGACCAGCAGTCTGTCTCATCTTTCAGATCAACCTGTCTGTCTCGGTGTTCAAGTGTCGTGCAGGCAGTCAGTCGTCTATTGCCACGTCACTGTAGGGATTTGAGGTCCTGATAGCCGAAGCATTACAAGGCATCAGGATAATAATTAAGGAAGTTGCCACAAAGAAAGAACGTAGATGATTTACTTTCAATGGCACTTGATAACAGAGGAGTATGACGTTCAATAGTGAGGAGTGAATGGAAGGACTATTATAGCCACTTCCTCCAGATGTTTATAACCTTTGTCGATCATTATTCTAAACAAAACATATATTAACATCACTTTGGAGAATATTTGGATCGGTTTAGTTCTTGAAAATTAAAAGGCAAGGAATAGCCTTTGAAAATATAAATATGACTCTGCCATCTTGGTTTCTATGGAATCGTACTCATGCAATAGAGTTAACACGTGCTACAATTCATATTGCTGACTTTATTTTCGATAACTATATTTTATGTCATGATCCACTTCTGTATTTACTAACCTACTAGATAACCTTACAGGGTACTTTTCCCCCTGACCGTGCCCTTTACTACACAAGTGCCACATCAATGGCTTTAACCGATTCCTTCCAGCAGAGGAGGCATTTCACAGAATCGTACTATACAGGATCCATTTTTAAAATTATCTTTCTAATGTCATCCAGCAAACAGTAAAAAAGCCTTTATTGACTGTGTCTGTAGTATTGGCAATATGCTATTCAGGAAATTGTTGGATTCCAAATGTTGACAAGAATGCATTGTTACACAGTTGGGAGATTATTCGGAGAAAGGAGCACTTGGATGGCTTTGTTTTTAGATAACCTAGCAGACCTTTCCCCAATACATTTTGTTTTTATTGCTCTATCCTTCAATAGCAATCGCTTTTATGTTACCTTCTTAAGAGTAAAATTTTGCCCTTAGGAAATATTACAAATGCTGGCAATCCAAAGTAAAAATCAGAACAAAATACAGTAGGTCAAATGCTATTGACCAGTTGTTTGAGGGAAATGTAGCATGCAGTACTGCATTGATTTATATCGACAACAAAAGGTCCGAGATTGATTGTCTGGTCTCTAACTCAGCTGGTCCTAATTGGGTCAGTGGTGGTAGAAGTACCACTTTTAGCATTTCTGGATGAGTTCGGGCAAAACAATGCAAATTGATGGCTTTCTCCTTTCAAATGTCTGTTTAGGGTCTGTACATTATCTTGAATGAACATTCTGTCTAATCTTTCAGAAAGATTTTTACACTTAATGGCGGTGTATTGATCGATCAAGCTGTATTGGACATATTGGGGTAGAAATCCGCCGGAAACAGGGTGCACCTACCGCAGCCTATCTGGCGAAATTTAGCTCCTCTGGGTTTTTTTTCCAGCGGGGTGGAAGTAGATCATCATGGGGGTGGAAGTGGGAGCGCTCCGCAGTGGTCGTCACTCGCGAGGGGTGGAGTGTCCGCCGCTGTCAGTCATCAGCGCCGGTCTAGTGACGTCATTGCGCTGGCGCGTCACAATGTGTCTCCCCTTCAGTTAAAGGGGAGAGCCGTTGCGAACTCTGCAGATATATTAGTTGGGTCCACTGGTCACCAGGGAAGGTTTTGGTTGGGCCAGCGGCCGGGTACCCAAGAGGGTGTGCCCAGGCTGCTTGTTGGCAGCCTGGCCGAACCTGCGAGCATAATTGTCGGGTCGACCTGACAGTCGGCCGACAAAAATAAATAACATGGCTTCCGCGGCAGTGTGCCCTCCCCTTTGAGTGCGGCCGTGCCGCCATTTCCTAGAGTGCAAAAGTTGTCGGGGCACCGGTGGGACCTCTCCCGTGGGACAGTTTTGGTTAAGGGGCAAGTTCGAGTAAGGGACAATTCCGCGAGGGGGTCCCCGCCAGTCGGTAAGGGGTCGGCGCTTGCATGCCGCGGCGGGAAAACTAGCAGAGCGGTCCCGGACATCGCACCGCTCCTGAGGTAGTGCAATTTATAAAATGGCGACTCCTCCATGGAGTGTCGGCAGCCATTCCGCGCCGCCCCATGGCCTCCACTTTCTGGCAGCCAGTGGCTTTATTGGGAGGGACAATTTCAGCCCCATTATTTTTAAAGGTATATAAAACTGGGCTTCCTGATGCCTCTATTTGGCACGTTCATCCCTTCAATGGAACAATTAAGATTGGAAAGGTATAGTGGCCGCCTGCCCCACCATATATATCATCTTTCAAATGTGCAGTTTTATTTCAGTCAGCCCTTAGTAAAATACTCGGCAGTTCATGAGAGAAGTGGATAGAAAAGTCAATATTAATCCCTTCACAATGGGTGGGGAAGGTCAAAAATAGAAAAATTGGGCAACGTGCCGTCAACCCGCCGCATACGAGCCTGCTGCAATTTTTACGGTGGCAGGTTGTGAGGTGTGCGTGTGTTTTGTCTCGGAAAGGTGGAACATTGTATTAACATATTTAAATCCGTATCAGTGCTGGCTGGATTTCTGAGGGCTTGGAGGCAAGAACTGCCGGCTCCAGTGGGTAAGTCCTTTCTATAGCACTCCTTGTAGGCCAGGATTTGCTGGAATGTCCCCACAGGCCTCTCAAGAAAGCCTTTGGCCCCTCCTCGCTGCTGCAATCACCGATCCTACTTTCTTTTCCCCCGGCCCCAACAAGGTCCTCATTCCCTCCGTCGCCGTTGCTGGGCTCTTAGGCTGGCTGCTGTCCTGGAAGCAGAAGGAAGATTATTATAATGAGGTCCAGCTGTTAAATTCGGCGGGACCTCCGTACCCCCAGCCTCTCCAGTTTCTCCACCGTTCCCGCACTTTCCCCACATTCTGCTCGCCTCCCCATTATTATTCGGGCCAGTGTTTTTTAAATGGTAATGCAAATATTATCAAGATATTTGATGGGCAATTGTTCAACGACCTGAAGGAATTAAAACATACAAAATGTGGCGAGATATAACCGAGTTCCTCCTTTTACCTGAGTCCTCTCTCTCAGCCTTGGAGCTTTGGGCGAAGCTCAATGAGTTTGGCAAGAATAAGATGATGTAGCAAAGGTGACACTTGGAAGGGAGGGGAGGGAAGGGAAGGGAAGAGACTTGTTGGGCAAAGGAGAAAGTAGAACAAATTTAAGAGCTATTGGAAGAGACAAAGTGGCACAGTCAAGCTCATTGTGACTGGGTGAAGATAGATTGAGTAATTGAGGAAGGGGTGGTGGCAGAGAAGAGCAAAGATATCAGAGACCTTTAAATGGAAATTAAATGTTGATATCTGAAAGTTAGACACTTCACAAAGGATTTGGAGATTTTTTGAAAACCCTTTTTGTCATTTGGAACACCAAATTGTGAAATTGTGGAAGAACGTGTGAAAATCAAAATGGTCACAAAAGAATCGCAACAGTTGGAAAGTGCGTCTCTGTGGTAACCTTTCTTCCTTCCATTATCTGTTTTGTTGATTTTTAAACCTTATTCAAACCAGATTGTGATATAAAAGATGAGGGATTTATTTTTGTAAATTCCTTCGAGTCCAACATATATATGACGTTCACACAGTCACTGTTTGCTGCAGTTGTACTGGAAGGAGAATGCTATAATTTTATTTAATCAAGTTCATGGATGGGCAGATCACAGTAAGTGAGTTCAATTGCATGATTTTGGTTACAGGGGCCAATGTGCAGCACATTTTCACACCGTATAGTTCGATCATCATACAATTGGAGCTCTATTTTATTGCACTTTAGAGCTATAGTGTAGGTGTTTGTGTTGGACTCAACAGCATGAGGTGTGAGACAGGGAAACCTGTATTCACTACTTCATTGAAGAAAATTGTAACTCTTAACATTGCATGTTCTACATTTTAGAGCCAATTTCATGAACACATGTAACTGGTGGGGAGCCTCATCTCTGGCAGCGACATCGGGAAATAGTGCGTGTGGCAACGCTGATTATCCATTCGAGCGGCTAAAGGAGGAGGAGAAAGCTCCCTTCCAGTAGCAAGCATTTGTAAAGTAGACCTCATTGCGCGAGGTCTCACGAAGGTCAGCTGCTGTGCTGGGGAGGCATGAGTCCGTCAAAGGGATGACTGTACTTTTGTTCTTGAGGAAGACCAGTTCAATTCTTGCTTCTATGCATACACCTCAGCACAGTATCAGTGTCTGTTTGGCAAAGCTTTTGATCATTTAGAATTTCTGTTAATGAATTTGCCAATGGGGGTCTACATAAAGCAGCCTGTACCCACAATCCCAGACCTGGTAAAATAGCTCTAAGCCGAAGGATTTTTGTGCACTGCTCTTTGACCTATATATAAATCCATCCCATGTTGACTGGATGGAAATGCTCTGTTTTGTGGTATGTTAGGATCCTACATGAAATGAGCTTGGGTAACCTCAATCCAATTCCAAGTGATTATGTTCCCACAACACACAGCTACATGGAATGTAACACCAATTGGCATTAAATGGGTAATCTCAGCTGGACCATAAAGCCAGCTGGTGTGTAAAGTGGAAAAGTTCACATTGATGCTCTTGAGCTTGGAATTAAGACCCACTGGTGCAAGATTGCCTCAGTTTACAATGTGTAATGAATTCATGAATAAGTTCTTACAACAATAACAGCTTGTATTCATATAGCACCTTTAAAGTAGTAAAATATCCCAAGGCTCCTCCCTCTCCGCCCTCCCCGCTCCCCGCCGTCCTCTCTCTTCACCCCCCCCGCCCCTTTATCTGACCTGTGTTTGCTTGATTTTAACAGCGGATAAGAACACTGGGAAACGTGTTCAATTCCCCAATACTAACACACAATAGCTTGAGCGCTTTAATGAAACTGAGCAAAAAAAAGTGAGAGAGAGGTGGAATAGCATCGCCATGTAACACAACAGCAAAAGTGGCGTTAATGTTGATTTTTAAAAAAAACTCACTTGCCAACTTTGGACTATTCTGCTCACGGGCTGCAGTGGTTTTAGTGAATAACTGTGAAATGTGGAGAACTTGATCAAAGAGGACTCTGCAGCATTGTTGTTGGCAGCAACCTGAGCTGCTCACAGAATTGGCTCCTTCATTCCCATGCCCAGTGAGGTGGTACAGGCTTTTATTTTTGATCAATCCATAGGTGCGGCATTGCAATTATCTTTTCCAATTTAGTGCGGTCAGTTCAGAATCCCATGAGGCTGCTGTTTCAGGTATGAAGTGTATGGATACCAGATGTTCACTTCAGTTTGCACATGGCTTTTTTATTTTAAAATAATTAAATAAAATGTGTTCCACATGAAGTGAAAAATGCAAAATTGTATGGATTGTTTATTTTTGAATTCCGATATTTGTGTTTATGGCCTGAATACTAATTTCTTTGACTGGTTTCATGTATGGCTCCTTCACAGTGTGTACTGCCTCAGTTCATGTACTGCTGAAACGCTCATCCATGTCTTTGTTACCTTTTAGACTCAACCAATTCAATGCACTCTTGGTTGGACTCCCATCTTCCACTCTACATAAACTTGAGCTCATCATAATGGCCCGTATCCTAACTCTCACCAAGTCCCATTCACTCATCAACCCATGCTTACTGACCTACAATTGCTCCTGATCTGGCAACGCCTGGATTCTAAAATTCTCTTGCATGTTTTCAAATCTCTCCATGGTCTCGCCCCTCCCTGTCTCTATAACCTCCTCCAGCGCAACAACCCTGTACGATCTCTGCGCTCCTTCAATTCTGGCCTCTTCTGCAACCCCGATTTTAATCGCTCCACTATTGGCGGCTGTGCCTTCAGCTGCTTTGGCTGTAATTCCCTCCTTAAAGTTCTTTAAAACCTATCCATTTGACCCTGTCCTTTGAGCCTGTCCTAATACGTCTGAGGCTCGGTGTCAAATTTTGTTTGATAACACTCCTGCAAAGCACCTTGGGACTTTTTTACTACGTTAAAGGCACTATATAAATGCAATAATTTGTTGTTTATGGTAAATATCCCAGGAAAGCAGATTGGCCTAATTTACATTCTGCTAGATCGTTTTTCAATGTGTATTTCATAGATTTTAAACTGCTGGTATTTAACGCATTAAGTGGCATAAAGGGTGCAGCTGAAAGTAACTCTAAGAGGAACGGATGCCCCAGGAAATTGAACCGTATGCTGCTGACTGCTGAAAGAATTTGAGATGCTGTACTGGGATGCCAAAAAGTCACTGGCTCCCCAATCTCCCAGTTTGCAAAGTTATCGAAACCTTTATCACACTGCAGTGCTGTACCACATCCCTAAGCTGCCTTTTATTGGTTAAGGGCTGAGATCCGAATTTCCTGCTGTAAAAAGAACACTGGCTTTAAAAATGGGTTAATATGCTGTATAAAACTGACCTCCTGTTGCTCGACTGCCATTTGCTCAGACAGAGACATTTTTCAGCTGCGAATTCTGCTTGTGGCTCAGTTTTATTGGGTCAAAACACTGACATTCCTAGTTATTGTTATGAGGATAAATGACCTTGTGTTTTGAAGGGACTATGGGCCCAAGTTTCGGGCCGCACCTAAAATGGACGCCCGTTTTTCGCGCCACAAATTGCGCCTAAAAACAACTCACCTATTCTCCGGCTCCCTGCAGGTCCTCTGGAGCTGGGCGCGGCGCAGCATGAGCTGTGGGAGGCAGAGCCAGGTCCCTGCGCTGAAAACAGTGCTGGGACCTCTGCACAGGCACGCTACAGTGCAGTAGCTCCGGGCGCCCAAAACTGTGGGAGGGGCCCGAAGCACGCAGCCCCTAGCCCTGGCCGAATGGCCTCACTGGGGCTGCATGTATAAGGCCCACCTCCCACCTGACTTGACTCCCGCTCCCCGGACCGGAACCCAGACTCCACCCCCCCCCACCCCCCCCGACCTCCGCAACTCCCCCACTGACCTCCGCGACTCCCCCTCGACGACCCCCCCCCCGCCCCTTCCCAGGACCCGAAACCCGACGCCACCTACCTGTAAATCCAGCCCGAAGTGTCGGGCCTGGCATTTTAGCCTCCTTCTCTCCCTATCTCTCCTTCCCCTCTCCTCTCCTTCCCCTCTCCTCTCCTTCCCCTCTCCTCTTCTTTCCTCCTTCCCTCCTCGCCTCCTTCCCTCCTTCCTTCCTCCCCTCCTCTCCTTCACTCCCCTCTCCTTCACTCCTTCCCTCCTCCCTTCTCCTCCCCTTCCTCCTCTCCCCTTCCCCCCCCCCTTCCCCTCCCTTCCCCTCCCTTCCCCTCCCTTCCCCCCCCCCACCCCCCTCTACCTCCCTCCTCCTCCCTCCCCTTCTCCTCTCCCACCCCCCTCCCCTCGCTGTCAGAAACACTGACACTGACAGACAAGAGAGTGAGAGACACACACAGACACACTGGGAGGGGCCGTCCCAGCACGCTGTTGGAGGACTCCCGGTGCTGCAGTCGGTAAGTCGAAAATGTTTTATTTATAGATTTTTTTTTAATTTTTTTAATTTTTTATTACACTTTTTAGATTGATTTATTGGTTGATTTATTGATGTATTTATCATTTATTATTGATGATGACTCTTTATTTGTAAAACTTAAGTGTTTAGTGTTTGTAAACTTCCCTTTAAACCCCCCCCCCCCACATTCCCTATGCCTGATTTGTAACCTACGCCTGACAAGGTTTTTCTGAGCATACAAAAATCTACACTTACTCCATTCTAAGTTAGTTTGGAGTATGTTTTCACTGCCTAAACTTTCAAAACGGGCGTAAGTGGCCGAACACGCCCCCTTTTTGAAAAATAAAATCTGTTCCAAACTGAAACATTTCTAACTGACTAGAACTGGAGCAAACTAAATGCCGAGAATTGCAATTTCTAAGATACTCCATTCTAAACCAGTTGCTCCAAGAAAACAGGAGCAACTCAGGCCGAAACTTGGCCCCTATACGCTGGCAAAATTGTGTTTCTTCCCCCCCCCAGTATTTTGCAGTTAAAGGTTCCCTCTCGGGGCCATGCAGACAGCACTTGGCTATTCAGATGTATAACTGGTTGCGATGAGTGAACTTTTCTGCTGGGAGAGGAGAGGAGACGAGGAGTTACTGTTGACGAATAGGAAGTGTTGAGAGAATCAGTCATGGCTACCTGTGATCACATACATTATTAGCCCACACGTAGGTGCACAGGTTGTGTCTGCAACAACTCCAGTCACTCCATTTAGTGAAAATTAGCAAATTACAGGCAAGACTTTGAACTGCAGAGGCTGGATCAAGGGTTGTTATGAATGTTGGAAATGTTATGTTGGGGGCTGAAGAGAGGTGGACCAGAGTCCTATTATCTCTGAAAATAACTACGAAAATGTTATGGAGCCAAAATTGAGCCCCACCCCAAATGGAGCGCACTTACCATTTTTAGAAGACTCCGCCGCAGTTCAATACTTTGGATTTTTTTTTGGATGGGACGGAAGAGCCCTTGCAGCGGGTCGGCCGTCCCAACCTGTCATCGGTGCCGCTGATGTGTCACAACATCCCTCCCTTTCTGTTAAAGGGGAAGGCCGCAATGAACTCTGCAAAGTTTTTACTTGGGTCCACTGGGCCACCAGGAGGGTTTCGGCCAGGCCAGCGGCCTGGCACCCAAGAGAGGCTACCAGGCTGCCTGTTGGTGCCCTGGCTGAACCCTTGGGCATAATTGTTGGCCCGACCTGGCAGTTGGCCGAAAATAAAAAATAATATAGTTGTCTGGGGTATGACCTCCCATTTAAGGGTGGATGTGCTGCCCAGCCCCACACAGCTTCCTGCTAGGGAAAGCTGTCAGTGGCACCGACTGGCGACGGCACATGGGATTCGAAAAGGGGGTCGCCATTGGTCGGAAAGGGGTTGGCGCGTGCCCGACGCGGCGGGAAAATAGGCGAGGCGGAAACCCATTCCCGTTGCTGCCGGCTGAGGGGCAACTTTGGACGGGTCAGCCCATCCGTCTGTTCCCTGTCAGTAACACCTCTCTGCTCCATTCATGCCTCTTAGAGGTGGTAATGGAGCTTATAGAGGGGAGCAATTTTGGCCTTATCCATGAAGAAAAACGTTTTTGATACTGTAAATAATCACTTGTATATTTGACCTTGATTACCTAAGTGCTTTAGCTGCAATTTAAACCCCATTATCACTGGCTGCACGTTGAATCTCATAAATGGGATACTTACACTGCAACAAAAATGTCTAGGAAAAAGTAATTTATTGCAGGGTTAAGTAATGTGCATAACATTGAGGAGCGCATTTCTACAATAAGTGAATTGATGGAGAATTAATTATCGTGTTACTTTTTAAAGAGCTTAGTTTGCTTTTCAAACAGGTTGATAGTACCAGAACAATTTGAACAGTCGTGCTGTTTGTTCCCCCTTAGTTACAGGCAAGATTTTCAAACCGAGATAATTCTTGACATGAGAAATATTACTATTTAGACTATTTAGTATTGATCCAAAATACTTTATTAAACCTTATTCCTGAAATATAAGCCACGGCATAAAATATAGGCGCTGCTAGTTCTGAAGCAGAAGTCTTCAGCACGACAGCCGGGATGTTGTCTGGGCCCATTGCCTTTGCTGTACCCAGTGTGCTCAGCCGTTTCTTGATATCACGTGGAGTGAATTGAATTGGCTGAAGACTGGCTTCTGTGATGGTGGGGACCTCAGGAGGAGCTGAGATTGCGCAAACTTGGTTTGTATTTGAGTTTAAATTGTTGTGGTGTGATCTAATCAAGATCTTTAAAGTGTTGACAGATTCAATAGGGTAGATGCAGAGAAACTATTTCATGTGGTGGGGAATCCAGAACAACAGAGCAAGAGCTTAAAATTAGAGCCATTTTAGGAATGATATCAAGCAGCACTTAAAAGAACAACTTGCATTTTTTAGCACCTTTCAGGACTTCCGAACACTCCAACTCAATGAAGTACTTTTGAAGTGCAGTCGCTGTTGTAATATAGGATGCAAGGATGGTAGAAATCTGGAGCGCTCTTCTCTTTCCCCTCCCCCACCCCCCGGCAGAAGGTTATTCATGCTGGGTCAGTTGACATTTTCAAGGTCGATAGATTTTGGTTCGACAAGGATATTAAAGGAAAGGGAACCAAGTCGGGCATGAACTGATGGAATGGCAGAACAAGTTCGAGGGGCTGAATGGCCTACTCCTGTTCCTATGTTGTGATTGATGTAACTATTTACCCACAGTGAAACGTCCAAGAACATAAAGCTCTATGAAATTTCTCCCTGACCCTCGAAGAGATTTGAGCTAAATTTCAAGATGGCAATTTAATATCACAGCCAATGTTTTTCAGCCCTCGTTAACTGCAGTTGACAGAGAATTTTTCTTTGGTTGTAATAGCACAGGAGCTGCCACTTTCTGCATTTGATCATCTAGATTTAAATTTATCCCTGTAACCTTCAGACTGTTCTTAGCCAGACATTTATTCAGTTTTTTTTTAAAGTATCTAGAGTTAGTCAAACTAGCCGTAAATGCTTCTGGCAGGAGTCTCTTCCACCTGGAGAGAGGTGGGAGATTGCTTTAGGCTGATTAATTTGTGGCATCCTTTTGATCAAGTTCGCGCCAGGATAACACCATGGCATTAAAGATTTAGAGCTAGTCAGCCCTCCGTTGCATACTTGGTAATCTGATGAGTCTGCACCACTCACAATGCTTGACCAGCTAGCCTGGCTCATTAATTGGACTTTGGAGGTGTAGACCTGTTACTTGAGGAGTGGGGTGGAGTCTGGAATTCTTCCCTCTTCTGTCC
Source organism: Pristiophorus japonicus (assembly GCF_044704955.1). Lineage (NCBI taxonomy): Eukaryota > Metazoa > Chordata > Chondrichthyes > Pristiophoridae > Pristiophorus > Pristiophorus japonicus. The sequence goes on along the minus strand of NC_091977.1, from coordinate 213,162,470 downwards.
AGATAATCCTGTAAACCAATTCCCTGAATGGTAATTACCTTGGATGGACATGCAACAGGAAGCTTGCCAGTGCTCTGTGATGGTAAATACGTGGTTGTAGCTGGTTCATCTCCAGCAGTACTGCTGCACACACTGATGAGATCCTTAATCCTTAGCTCTTGCTAAGTTAGTTTTAAACTTGGGCAAATGGAATGCTTCGCTGTGGGGAGAGGGTGCGTATTGCACAGGGAGAGGGTGCTTGTGTAACTGTGTAGCAACATTGTATATGTATTCAAAAAGAATATGAATCATCACGTGTAGCGACTTTTCCCATCATTTGGAACAAACAGAAACTCCACCTATGTGGATTTTGCAGTTTGAGTTTGGGGACACTTACGCGTGGTGAACAGTTTCCACCTGTGTCTGAAAAACATTCACCCCAAAAATAGAACTGCTCAATTTCTGAGATCCAAGTTAAATCATTTGTATCCTTCGACACAATCCTTGCCCCTCAACGTTTCAATCACATTCCCCCGTTGACCTCCTTTCTCCAGTGAAAGCAAGTTTTGTTTTCAAGTGTACCTCTTCCTAACCTAAATGCAAGAATCATCTCTCTCAAAAGTTATCAAACCTCTTGAATGTTAGAAACACAAAATTGCACAGAAAGTATACTAAATGTAGCCGCAATAATAAGTTAAATGGCTTTTAATAACCTGTATTCTTTGTTCCAGTTCTACACAGGTCCCCTCCCTCATCTCTCTTTTCAGTACATTGATGACTGTATCAGTGCCACTTCCTGCTCTCGCTCTGAGCTGTAAATGTCATCAACTTTGCATCCGATTTCCATCCCTTCCTTGCCTTCATATGGTCCATCTCCGACTCTTCCCATTTCCGCCACCTCCAGCACGATGCCAGTCCCAAAACACAGCTTCCCCTCCCCTCCCTTTTCAACATCGCGATGCCCTGGTCCACTCTTCCAACAGTCCCTCCCCTTCCCATGCAAGCACAGGAAATGCAACACCTGACCTTTCACCACCTCCCTTCTCACTGTACAGGGCTTCAAACACTCCTTTCAGGTGAAACAGCGATTTGCTTGTACCACCTTCAATTTAATATACTATATTTGCTGCTCACGACCTGGTCTCTTCTACATTGGAGGATTATTTTGCTGAAAACCTCCGTTCAGTCCGTTAACGTGACTCTGAGCTTCTGGTTCTTGTTACTTTAATTCTCTGCCTCATTCCCACTCTGACCTCTTTGTTCTCAGTATGCTACACCGTTCCAGCGAAGCTCGAGGAACAGCACCTCATCTTTTGACTCGCACTTTACAATCTTCTGGACTCAACATTGAGTCAACAATTTCAGATCATAAACCATTGCATTCATTTTTTTCGTACAGCAGTTTCTGGTAATGTTTTTGCTGTTGTCATTTACTGTTCCTCTAGACCCATATTTTCTTAAATTATCTCATTACCACCCTTTTTTGCCTTGCACCACCATCCCATTTGTCATTTAATCTCTCCTGCCTTCCAGCGCATCACAGACTTTTGTTCCTTCCTCCCCAACCCCTCTTTCCCTGACTCTTTACTTGCTTAAAAAGGGTTACACCTCTCTCTTCTACCAGTTCTGATGAAAGGTCATTGACCTGAAATGTTAAAGCTGTTTCTCTCCACAGATGCTGCCTGATCTGCCGTGTATTTCCAGCATGTTCTGTTTTTATTTCAGATTTCCAGCATCTGCAGTACTTTGCTTTTGTTCTGTTTGTATAACCTTGGTGAAAGATCTCAAGTCACCTCTCCCAGGGCAAATGAACGTGGAGCAGTCGTAGGAGATGGATGAAATGAAAATGGCTGAGGGTGGGGTACACCAGGTTTTGAAGAGGTTTTTCAAGATGGGAATAGAACTGCACATGGTGAAATTTAAGGAGAGAATTCCAAATCAGAGTTCCACAAATTGTGCCTGTAGCAACTCCACCACCAAAAGTGTTAGGAATTGTACCAACTTTCCACTATTTAATTGTCTTACAAAGAACTGAGACTTTTCTGCTTCTCTCCCATTGCTAAAGTCACGAGAATGAGTCCCACCACAGCCAGTAATGTTTTTTTTCTACTGTACACTGGCTACGTCATTTGGTTCAACCAGACACAGGTCTGACCTGCTTTCGTTTAGATATCCAACTTTCTTTTTCAATCATATTTTGCGGCTGTTGAAGCAGGGCCTCTGCTCCTAGTAATGTGGTTTGGAGTTAGATAAATATATTCATGACCTATTTCTTTGTTTGAGCGTTATATAAATTGAACTGATATCCTGTTCACCTGAGCTGTTTTGAAGGGAATGGCTATTGCCGTGCAGAAAGTCTACTCAACACCCATGAGCGTCATCACGGAAAACTGTGATGGAATGTTACAAGTGGTGAAATACAAATATAGGTCCACAACCAACAAGTTCTGATTCGTATGGAGCGCAAAGTATTTTAGCAATTGGAATAAAACTCTGCGTAAGGTAGCAGAGGCAAAAATCTTGGAGTCTGTTAAGAAACAGTTGGTGGTTGTCATGGGGGAGGTACTTCTTCTGGATTGGATGATTTAGCATGTGCTAAATGGTCATCTTCATCCACATCTGCCCTGTTATTTTTAATTACTGAGGGGGAAAATGTTAATTTTGGATGGAAGCTGATATACAGCCACAAAAATGAGCATAAATCCACTGGCGCCAATATATTTGGTGTAGTATAAATCTGATGCTGAATTAATTCCATTTCTGATGCAGATTTGGCAACAACTTCATAATAATTCATTGCGCAACATAGTTAAATCTAAAATGAGTACACCAAGGCTGCCATGATGTGCATAGAAATTGATCTAACGATTGATGGAGTGGGCCCAGCTAAATCTCTCTCCCTTCTTTTTCCCCTGCCCACTAAGATATACTGCATTAATCAGATTAAATGCATGTGCAGCCAGGTTGAATCTGAGTTTTCCAATGTTCAGCGTACAACTGTGCATGAGTATTAAACAAGATAAAGAAATATTGCTTAGGTAGGGCTAAGCCTGAGTTTGTAGAAGGGAAGGGGTTCTGAGAGAAGTAACAATTTCCACAGTCCGTTAAAGGTATACAAGTTCTCCTTGGAAAAGTTTATAATACTGTAGGTAACTTCAGAGAAACTCCTCTCCAGAGCTCTCTGATTAATTACTTAGCCAGTACTTCAGTTTCATTGCGCATGGAGTCTTGTAACTATTACTATTGAGATGAAGCAAACTCCTTCTGAATTAACATTACATGTAAAATAATTGATTTTTGAGCAGGAAACTGCAAGTTTATAATTTAGTTCGGAGGTTCTCACGATGTCCTAAAAAGTTAGAATGGTACATGGATGTCGGTTGAGTCCCAACTGAGTTTGTACTTCGATTTTTCGTCCCTGAATTTGTTCTTTATTATATTTGGAACTACATAATAGGTTGTTCTTATTTCAGAATTGGGGTAAATTGCTGATTTGGGGTGTTATAGATTAAGTTCGCAATGATCAAACACTGTGCTTAGTCATCTTGTAGGATTGCTCAAAGGGCATAATTTGGATGTGCTCTGTGTTAGTTTGATGTACTGTATGCCACAGAATGTAGGGCTCAATTTTGGCCGAGCCCATTTTTCAGCGTACTTGCCTGAGTTGCGCCGCTTACGTACGTTCGGAGATGCGCCGGGAATTTTTTTTGCAACTTTGACCGTTGTCTGGCTTCTTCACTGCAGCCGCGCAGCGTGGCCAGTCAACTCTGGGGGTGGGGGTGGAGCCTGCGTTCTGTGCTGGAAAATATGCCGGGATTTTTGCACATGCGCAGTGGAGAATGTTGATGTCCGCTCATGCGCAGTAGTGCTGCGAGTTGGCAATCGGCCATTACAGATTGCGCACTGTTCAGAAAACAATAGCCAGTTTCTCCCATGAGGAAGGTGACTGAGGCACAGCACTGAACAGAAACAGATAAAGACTTTTTAATAAGGAGAGGTCGGATGAAATGAGTTTTGTCTTTCCGCAGCAATTCTTCCGCTGCCAAATGATATAAAGATAAAATACATTATACAGCGTTGTCAATAGGAACCTCTAAGTTTTACCTGACATTTTATTACTAAGAAATAAATTATTTTCTGGAACTAAAACCTTTTATTCTAAAAGTAAGATGACGGGGATCTTGGGAGATTTGAAATTCAAATGCAATCTCGGAGTAATTACAAGTCAGGCCCAATGGAGTGGGTTTAAGTGCTTCCTATTTGTACTTCCAATCGCTCCCACCCCTAGCCCAGTTCGAGTGGCCTCCCTGTTCGTTCTCCTGCCCCTAGCCCAGGTCGAGTAGCCTCCCGGTGCGATCTGAGTTCTCCTGCCTGCCGGTGAGCTCTGAGAGTTCTGCATGCGTTCTGAGAGTCCCGGGCTGAGTACAGAAAGGTGAATTGCAGTTTGACGCTGAAGGTAGGACTTTCATTTTTTATTTCTTATTTTAATTGTAAGGATGGTTTTGCAATCTGTTCCCTAAGGCTTGATTGGTTCAGGTCCAAGTCCTCTCCGCTTCCCGCCCCTATCCCAGGCCGAATGGCCTCCGATGTACTTACCTGCGCCGGTTTCTTTAACTCTCTGCAAGGGTTTTCTCAAGTGGCCACATACGCTGGCCTAAGTAGAAATGGAGTAACTATTAGCTGGCCAAAGTTGCCTAAATGGCCAGAACTGGCGTAGGTGGCTGGTAACGCCCCCTATTGAGAAAAAAGACGAACCTTAAAAAAAAAAACATAACAAGTGATTTACGCTGGTGCAACTTGATTGGGGAAACTGGGGATTTTTAAGTTAGGCCAGAAAAAACAGCCTGCTGCAAAGAAAACGGAGCAACTCCTGGGGAAAATTGAGGCCAAAATGTGGATAGCATAAAATAGTGTCGAGTGGTTCAAGGAAGCATGGCACAGCCAGCATAAAGGTAAGCAGGAGCATTTACCTCTGTCAAATGTGCACTTGTGTGTCTAGGTTTTCCAGTTTGTCTGGAGAGGTGTAAATCCTCTTGAGCCTCTCAGGGATGCCTTTGGGGAAAAGTCAGGGATTGAAATGTTGCACAACATGCAGTTGCCTTGGAGAAGCAGTAGCTTTGTAGTCTATAATGTTTCTTAAAACAAATTAAATTTTATTATGATGGCTTGCAAAAAGTGGTTATTTTATGGAATATTCTTCAGTGAGACGGAAGCAAATTATGGGGAATGTAGCTTTAATTGTCTGTAAAATAGCAAATATTGTGCTGATTATGATACAACGGATCAGAACATATTGCTGTGCTCTTCAACAAATACCCTGTGATTAGAAGGTACCTTCTGGTGGTCATTATATTGACTAGCTCTTGCGGATTTGAACTGAAAGCCAATTAGATTTATGAGCGTACTAAAACATCCATCTGCAACGTAATAAAATGCTTCTGCTATAATTTGTGATCTCTGTAATAACACATACCACCCAATTAGTATTTACTGATCCATGCACCATGTTGTAAACTGTTTATTTAGTAAACTATGTGCAATTGTCTGCCTTTTGAGATCAGCTGATTGACTGCACACGGTCATTGTGTTGTCACTTGCACTCCCACATCCACTGGGCCCAGCTGCAGTAATGTTGCTGTCTGACATTTTCCCTGAACTGTGGACTGCAGTGGGAATGATGCCAGTTTGTTTTTAATAAAGGATTAGTTAATAAATCTGAGCCAGCTGTTCCATAATTGTTGACATTTTAATGTTTGCCTTTTGTATAGTTCTCAGCAAGATGGTGTCATGAGGATAATTTTGTTCCTTTGGGTTCATACTGATCAAATATCCTTCACAGCCCCATCTCCTGAAAGTACTTTATACTTGTAAGGGTCTTTCATTCACAAAATTGTCAGTGTATATTGTTCCGAGAGTGATCCACAGTTAAATAGGCATCTATAAACTAATCTGGAACTCCTGGGGCTGGGCGATACAGCGAGTTAGCACAGTGCTTTTTCGCCTCTAAGGATGGAGTATCAATCCAGCCGAGACGGACGCTTGACAATCTCCTCATTCCTAACATGATTTTCTGATGTGTGCCACCCACTTCCAAATAGGTGGCCATTTACATCCCAAGTCTTGCACTAATTGACACTAAATTGGCAATCTCTTTTCTGAGGAGCAGCCCTCCCCCTTCCACCCAACTACACCTGGGACAATAATGTCTGACTGGTGCAGTAGAAACTGCTCTTTGGAAGTTGAGGTTGAAATAGATTATTGAAGGAGACTTTTCTTAAACTGACTTTACTGGATTTAAGAATCCTTCATACCAATATTTGGTACATGCTGAAAAATGCAAACAGCATATTAAAAGAAACACCTCCAACCTTTAATTTTATATTTTTTTAACTTAAAAATCGACTTGACTATCAGCCATTCTAAAACGTGTTCCTGTATTGGTAGAAACTCATTAAAAAAACGTGGAATATATTCTTTCTCCATCCCTTACAATGCTCCTTAATGCATGGATTTTGGAAAGTGTGCTGTCAATGCTGCGAGCATGTGCTGTGTAGCTGTGCTCTACTTGCACTGCATCATTACATTTTATAGCACAAGAGGGGAGGCCATTAGGCCTGTCGTGGTTGTGCTGGCACTTTGAAAGAGTTATCAACTTATTCCTTTTCCCCCCCTGCCGACATGGACTGGTTGGGCCAAATGGCCTGTTTGAGCCATATATCCTATGCCCTTTAAATTTTTTACCCCCAAATAATTACTTCTGTTTTAAACGCTATTTTGAATTCTGCTTGCAGCACTGTTTCTGGTAGGGCATTCCATGCCTTTACAATCCTTGGTATAAAACTAAATTATAGAATCCAGCGCTTCAAGGAAGAGCATGTTCTCCCAGAGATACAAATTCAGAAGAATCATAGATCGTGATTTTCGACAGCATAGCATCACGTACTTCAGCACAGTTGCCGGATTGTTTTGTGACTAAATTGTGAAAAAGTCCGATTGGATGGAGAACTGAGAGACCAGGAAGCTATTGGGTTCTCTGTTCTGAGTTAACTGATTGTGTCTGTTTTAGGTGGTGAGCTAGCTGTGATGGCTCACAGTTAAGTAGCCCACTGACACTCAACTGCCCAAGATCATTCATGGAAAATGTCCTCTGAGGGGATATACCAAGAGTCTACTGCCACTCACAGCGCAGTATTAGCCATTAGGAAAGGTTCTTCTGTACCCGGAGGCAAGTGCACTGGTGTGGCAAATGTGAGTGATTTAGGCCGGTTGTGTGCACGCCTATAAAGTAACTGCCTGATTTTCTGATGTATGCCATCCAGTGATCCCATGGCGCAAACGCAAGAGGATCTGCCCTACTCTGTTTGTGAGATGAGGTAGCAGGGGGAAACATTGGAAAAACCAAAACATTGTTTGGGGGGGCAGTGGTAGGAATTAATTTGGGTCGATTACCATTTTCAGAAGGGTAAAAGCCTAGAAAAATCCAAGTAATGCCTTGTTTTGCAACACAAATTATATTGTAGATGTTTAAAAAGAAGACGAGCTTTTCAACAGCTTTAGAGTTGATGATAGCCCTTCAATAGATTTTTATTTGTGTGGAGCCATTCAGATGTCAATTTTTAAAAATTGGTTCTGTTTTGTCTTCTAGTTAAACTGCTCCTTTATATTGCAGTAGTTCAACATTGAAAGTCAAACTTTTACAGTTAAACCGTATAACTAATGAAGGTATCTTATTATTTATATTTAAATCATGTTTGAAAGCCATCAACTGGGACAGTTAAAAGTGCCTGATGAATAGCATCCAGTACAGTTAAATCTGGGCAGAGTTGCAGTTAGGATGTCTAGAGTCAGGGCCATTAGTAAGCCATTTCTTCAAGTGCCAAACTTATATTAACAGGTTGATATTAACACCAAACTTTGTGAATCTCCTGTTACCATCTTACTGTCAGGAAAGCTAGATGGATGAGAGTGCTCTAAACACAAGCTGAGTTTGCTTGCACTTTCAGCCCTGTAAAGTAGATTTTTAAAGGTTTGCTCAGGGCCAGCAATAAATTAAAGACTCATATTTTAGTGTCTACATATTTTGCTATTGCATAGAGAGTTTTTTCCCCCACAGTGATGGTAGGGAGGTGAAGATTTACAAGGATTTTTCTTTAGTTTGAATGCTAATGGAATGTGATTGAATGTTGATTTGGATCCGATTGAATTTAAAACCTGCCATTAGAAAAAAGATTGGCAATCTCAAAAGCAATTTCTGAGTGAATCAAACTAATGTGCGTGCAATGTTTGAAACGCAAGCAATGTTCATCCTTTTCCTAGCTGCAGAAGCATAATGAGACGGAATAAGCTTTCATAAATGAAGGTGAAGGTCCTTTAGTCAACATGATCAGCCGCCATCCTTGGTTTTAGCAGTTCTGTGCTCTGGCCTGTGTCTCTCAATTAGCTATTCAGCACTGCAACCTTCCACGGCGTCACATCACAGTGTGTCCTCACTTTTCACACCTACTGAAAACTATTCTCTATATCTTGAACCTCTAGGTCTTTATTCTTTGTCTCTAACTGACATTTTTTATACTGCTGCCCATACAGAAAATTGAGAATGTCGTACCCAGATGGAGATGCCTGCTAGAGCTGAGAGACTAATAATTTTTAAAAAATTCCTGGAGGCTTTTACAGGTAGAAAACTATTTTGACAGGAGAGTTACTGCACACTTGTTTCTTTGTCCTAATTTTCTTCCCCTACCTTATCGTCATACACACATGCTGACCTAGAAAACATGCAGAAGCTGATGAACAACTTCAAAAGATGCTGACAAGTCACAAAATAGTGCTTTTGGTGACCTCCTTTGATGCTCAAATAAGTTAAATTCTGTTTTTATTGCTGAAGATTTCTACCAGTGTATTTGGGGGTCACTTTTCACAGCCTGTTTCCTGTGAAATCCAAAATTGACTTCCCTATGACATGTGAAAACAAATAGTTATACCCAAAGTGGGATGTGGGCTTTTTAAAGTTAAGCTGCAGGAGTATCCAATAATGCATCTATTGTACTGAGAAAACTGAAGTGCAAAAGAGTGCAGTTTTGCAGTTGCAAAGTTAGAAATCTTCAAAGGAAGATGTGAACACTGAATACAAAAGCTTTGCATTTTCCAGCAATCAATTAAAGTTTCACCTTTGAAGCCAAAACTAACTTTTCTGGAAGGGTCACAAATACTTTAAATATTAACATCAAGTAGTTTTTACAGGTAACCAGTCACTCTTGGTTTTTGTACCATCAGTAGGAAAAAAGAAAGTCTTGCATTTATACAAGAGGTCCCAAAGCACTTTACAGCCAATGAAGTAGTTTTGAAGCGTAGTCACTGTTGTAATGTCGGAAGCATGTCAGTATGTGCACAGCAAGCTCCCACACACACAAATGTACTAATGACCAATTAATCTGTTTTTAGTGATGTTTGTTGAGGAACAAATATTGTCCAGGACACCGGGGAGAACTCCCCTGCTCTTCAAAATAGTCCCACGGGATCTTTTGCATCCACCTGAGGGGGCAAATGGTGCCTCGGATCCATGTATCATTCAAAAGACAGCATCTCCACCTGTGTCAGCTGAGATTATGTGGTCAAGTCCCTAGAGTGGGACTTGAACCCTCGACCTACTGATTCACCGGCAAATGCTATCTACGAAGCCAAGGCTGACGCATCGAAAGTAACATATAATAACTGTCAAACAGCATCTCCCTGAGCATTTTATGACCATTGAACTTGATTTTGGAATATAGTTACTGTTATGTATGCAAATATGGCAGCCAATCTGCACACAGCAAGATCCCACAAATATCAAAACAATTACGAGTTTTAATCCTGGTATGTATGTGAACAAGTGTTTTAGGTTTTTGTTGTGTATAGAAGAACTACACGAGGCTGAGTACTGTGAGCTAAACTTAGTGTGACCTTAGTCTTTATTACAACTCCAGAGTGCCCAAACAACATGGCAACCAACCTTTTATACTGGCCCCGCAGGTGTGTGCAAGTGACCATTAGGATTCCAACAGTTACTCCCTCTAGTGGCAAGCATTACAGTTACATACATAATATCAGTCTCCACCCCTCTCTCTCTTTCCCCCCACCCCCGCCAAAGCCTTCGCTCCCTGGTTGATCGTCTAAGTTCAAAACTTGGCGTGTGAGAGTTGGTCGGACCATTGCTGCACTACACCACGGTTGGTCTGACAGGAATGTCAGGAACGGTGGGTTCATCCTCGTGATTGGCAGCGAGGTCGATTGTTGCTGGATCGTCGATGGTGATGTTCTCCAAGTCGTTCCTGGTTGTCAGTAAATCGCAATTTTGTCTGATCTAAATGCTTTCTGCATGTTTGGCCATTTAACAGTTTGATTATAAACACCCTATTCCCTTCCTTGGCCAAAACAGTGCCAGCAACCCACATGGGACCATGTCCGTAATTCAGGACAAGCACAGGGTCGTTAACATCAATGTCATGTGAAACAGCCGCCGATCGTGGTACATGTTCTGCCGGTACAGCTGGGTATCTGGGTGGACTAGGGAGAGCCCGGTTTTGAGGGCTCTCAACAATTTGGCCGGGGGAACCCCGGTGAGCGAGTGGGTTCACGTTCGCTAACTGAGCAGAATGCGAGACAAACGGGTCTGCAGGGAGCCGTCCATCTCGCATTTCATGCTCTGCTTGATTGTTGAGACTGCCTGCTCCACTTGACCGTTAGACGCGGGCTTAAATGGAGCAGACCTGACATGCTTGATGCCATTGCGGGTCATAAACTCGTTGAATTTCGAGCTGGTGAAACATTGTCCATTGTTGCTGACAAGGATGTCGGGCAAGCCATGGGTGGCGAACATGGCCCGGAGGCTTTCAATGGTGGCTATGGACGTGCTGGATGACATGATTATGCATTCAATCCGTTTGGAGTAAGCATCCACAACTACTAAAAACATCTTTCCTAGAAAGGGGCCGGCAAAATCTACTTGGATCCTGGACCATGGTTTGGAGGACCATGAACACAGACTCAGTGGAGCCACCCTAGGTGCATTGCTCAGTTGTGAGCAAGTGTTGCACTGATGCACGCATGACTCCAAGTCCGCGTCAATGCCTGGCCACCAAACATGCGACTTGGCAATTGCCTTCATCTTGACAATGCCTGAGTGGGTAACTTGTACCCCATAACGGCTGACCAGTTCCCATTTAGGATGCAACTCTTTACTAATGATTGCACAGGATCCTGGCTGGTCCACGTCCTGATCTGGCGAGCTGTGACGGGTGACCCCTCGCTCTCAAAAGCATCCATGACCAGTAGCAAGTCTGCGGGCTGCGCCATTTAAACCCCGGTGGTGGGTAATGATAGCCGGCTGAGACCATCGGCGCAGTTTTCAGTGCCTGGTCTGTGGCAGATAACATAGTCATAAGCGGATAATATTAGTGCCCATCTTTGGATGCAGTACGAAGCATTGATAGTTAAACCTTTGCTCTCTGAAAACAGCGAAATGAGCGGCTTGTGGTCAGTTTCAAGCTCAAGCCGGAGTCCAAATAGGTATTGGTGCATTTTCTTAACCCCATATACACATGCTAACGCCTTTTTCTCAACCATACTTCTAAACGCGTATGCAACCGGTTGGAGGTTGCCCGATACATTGGCTTGCTGTAACACACAGCCGACCCCATACGATGAGGCGTCAGAAGCTAGCACTAAACGTTTACATGAGTCATAGTGTACAAGTAATATAGAAAATAGGTGCAGGAGTAGGGCATTTGGCCCTTCGAGCCTGCACCGCCATTCAATAAGATCATGGCTGATCATTCGCTCAGTACCCCTTTCCTGCTTTCTCTCCATACCCCTTAATCCCTTTAGCCATAAGGGCCATATCTAACTCCCTCTTGAATATATCCAATGAACTGGCATCAACAACTCTCTGCGGCAGGGAATTCCACAGGTTAACAACTCTCTGAGTGAAGAAGTTTCTCCTCATCTCAGTCCTAAATGGCCTACCCCTTATCCTAAGACTGTGTCTCCTGGTTCTAGACTTCCCCAACATCGGGAACATTCTTCCTGCATCTAACCTGTCCCGTCCCGTCAGAATCTTATATGTTTCTATGAGATCCCCTCTCATTTTTCTAAACTCCAATGTATAAAGGCCCAGTTGATCCAGTCTCTCCTCATGTCAGTCCAGCCATCCCAGGAATCAGTCTGGTGAACCTTTGCTGCACTCCCTCAATAGCAAGAACGTCCTTTCTCAGATTAGGAGACCAAAACTGAACACAATATTCCAGGTGAGGCCTCACCAAGGCTCTGTACAACTGCAGTAAGACCTCCCTGCTCCTATACTCAAATCCCCTAGCTATGAAGGCCAACATACCATTTGCCGCCTTCACCACCTGCTGTACCTGTATGCCAACTTTCAATGACTGATGAACCATGACACCGAGGTCTCGTTGCATCTCCCCTTTTCCTAATCTGCCACCATTCAGATAATATTCTGTCTTCGCAAGTTTGTCCCCAAAGTGGATAACCTCACATTTATCCACATTATACGGCATCTGCCATGCATTTGCCCACTCACCTAACCTGTCCAAGTCACCCTGCAGCCGCTAAGCGTCCCCCTCACAGTTCACACCGCCACCCAGTTTAGTGTTATCTGCAAACTTGGAGATATTGCACTCAATTCCTTCATCTAAATCATTGATGTATATTCTATTCTAGCCAATTCACGCTTCAAACCATCGAAGTTACTTACACAACCTGGAAGAGGTTCTAAGTTGCCAAGACAGAGTGGGACTCGGGCTGAAGCGCTCCAGGTGTTTTCTCCTGGCGCCAGAAGTCAAATATTGGGGGAGGAAGATTGCAGCAGACGGCATCAGGCCCACGGACTCGAAGTCAAAGGCGATCAAGAATACACCCAGACCACAAAATGTGGCCTCCGCTGATCCCCGGACTCCCCGCTGCTTATGTAGCAACATATGCAAAGGCTCTAACAACGTGCTCAACCCGGGTAGAAAGTTACCAAAATAGTTGAGGAGTCCCAGGAACGAACGCAACTCTGTCATATTCTGTGGTCTGCATGTATTCTTGATGGCCTTTGTCTTTGAGTCTGTGGGCCTGATGCCATCCGCTGCAATCTTTCTCCCCCAGAATTTGACTTCTGGTGCCAGGAGAAAACACTTGGAGTGTTTCAGCCCGAGTCCCACTCTGTCTAGGCAACTTCGAATCTCTTCCAGGTTGTGTAGATGTTCGATGGTGTCACGACCAGTGAGTAGGATGTTGTCTTGAAACACAACAGTGCGCGGAACAGCTTTCAGCAAACTCCATATTTCTCTGGAAAATGGCTGCAGCCGAGTGAATCCCGAAAGGGCACATGTGGTATATAAACAGCCCTTTTTCTGTGTTGATGCACGTCAGTCTTTTCGAAGATTCAGCCAGCGCCTGTGTCATGTAGGCGGAGGTTAGGTCCAACTTGGTGAACAACTCCCCCCCCCCCCCCCCCCCCGCTAATGTTGCAAACAGGTCATCCATCTTGGGCAGCGGGTACTAGTCCTGTAGTTAGACTCGGTTAATCGTTAGCTTGTAGTCTCCGCAGATTCGGACCATGCCATCACTTTTCAACACCGGAACAATTGGACTGGCCCACTCGTTGAACTCGACTGGCGATATGATTCCTTCGCATTGGAATCTGTCCAGTTCGATCTCGACTTTCTCCCTCATCATGTACGGAACCACCCGAGCCTTGTGATCGATGGGCCGTGCATCGGGGCCTAGGTGGATCTGTTCCTTGGCGCCTGTGAAGTGGCCGATGCCTGGTTCGAATAGTGAGGGAAAATTGCTCAACACTTGAGCACACGAGGCGTCATCCACTGAGGATAGTGCTTGGATGTCGTTCCAATTCCATCTAATCTTTTCTAGCCAGCTTTTGCCAGCGTTGGGCCATTGCTTGGAACAATCCACAGTGATAGGTCATGCACAGCTCCATCATACGATACCTTCACTGCCGCACTTCCAATGACTGGTATGAGCTCTTTGGTGTAGGTATGCAGCTTTGCATTAATCGGGCTCAGTTTGGGACTTTGTGCTTTATTGCCCCACAGTTCCTCGAAAGCCTTCTGGCTCATTATTGACTGACTCGCACCCGTGTCCAACTCCATGGATACTGGAACTCCATTTAATTTTACTTTCAGCATTACAGGAGGGCTCTTGGTGGTGAAGGTATGTACCCCATTCACTTTGGGTTGAGTTGCTTGTGCTGCGTGATCCGCGCCGGATCGATCATCCTCTGCCACGTGATATGTCGCATCACGTTTACACATTCGCTGGAGGTGCCCCATTGTTGCGCAGCCTTTGCACACGTAGTGCTTGAATCGACATTGATGGGCCCGATGATTACCTCTGCAGCGCCAACATTATGATAATGGATTCACATTCCCCCCCGATGGCGGACTCTGAGTCATCGCAGGTCTTGCAGCCGCTGACGTGTAGGCCCTGCCATATGCAGTTCGGCCTGCTAGCAACGTCATTTTATGCACCGTACTTGCCGGTGAGCTTCAATGTTGAGAAGATATCTGTTTGGTGTTATAATCCGTGGCCAAGAATGCCTGGGCGATCGCGATGGCCCTGCTCAGGTCTAGGGTTTCGGCAGCCAGCAGCTGTCAAAGAATGACCTCATGGCTGATGCCCAGCACAAAAAAGTACCACAGCATTTGCCACAATTCAGTTCCAAAATCGCAAGGTCCCGCGAGGCGTCTCAGGTCGGCGACATAATCCGCCACATCCTGGCCCCCGGAGCGATGATGCATGTAAAAACGATATCTGGCCATGAGAATACTCTCCTTCGGCTTGAGGTGGTCCCGACTGCACAACTCTGTATATTACTTCTCCGTTGGTTTTGTCGGTGCGAGCAGATTCTTGATGAGGCCATATATTTTAGGCCCACAGACGGTGAGGAGAAACGCCCTGCGCTTGGCCGCGTTAATGTCTCCTTCCAGTTTGTTGGCCACGCAGTACTAGTCGAGATGCTCGACAAAGGCTTCCCAATCATCACCTACTATGAATCTCTCTAATATTCCAATAGAAGCCATGGTTGCGTGAAGGTTCGTATTCTGTTACTCATCGCCAATTGTGGCATATAGAAGAACTCCACGAGGCTGAGTACTGTGAGCTAAACTTAGTGTGACCTTAGTCTTTATTACAACTCCAGAGTGCCCAAACAACATGGCAGCCAACCTTTTATACTGGCCCTGCACGTGTGTGCAGATGATCATTCGGACTCCAACAGTCGCACCCTCTGGTGGCAAGTATTACCAAAACTGTTATGTATGTAACAGCCCCCAGGTCCCAGTCAAAACCAGCATGGGGGACACATAATTACACGTGCATAATCTCCTCGCTGCAGAAGAGAATTACGAGGGATTCTGGGGTGCGAAGTGCTGATTTTTGTCAGTGAACATGGGCACAACTCTGCCAACACTGTCATCTGCTTGAAATGTGCGCAGTCGGCATGTTTGCTGTCCTGAAAGTAGTGATGAATGATGAGTCCGACAGTGACTATATCAGGCTGGGGATGTGGGAGAAGAATTACAGCTGGGCTTGATGCTCTCCTCAATATGTACATGCACATGCATGGATACTAATTAAGTGGGGTAGGGTGGGGCGGGGGGGGGCGGGATGGTGGATCCATTTTATTCCCTCTCTTCCTATTCTGTGGAAACTAAGCTTCTGCCACCATTTTAGCTGAGGTAGCTAACTTAGCACAGGCCAAAGATTGAACCAAGGAACCTCCTGGTCTGTTTGGCGCTGTGGTGTGCTCGCTGAAGCACAAAAGAAAGATAATTTGGATTTTTAATTGTAAAGAGGGATGGATTTCATGTTCTGTTTCACAGAACTCATTGCCAGCACTCTTGCCTCTGAGCCACAGGTTGTCAGTTCAAGCCCCGCTCCAGAGACTTGAGCACATAACCTTGGCTGGCACTCCAGTGCAGCACTGAGTCAACCAATCTCACTAAAACAGATTATCTGTTCATTTATCTCATTGCGCTTAGTGGGACTTGACGTTCCGCAAATTGGCTGCAGTTTTTCTCTGTATTACAACAGTGACTACACTTTAAA
The DNA here is from genome assembly GCF_044704955.1 of Pristiophorus japonicus. Classification (NCBI taxonomy): domain Eukaryota; kingdom Metazoa; phylum Chordata; class Chondrichthyes; family Pristiophoridae; genus Pristiophorus; species Pristiophorus japonicus. Next base: position 213,146,384 of record NC_091977.1, on the reverse strand, counting down.
AATTACCACATTTGCTATGAAGAGCTTTGGAATGTCCTGAAAGCGTGAAAGGTGCTATATAGATGCAAGTTATAATTTGTCTGTATTTCTTGGAATTATGATGTTAAAAAGGGAACAGTCCAGATCTTCAAAACCTGTTCTTCATAGTTAAGGACAGCGATGGAATTTACACATGCTGTTAATTAACGTTAACATTCATAGAATTAGGATATGTTTTATGTTCATATATTGGAGCCAATTTTTTAAAAACTGCTTTGCTGCAAAATTGTACATCGCTCTACTCAGTAAAAATGTAGCTCAAACACATCAGTGGTTGGCTGTAGAACAGGGATAGCAGCTTTAGCGTACTTCCGCAAACATTTATAGCCAAGGAACGCAAGCCGGAGGGTTTGGGGAGATGTCCAGTTCTACAATTGCCAAAAACTATTCTCCATTTTTCAATTATAAACAAACTGCCAAGCTGTTCAGCGCAGATATTGCAGGAATGTCAGAATCTTGGCGCTTTGTGTTTTCCTTTAAATCTGTGTTCATAATGGAAATCTGTATCTTTTGTTGTTTTTCATATCTTGGGATTATTGCCACTACTTAAGCTTAACTGAAGCAGCCACATAAATACTGTGGCTACAAGAGCAGGTCAGAGGCTGGGTATTCTGCGGTGAGTGTTTCACCTCCTGACTCCCCAAAGCCTGTCCACTATCCACAAGGCACAAATCAGGAGTGTAATGGAATACTCTTTGCTTGCCTGGATGAGTGCCGCTCCAACAACACTTAAGAAACTCAGCACCATCCAGGACAAAGCAGCCTGCTTGATTGACACCCCATCCACCACCTTAAACATTCACTTCCTCCACCACTAGCGCACCGTGGCTGCATTATGTATCATCTAAAAGATGCACTGCAAGAACTCACCAAGGTTTCTTCGACAGCATCTCCCAAATCTGCCATCTCTACCACCTAGAAGGATGAGGGCAACACCACCACCTCCACGTTCCCCTCCAAGTCACACACCATCCTGACTGAAATATATCACCGTTCCTTCATCGTTGCTGGATCAAAATCCTAGAACTCCCTCCCAAACAGCACTGTGAGCGTGCCTTCACCTCATGGACTGCAGCGGTTCAAGAAGATGGCTCACCACCTTCTCAAGGGCAATTACGGATGGGCAATAAATGCTGGCCTTGCCAACGATGCCCATATCCCAGGAATGAATACAATAAAACTACTGTTGGTTACCCTAGGATCCAGGAAGAAGCCATGATGGTAATTGAGGCTGAAAATGGTCTTCATCCCAAGTCATGTTAGAAAATATTATTTGCTCAATTGGTTCATGTGAAACTTTATTTATCGCTATAAGAATTATTTTTTTTAAATGAAGGCATAGCTTTTGTTTGTGATGAAGTTTTGTTTATTCTTTGTATACCTGTGAATGGAGTGAAAATGCAATGCTGGATAGGGTCAGATGTGAACTAATTGTCTGTGGTAACTGTAGCCATTAATGGAAGCATCATACGAAAACAAAATTCCAATACACCTTTTGTTTCCAGTGCGAACTACTAAACAACTCATGAGATACCTTCCACTACCCATCTGTCTGGGTGTTAGAAATAATGACTATTGATTCAAAAGCAAAATACTGCAGATGCTGGAAATCTGAAATAAAAACAGCAACTGCTGTACATATTCAGCAGATCAGGCAGCCTCTGTGGAGAGAGAAACAGAGTTAATGTTTTAGGTCAGTGACCATTCATCAGAATATTGATTGCTTAGTGATTTGGAATTTCCTCCTGAGACATTTATCAAGTGAAAGATCTGCTTTTGATCTGAGGTTTCAGAAGCAGCCTAAACCAATATCTGGGGCTTAATCATTGAACAGGACCTACTTCAAGTTGTGATGTCATTGGCTAATTTTGTCCAGATCAAGATACCATTCAAGGGGTCTCAGCCTTCACTTGTGGGATTGTTTGCATTCATCATAAGCTGCATTGTGCAGAGTGCTGAAGATTACTCAAAACTAGAGGTCCAACCCTGGAAGGTATAACAGACTATCCATTGCTCTCTTCATTGGTGACTGTATTATGTTAGTTGTAGTACAGTACCTCTGTCAACGGTATTTTAGGCTTCATTTCCATGGTGTACGAATTACGGACATCGGAATGAGGTTGTGAAATGTACACTTAATCGATTATGTTAACAGCTTGACACCCGCTTCTGCTTTCCAATTGTATTGCTCAGTGTCACTGTAAAAGCTCAGTCTACCACCTTCAACAGGGCAGCTGTAAATTGTCTCCGCAAAATGCTGGCCTCGAGACAAAGAGCGGCTGCCGAGTTAATGTTTGACAGCTGCTGTGCTTTGAGCGATCAGACCAACGCACTGAACCACCAGAGGGATATTGGTGACCACAAACGTGCAGAGAAGGTTTTGGCTTCTTATCAGGTTGCAGAAACCCATGTACGCTGCTCTAGTTGAATTGTTTTCATAAAATTTTTGTCTATCCACTTGTGGCTCTCATGATGAAGCTGGAAGTGGTGGAGTGGGGTGTAGGTTATTGTCTGTCAGGTGCCCAGCTGACCAATAAATGTCCTATCTACTCTCATCTTTTGTTGATTTCATGTAACTAGATTTGTCTCACAGCAGTGAGACCGAAATCTGTGGGTTCGGAAGTTTGCCCTGTGTAAAAGATCATGAAAGGACTCTACTTAGGAGTTCTGAAAAGGAACTTGTATGATTCTAGAGAGCTTGGTTATCTTCCAAGTCAAGAAATCAATAGTGCAAGGCTATCGTTGGCCTGCTGTAATGATTAACTTGAGATTCTTGTTGTCCTTTCCAATTTCTTGAAGCGGAAGACTTCTGCAGCTATTTTATGCCTTCAACCCAGAAAAATCTGGGGGCATCCCAGGCAGACTGGCTGTGGCCTGCTCTGCTTTACAGGGCAGGTGCCACTGAAGCTGCCTTGCAAGTATTGGCACCCACACCAATCATGTAAATGACCTTATTTCTGTGATTTGGGACAGAGTTGATGGCCAAGCATGTGGCCGGATGGGAATTCTGCTTCGTTGGTCTTGTGCAGTGCAGGGGTCCCAATGGAGGTTCTGGGTTTTTGTGCAGGTAACTCTACATAGCTAGCACATCTCCTACAGTGCCTGCACATTCATCTCTGTAAAACCCAATGTTCAGATCCTTATTTATTATCTATAAGCATAAATATTCTGTAAGCTTCCATCTGCATTTCCTCTCTACCACCATCGTTGATCCATCAACTTGTTTTGTGCTGCTCAATTGCTTGTCTTAGATGAGCCAGCATTTTCTTGGTTTACTATTGAGAGGCCTGAAGCCAACTCTAATTTCCTCATCCAGATATCTGGCAATAATATTTCTCAAAAGTTCCCCCTGCCTAGTTGCTTGCTCAAATTGAGCCCGATGACGTACATTTTCAGTGTTCTCTTTGATCCCGAGCTGAACTTCAACCCCTATACCTTACCATTGCCAAAACCATCTATTTCCACCTCACATTTCTCACCTCCATCCCCGCCTCACCCCAACCGCAGCTGAAACTTTCATCCATGCCTTTCTTCAGTGCTCTCCTAACAAATCCCACCGCGCACAATTTCTCAGCTGATCTAAACTTTCACCACCTACAATTAGTGCCCCATACTAAATACCACTCTGTTTTGTCCCAACCAGCCTCTATTGGCTTCCCCCCTCCACCCCCTACCCCCTTCCCACAGTATGTGGAATCTGAAATCCTGATCCTCATTTAGAAATTACTCCATGACTTTTCCTCCAACTAGTGCTTCTCTCTGGTTTGTGTCCTCTGCTTTTCCAACTCTTAACTTGCTGTCCTTCTTCCTCACTGGCAGAGCCGTTGTCCATCATGGCCTTGAGTCAGAATTCCTTTCTTAAACCCTTCTACCTTGCTAAATCTCTCCCCATCTTCTGAGATCCCCTCAAAACCTCTCTGAGGAAACCATTCATTATATCTTCTAACTCCTGAGTGTCAATTTCCCCATCACCATTATAAGGTACTGTTGACTGTCTTATTATGTTAAAAGCTCCAGATAAGTAGAAACTGGTGTTGCTATAGTGCTTCTCCATTTTTCTAATCTCACTATCTTGCTGTTTATTTCATAACTGTTTAATTCTATCCATTTTTGTCTTGCTTTTTAGTACAATGTTCTACAGGGCCCCATCAATGCACATGCAGCATTTGATGAGCATGTGAATGAAAAGCAGATGAAACCAGCTTAAAATTGCAGTTGCCATCTATTTTGTTTTGGGTTTTTAGACCCTCTGGTCCAATCAGGAAATGTCAAAATGTAAACTAGGTATCCGAAGGCTGTTTCTCAGAAAATGAGTATGAGAAGTCTGTGTCTCATCAGGCAAAGGCAATAATTAACATGGTGATTCCATGCTGATCCTCTGTCTTGTGTCCTTGACACATGATCTCTGCTGGAGACCAGGAATAGTAGCCATTTTGTTGCTATGGCTGGTCTAGTTAAGCTTCTAGTCATTGGTAACACCCCCCCCCCCCCCCCCCCCCGGGCAGGTGTTGGTGCAGGAAGTCCATGATATCGATGCTGTTGAAGGTCAGGAGGTGATTTGGGAGGGGTGGGGGGCTTTTCTTGTTGGAGATGGTGATTGCCTTGTACTTGGCGTGTTCCCTGCCACATGCCAGCCAAAGCTAAGATGTTCTTTAGGTCCTGCTGGTGGTTGACATGGGTTGCTTCTTTATTGGAAGAGTTGTGATTGGGGCTGAACATTATATAATTGTCGACAAACCGTCCCACTTAGGATTTTCTGACTGTGGGAATGAGTTGCTGAGGCGCTGCCATGAAGAACTCCTCCAGGGATGTAATGGTTGGCATCCAGTAACCTCAACAACAACAACTTGTACTTATACAGCTCCATTAATATAGTGAAATGTCCCAAGGCGTTTCAGAGGAGTATGAAGATAAAAAATTTGAAATTGAGCTGCATAAGTAGAAATTAATGCAGGTGACCAAAAGCTTTTCAAAGATATTGGTTTTAAGGAGCGTCTTGAAGGAGGAAAGAGAGGCAGAGAGGTTTAGATAGGGAGTTCGAGAGCTTGGGGCCTCGGCAAAAGAAGGCACTACCACCAGTGGTTGAACGATTATAATCAGGGATGCTCGAGGGAAGAATTAGAGGAGCGCAGATATCTCCGGGAGTTGTAGAGGGGGGTGAGGCCATGGAGGGATTTGAAAATAAGGATGAGAATTTTAAAATCAAGTCATTGCTTAACCGGAAGCCAAAGTAGATCAGTGAGCACAGTTATGATGGGTGAGCAGGACTTGTTTCGCGTTAGGACGCGGGCAGCTGAGTTTTGGATCACCTCTAATTTATGTAGGGTAGAATGTGGGAGGCCAGCCACTACTGCATTTTAATAATCAAGTCTCGAGGTAACAAATGAGGGCTTCAGCAGCGGATGAGCTGAGGCAGCGATGGAGACAGGCGATGTTAGAGTTGAAAATAGGCGGTCTTAGTTATGCTGTGGATATGTGGTCAAAAGCTCATTTCCGGGTCAAATATGACACCAAGGTTGCGAACAATCAGGTTCACCCTCAGACAGAAGTTGGGGAGAGGGATGGAGTCAGTGTCTAGGGACCGAAAACAATGGCTTCGGTATTAAATATTCAATTGGAGAAAATTTCTGCTCATCCAGAACTGGATGTCGGACAAACAGTCTGACAATTTAGCGACTGTGGAGGGGTCGAGAGAAGTTGTAGTGAGGTAGAGCTGGGTGTCATCGGCGTACATATGGAAACTGGTGCTGTGTTTTTGGATGATGTCGCCAAGGGACAGCATGTAGATGAGAAATAGGAGGGGACCAAGCATAGATCCTTGGGGAACACCAGATGTAACGATGCGGGGGCAACCTCGATCATTTTCCTTTTGTGTCCGATATGTTTCCAGTCGCTGGACAGATGTTTCCATTGGCCCGCATTGATTTGAGGTTTGTTCATGCTCTTTGATGTCATATGTGGTCAAATGATTCATTGGTGTGGTGCATTTACTCTATCCTCTCTTCTGACATTGAGCTCATGTGTCCATGTCGGGATGTTGTCAGGGTGTTTGCTTGTCAAATTTACTTAGTTGCTGCTTAATGTCATGTGGAGTGAATCAAATTGCCTGGACGCTTCCATCTATGTTGGCGGTTACTTTGAGATGGGGCTGAGGGAGACTGTCCATTTGATACTTTGGCTGAACACTTGAAGACACTTTAGCCTTGTCTCTTGAAATCACATGTGGCCTATACTAGTTACAGAATCGCATAAGAAGTGGGAAGCGGTCAATACTGTGCTCTCGAGTGAGGAATGCTTCATGTTGGGAGGGACTTAAGGAGAAAAGGAACTTTAACTATTTAAAAAAAAAAACTTAATTCAATCTAAATTACTAGTTGAGCAGACTGATGTATGCTTTGTAAATGTGTATTTTCTTTTCTCATTCCCTCTCTTCCCCTTCATTTTGTTTTGCCTGTGCAAGTCAGCTGAAGCAACATTCCATTACACTGACAGCTTTTTAAAGTTGCTGAGATGGTGCCTGTAAGTTTTAAGCAATGAATGGACAGTAAATAAGAGGGACACTGTTTATATGTTTGGAATTCTCACCTTTCTCCAAAGGAAAACAAAACAATCACTGTGTGTATGGCAGAACAAACGACCCTGGCTGAAAAAAATACTATCCTTTGGGCACTGGTTTGAGTCTGTTATTCAGCCATGATTTCACACAGAAAATGCAACCTGAGAAGCTAACCAGAAAGGCAAGTTTGCCACTATTTGTAACTTCCCTATCTCTTTCTTTAGTCCTTCCTATATAGGCTCAAGTTTCGGCCTGAGTTGCTCCTATTTTTTTGGAGCAACTAGTTTAGAATGGAGCATCTTAGAAATTGTAATTCCCAGCATTTAGTTTGCTCCAGTTCTAGTTAGTTAGAATAGTTTCATTTTAGAACAGTTTTTTTTTAAAGGGGCATGTCCAGCCACTTGCGCCTATTTTGCAAGTTTAGGCAGCGAAAACTTACTCCAAAGTAACTTAGAATGGAGTAAGTGTAGATTTTTGCACGCTCAGAAAAACCTTGCCTACACTTTAGAAATTAGGTGCAGGGAACGAGAGATGGGGTTGTGGGTGGTGGAGGGAAGTTTACAAGCATTAAACTCTTCACTTTTACAAATAAAGAGCTATCATCAATCATAAATGATCAATCAATCAACCAATAAATCAATCACTAATGTTTTGAAAATGATTACACCATTCCACACCATAACTATTTTTTGACGTAGTCAATTTGCTAATTAACTGTTGACATGCCGAATCACAACCGACTATCTCAGCCAGTTCCTCCGAACGTACGTCTTGGATTACAAGCTTACTGCTTCATGCATTGCTAAATCAGACGTACTTCAGAACCGCCCCTCCTTTACCATATTGATTGCTTTTACAGAATCCGAAGTAAACTGACACAAATCTACACACAACAGGTAGGTGGAGATAAAAGCTGCATCAAGTACTTTAAAACATCCAGTAACACAGGATCTTTACACCAAGTAATTTTTGTATAGTTTATCAAATTATTTGAAGCTGTCTGCACAACAATACATTTTTAGCTTTGTCATTGTAAACCCCCAAATGGCTGAGCCACTGTGAGAAAGCTCATTGTAATTGCTTCTTCAGAAATTAATGCAAAAACACACAACTCCATGGGGTGGGGGTGAACAGACACATGTTTAGGAACAAGCCCATCCCTTTTTAAATAATCTCAACCCCAGAAACCCAGCTTTTCCCCATACCCTTCACTCATTTTCTCTCCAGAAACTTACCTTAAACTCATTTATATTATTACTCTCTCTCTCTCTCTCTCTCTCTCTCTCGAGCAATTTCTTCCACAATGTCATTATTCTTTTTGTGTAAATAAATGCTCACTGACTTTCCTCCATGTTCCATGATACAATAATAGGTATGGATTCGGGATGGTGCAGGCTTGATGATTCAAATGGCCCTTTCTCATTCCAGACTTTATGTTCTTTATAGTGCAGCAGGCACTGTTCCCGCAGGTTGCGGCGGGGAGCCCATTCAGCCAGGGCTAGGGACGGCGTGCTTTGGGCCCCTCCCACACAGCCTGCACAGATTCGGGTGCGAGGAGCTACTGCACATGCACGCACATGCACGCACATTCTAGCGCGCATGTGCAGAGATCCCGGCACTGTTTTCAGCGCCGGGACCTGGCTCCGCCCCCGCCCCTTGTGCTGCGCTACGCTGAGGGCCTTCATCGTTCCAGCTGCGGGGAGAATAACAAGGTAACTTTTAGGCGCGGTTTCTGAGATGCGCCATTCTAAGCGTGGAGGCAAACTTGGAACCTTTGAAACTTGAATGCAGAGAGGTAGCTTTCGGTGTTTAACAGGCATTTGTGATTTTTTTTGTTAACGTAAAGCACAATTTATGTTGGAACATTGCTTTTTTCAGCTGTTTCTTCCCCCTGCACCTCCCCATTCAAGTATATCCCTCTCTTGAAGGGATGACTCAGGGATGTACACGGTCTCTTTTCAGGGGCACTGCTGTAATGTAAATGAAGCAGCATCGACGTCGCCCCAATGCAGTGAACAGTATCTTTGAGAGGTGGTTCTGTTTCTTGGCCTCTGGGGGCAACATTTTGGCAGCCACACTCATGGCCAGGGCTGCTCTTTTGTTCTAGATGGGGAAAGATCTGCATGAAGAACAGGAATGTCAGATTTTGTAATTTTTTTTAAACCGCAGTATGTGCAAATCATGTACATGTGTAACTTGTTTCTACAATGCTTCTGGCCTTTGAGTCCCTCCGGCAATATAAATGGGAAAATTTGAAGAATTGTTGCTGAACTTGGGCTATAAAAATATTGAGTACCTTTTTGTAAAGTGGGCGAAGTACTTGTTGGTAGGGACCTTGTTGTCCCATCAGAAAAATAGTCACATGTGCTGTACCTCTGGTAGTAATCTGAATTTTCTTTGTGTGGCTTTTTGCCAGAGAGGAATCCTGGTGTGCAGGAAAGGCAAACTGCACAATTATATATGATTGGCTGAGTGCAAGTGCAGTGATGTATTAAATTGTACACTTCATAAGAAATGTTTTTTTTCTCCTAAAACTGTCATTAGATTCTTCGAGGTACTATAAATGCTGCATTGACGTAAGCAAAAGTCTAAACTAGACATAATGCACAAATATTTAACCACCAATTAACATTATACTTCCAAGTTTATTGTCGCTTCTTTACATTCCGTCCTTCATTCAGTCATTAAAGGTGCAATCCTTAAAATTAACACTACTAAGCTTCTGTCCAATTATATGAAAATATTCTATTGCCCTAAGAGTAGTGGAAATCTAGACTTTGTTGGTGGTATCCGCAAGATCCTACAAATCCCCTGGGAGGGCAGACGCACCAATGTTAGCATCCTCGACCAGGTCAACATCCCCAGCATTGAAGTACTGACCACACTTGATCAGCTCTGCTGGGCAGGCCACATAGTTCGCATGCGAGACACGAGACTCCCAAAGCAAGCGCTCTATTCGGAACTCTTTCACGGCAAACGAGCCAAAGGTGGGCAGCGGAAACGTTACAAGGACAGCCTCAAATCCTCTCTGATAAAGTGCAACATCCCCACTGACACCTGGGAGTCCCTGGCTAAAGACCGCCCTAAGTCGAGGAAGTGCATCCAGAAGTATATTCACCATTTTAATAAATTCTCTTGATTCCATTTGTTGTTGCCACGGAATGCAAGTTGGTTCTCAGTCCGAAAGGGAGTTGTCTGTTTCAGACTTCCCTTGTAAGACAAGGCATTAAGTTCCTGTTACTATTGACCCCGAGGATATATGTCACTTGGATCAGATTTAATTTCTGTTGTTAAATGCCTTATGCCTGTAAGGCAGAGCATATTCAATAGCAATATTAATTTGTATTTTGACAGAAATAGTCTTTAAGGTGGTTTGTTGGGAAAAGGGTCTTCCTTTGTTTGATAGCTACTGGCTCCAAAGTCCACAGTAGTACTTAGAATCTGTCTACTGGGAAGTTTGAGAGAGGTTTGAGGATCATTATTCCTTCTTTTTGAGGAGACCCCCAGCCTCCTTGTCATCCCTATCCACGGCCATCACCAGTCTGGTGCAGTCCTTTGATACTCTTAACACAGTGTGCTACTTACTGCACTGCCTCTTCCAAACATTTTTTTAAAATCCAGGAACACCTGCAATTGAGGAGATGGGCAGTTTATTATGAAAATATGTGCATGTGTGTTTTTGTGTCTTTGTTGTAAGGAATTTATGAGAAGCCACAGTAAAACCATTGGTATTTCGCAACACTCTCGTATCAGATAGATTACCTTGGGGATCAGAGAGTTTACAACATTGCAGTAAAAGAACACCACTTGGTCTTCGGTGACCTAATCAAACGTCCATTAGAAGGCAAATCACAACGGAGAAGCTGGGTCATGTTACAGGATGTTTTTAAAGGTTAATATAGTAAGAAAGCAAGACCCGAGGGCCATAATGACAGCAGTTAGTTTTACTTCACCCTTTGACTTGTGGTTTTCACCCATCCTTTTGTCCAACTGACAGGCTCAGTCTCTGACCCATCCAACAGCAAATTATTTAATTTAAATGATCTTGTAGCAATTTTTAGTGAAAGAGGCGCTCGTGATTTTTGGCTAAGCGTAGAAGTATTTTGTTTTAGATGGGTGAAGTATCCCAAAGGTGTTCATGCCCCTATAATGAGATTGCAAGGGGTTGGGTGGGTGGGGGAAGAAATGTTCAGCTCCTGGAATAGTCGGAGACACTCAGCTTCAAAAACCTAGCTGCAGATGCCACTGTGCTCAACATGGTGTCAATTCTGCTCTGGTGAAAACTCTCCATTTGAAGTGCAAACTTTAGTGCTTTGAAGGCAATTTATTTTCCAACAAAGATGAAAATGAAGAGTGGCAGATATGATTGCATCACTGCATTGCTGATGGTGCTAGTGTTGCGGCTTCTTGACAATGTCCCTTAAAAGACAACGCACACAGTGCACTTTCCACACAAATATAATTCTGGGGCCAGGGGAGTTCAAGCTAGTTGGGGGCATTTTGGCAAAATGTACTTCACTATAAATCAGTAATCATGAAAGAGAGATTGTTTATGACCTAAAATACTGTCTCTTAGCACATCCAATAGGAAACAATCGGCGCAGAGGAACAACAAAATAATGCAACTGTTATAACGCATCCAGCATTGTCTCCATTTTTAGAGAAAGTCAATTCCTCTGATGGAATGCAGCAGAATTACGGCAATGAATTATTCTCCACGTCTGATGAGACTAGTTTATATAGTGTAGTGTAGTATAGATTAATTGTCCAAAATCATTAATGGACAGGTTACAAAGGTGACAACATATTACTTCTTTTAAATGTTTTCCTGCTATCAATTCTCTGGATCTGGATGGAGACAGTCTCTCAATAACAATAAAACAGTTCAGATTTAACACATTAATGTAAAAAACTTCAGGTCATGATACATTCATGTTTTGAATGCAAAAGAAAAAACCCACTATCATCCTTATATATCTAGTACTGCTACTTGTCTATATACACACCAAAATGCCTAATTTGTCTTGAAATAAGACAAAATACACCAAATGTATCATTTTTATCTTACTTATGTCACTTGGCCTCAAACTAACTTTATTTTGTCAGTGATGGTAAACAAATTAGAGAGAAGATGCAATGTGGAATAGGATATGGAATATAGAAAGCTTATTGCTTTCTATATTCCATATCCTATTCCACATTGCATCTTTTCTCTAATTTGTTTACCATCACTGACAAAATAAAGTTAGTTTGAGGCCAAGTGACATAATGCAGAACATAAATTACAAAATCAAATCAAGGAGATTGAGCATTGCAGATATATTAATAGATACACATGGTGGTTAAAAAAAGGCTATAGAGACCTCCGGTGGGGTGGAAGTCCACAACTGATGTAGACATGCATAGATTTTGGGAAAAGTGGCTGAATTCTGTCTGAAAAGGAAGTGATCTCATAGGGGTATATAAAATATGACATAGTATGGAAAAAGTAAATCCAAAATATTACTTTGAATTCAATTGTGCAAGTAGGATAAGAGGACACGGGTTCAATCCAGTAAAATGTAACTTTAGAACTGATATCAGGAGGTGATAATCTATGCAGAGAATGATCAACACCGGGGTGGACTTTGAGGCATGGTGATGCAGGCCAAAACCCTGGATGCATTTAAGAAGCAAATGAATGCTCAAATGGAGGCCGCCTACTGACCTGCTGCAGCAGTTCAAGGAGATGAACAGCAAATTGAGTACTCAAATTAGAGTGCTGATTGCTGCTCTGAATTTCGAAAGCACTGCCCAATCCCACTCCTCGAACTCAAACTTTTTCAGCAGTACTCTACTATGTTCGTCTGCTCTTGCAGGCAAAATTGACCAGCACTGGAGCATCTGATCTGCTATCACAAAGGTCCCTCGTACAACTAGCTGCCCTATTTGCCTTGCACCTAAAGGAGATGACAGAGAAGCTCTTCTGATATTGACCACAGCGTCCTCAATCTGTTGAGATCCTTAATGTCGAGCAATCTCAGTCGGCAGCCTCCGCTGTATCTTAACCCACTTGCTCATCACCCCAGCTTTTGGGGATGTACATTAACTCTCGGCCCCAAAGTGCCTCAAATTTTACATTTTTTAATTCTTGTGTTTAATCCTTTCCACGGGCCTCTTATCCCTCTCGCTGTAACCTTCTCCAGTGCTTCAACCTCCCTCCATGTTCATCTTACTACGGCCTCTTGTGCATCTTCCCTTCCCTTTGTCCTCTATTGGCGACTGTGTCTGAAGCCACATTGGCCTCATCTTCTGGAATTTCTTCCTGAAACGCCTCAAACTCTCCACTTGCCCTCCTCCTTTTAGACTTTCCTTAAAAGCTATCATTTTAAACAAGCTTTTGTCCATCCCTCCTAATATCTGCTCCTTTGGCGTGTTGCCTATTTTTCCTTGCACCTCTGAATTCCGTTTGGACATTTTTTTTTAAAGGCAGTTGTAATCTTAGCATGTGTACTTGAGATCCCAAGATATTTGCTTGATCTAGAATATTTTAGGGATAGCCTTAAAAGCTGTATGTATAGCATCAGCCAACTCTGAGGATGCGTCTCGGCATACAGTGCACGGCGGAAGCAGTAAAAGGGGTGAAATTCCTCCTGGAGATTAATTAAAGCAAAAAACAAGATTTCCCATTCCTGCTAGTTTTTTTTTAAATAACAAAGATTTGCATTTATATAGCCTTGCATTCATCACCCTTTGAAGGTGGACTCTGAGACATCTGTGGAAGTGGAGCTGCAGGTATGTGTGACCTGCCCTGTACGATTCGAAAACATCACTTTGTTCACAGCACTTGTAGCAGTACTTGTGTGCTGAGAGATTTGCTTAGTATTGTCACTGGTGGCAATGAACGCCTGGGCCATCAGCTATGGCCTTCCTCAAGGTTGGGGTCCCTACAGTCAAAAGTTTGCGAAGTATGATTTTGTGGCCAATGCCAAGTACGAAAAAATCTCTGAGCATGTGCTCCAAATGTCCTTCAAATTCACAAGGCGTCTTAGCTCAGTGACATAAATCGCCATTTCCTGGCCTTAAGACATTTTGTAGGTGTAGAACCGGTACTTCGCCATCAGAACGCTTTCCTTCGGGTTCAAATGCTCTTGGACCAGTGTGCACAAATCATCGTATGATTTCTCCGTGGGTTTCGCTGGAGTGAGCAGATTCATTTTGAGGCCCCACAGTGAGTGAGGAGGATCGCCCTTCGTTTGACAGCGTTCTCTTCCCCATCTAGCTCGTTGACCACGAAGTATTGGTCGAGTCGCTCCACAAAAGTTTCCCAATCATCTCCCTCCGAGAATGTCTCCAGGATGCCCACTGTTCTCTGCATCTTTGGGTTCGGTATCTATCTCGTCGCCAGTTGTGTGTGGCGAAAGGGTCAGACTGTGCTCAGTGAAGTGTGACCGTAGTCTTTTATTGCAGGTCTCCAGAGTGCCTCTCCAACCTGTGAAGCCTCCTTAAATACCTGTGCTCCTAAGGGATTATGGGATCGCTTGGGACTCAGGGGGATGAGCACTCTGGTGGCTGTACAGAGTAAATACAAGTATACATAACAATAATGATCAAGCAATCTGTTTTTGTTATATTGATTAAAGGATAAATATTGGCCGGGACACCCGGGATAAAGCTCATGATCCTCTTCAAAATAGTACCATGCAATCTTTTACGTCCACTTTAGAGAGCAGATAGTGCCATGATTTAACGCCTTATCCGAAAGACGGCACATCTGACAGTGCAGTACTCCGTCAGACCTGCACTGGATTGTCGGCCTAGATTTATATGCTCAAGTCCCTGGAGTGGAACTTGTACCCACAACCTTCTCTCATCAAACTCACAAGTGACATCCTTTGTTACTGTGACAAAGGTAAACTATCCCTCCTCATCCTTCTCGATCTGTGTGCAGCCTTTGACCAGGTTGACCACTCCATCCTCTTCCAACGCCTCACCACCTTCGTGCAGATGGGTGGGACTGCACTTGCCTGGTTCCATTGTTATCTGTCTAATTGTAGCCAGAAAATCACCTGCAATGGCTTCTCTTCCCACTCCTGCATTGTTACCTCTGGTGTTCCTCAAGGATCTACCCTTGGCTCCCTCCTATTTCTCATCTGTATGCTGCCCCGTAGCAACATCATCCGAAAACACGGCATCAGTTTCCACATGTACACTGACGATACCCTGCACTACACCATTACAACTTCTCCCGACCTCCCCACGGACTCTAAATTTTCAGATTGTTTGTACGACATCCAATTCTGGATGAGCAGAAATTTTCTCCAATTAGATATTAGGAAGACCGAAGCCATTGTCTTTGGTCCCTGCCACATACTCCGTTCGCTAGCCACCGACTCCATCCCACTTCCGAACTTCTCTTTGAGGCTGAACTAGACTGTTCGCAACCTTAGTGTCACATTTATCCCTGCAATGAGCTTCTGGCCACATATCCGCAACATAACTAAAACCGCATATTTCCACATCTGTAATATTGCCCATCTTCGCCCCTGCCTCAGCTCATCTGCTGAAAACCTCATCCATGTCTTGACTACACCAACACACTCCTGGCTAGCCTCCTACATTCTACCCTATGTAAACTTGAGGTCATTCAAAACTCAACTGCCCGTGTCCTAACTCACATCCAGTCCCGTTCACTCATCATCCCGTGTTCTTTGATCTACATTGGCTTCCGGTTAAGCAACACCTCGATTTGAAAATTCTCATCCTTGTTTACAAATCCCTCCATGGCCTTGCCTCTCCCTATCTCTGTAATCTCCTTCAGCCTCACAAGCAGCCACCCCGTTCCCCCCCCCCCCACCCCCGAAGGTATCTGCACTCCTCAAATTCTGCCCTCTTGAGCATCTCTGATTATAATTGCTCAACCATTGGCGGCTGTGCCTTCAGCTGCCTCGGCCATAAACTCCAGAACTTCCTCCCTAAACCTCTCCGCCTCTCTACCTCTCATTCCTCCTCTAAGATCTGCCATAACTTTTTTTTCTTGTGTGGCTCGGTGTCAAATTTTTGTCTTACAACACTCCTGTGATGCGCCTTGGGACGTTTTATTACATTAAAGGCGCTATATAAATAAAAGTTGTTGCTACCCACTGAGCCACAGCTGACACAAATTACCTTCTCGTAGTTTTATCTCCACTGCTAAAAGTTGCTTTTCTCCACAAAATAGAGCCTTTGACTGAAGTTTGTGAGATGTCTGAGAAAAATGGGTAGAATTCAGTTTTAATTGCAGGGATGAAACCAACCAAGGGGAATGACTCAAATTGTTGGCAAACACAGTTCTACAGTTCAGGGATATCATCGTGCAGAAACTTGATTCGCGAAATGGAGCACATCTGAGATGTTTCACTGTCTTAGTTACACAGATTCATTAATTATCAGCATTTGTGGAAACGATCTGTGCTTTATAAAGGTTCGCATCATCATCCACTTACACGGACTGCAAAAATTATGGCCAGAGAGATTGAGAGAGAGGTGATTTAGTATTAGAAGCTGGATTTTCTTTTCTTAAAAATTGAAAAGGTTGAGTATAGTGAGGTAAAAGGAGAAGGTTCACTCCCAAACCTACACATTGATGCATCGAAGGCTTGTAACTCAAGCACTCTTATCTTCATTGGAGCCCTGCTATAGCATTTCGCACAATTGTGCCTAACTCCCAGCGTGCAATATATTTATCCAAAAACAGGAACTTGAGTAATGAGATGAGGTTAATTTGTTTAAAAAAAGTATGTAAACAGACACAAGATGGTCTTGTGCCAGTTGGTACAACATGCCTCTGCAGGCCCCATTTTCTTTCCATCTGTCATTTTCTATAGCCTTTTACATCTGCCCTATGTTTGCAGTTTCTCTCTCGATCTCATCATTTTTGCAACGCTATAGAGTGTCTGCAATAATAAATAGAACAGAGAGAATAAATCCAGAACACAACTTCAAGTTAAATTATGCCAGTAAGGCAAGCAGGTATAGGTTGAAACCAGTAAAAGGCAATTTGAGGGTTGATGCCTGGATGTACTTCACGGAGAGCGATCAATGGGATAGCGGAGGCAGAAGTCTAGAAATCATTTAAGAAGCTGAGCTGTTGGATGCTGTGATGGGGAAGTGAGGTTATTTGTGGATGGATGAGCTAAGATGGGCCCAATTTCTCATCTGTATCTATATCTGATGTACCAGCTATCTTTGTTTCTATTGCACACTACCAGAGTGGGTAGTAGCTGTTAGTAAGGCTGGTGAATGGACCTTTAACATAAATAAGAAAATGCTGATGCTCAATTGTAATGCATATATCTGGATAGCTTCAAATATACCCATCTGTTCCCCAACCCCGCAAACTTTTATCTTGTGCAGTAACCTTTTATATGGTACCTGGAAATCCAAATACACCACTTCCACTGGTTTCCCCCATATCCACCCTACTCGTTACATCCTCAAAGAACTCCAGCAAATTTGGCAAATCTGATTTCCCTTTCATAAAACCATGCTGACTCTGCTTGATTGAATTATGCTTTTCCAAATGTCCTGCTACTGCTTCCTTAATAATGGACTCCAGCATTTTCCCAACGTCAGATGTTAGGCTAACTGATCTATAGTTTCCTGCTTTCTGTCTGCCTCCGTTTTTAAATATAGGTGTTATATTTGTGGTTTTCCAATCCGCTGGAACCTCCCCAGAATCACTGGAATTTTGGTAGATTACAAACCAATACATCCACTATCTCTGCAGCCAATTCTTTTAAGACCCTAGGATGTAAGCCATCACCTCCAGGGGACTTGTCCGCCTTTAGTCCCATTGTTTTACTGAGTATTACTTCTTTAGTGATTGTATTAAGTTCCTCCCTCCCTCTAGCCCCTTGATTATCCACTATTAAGATGTTTTTAGTACCTTCTACTGTGAAGACCGAAACAAAATATTTGTTCAATGTCTCTGCCATTTCCCTGTTCCCCATTATTAATTCCCCAGTCACATCCTCTAATGGACCAACGTTTACTTCAGCCAATCTTTTTCTTTTTATATACCTGTAGAAACTCTTACTATCTGTTTTTATATTTCGTGCTAGTTTATTTTCATAATCGATTTTTCCTGTCTTTACTATTTTTTTAGTCATTCTTTGCTGGCTTTAAGAACATAAGAATTAGGAACAGGAGTAGGCCATCTAGCCCCTCGAGCCTGCTCCGCCATTCAACAAGATCATGGCTGATCTGGCCGTGGACTCAGCTCCACTTACCCGCCCGCTCCCCGTAACCCTTAATTCCCTTATTGGTTAAAAATCTATCTATCTGTGATTTGAATACATTCAATGAGCTAGCCTCAACTGCTTCCTTGGGCAGAGAATTCTACAGATTCACAACCCTCTGGGAGAAGAAATTCCTTCTCAACTCGGTTTTAAATTGGCTCCCCCATATTTTGAGGCTGTGCCCCCCCCCTAGTTCTAGTCTCCCTGACCAGTGGAAACAACCTCTCTGCCTCTATCTTGTCTATCCCTTTCATTATTTTAAATGTTTCTATAAGATCACCCCTCATCCTTCTGAACTCCAGCGAGTAAAGACCCATTCTACTCAATCTATCATCATAAGGTAACCCCCTCATCTCCGGAATCAGCCCAGTGAATCGTCTCTGTACCCCCTCCAAAGCTAGTATATCCTTCCTTAAGTAAGGTGACCAAAACTGCACGCAGTACTCCACGTGCGGCCTCACCAATACCCTATACAGTTGCAGCACGGACCTCCCTGCTTTTGTACTCCATCCCTCTTGCAATAAAGGCCAACATTCCATTCGCCTTCCTGATTACCTGCTGCATCTGTAAACTAACTTTTTGCGATTCATGCACAAGGACCCCCAGGTCCCTCTGCACCGCAGCATGTTGTAATTTCTCCCCATTCACATAATATTCCCTTTTACGTTTTTTTTTTCCCCAAGGTGGATGACCTCACATTTTAAAAGTTTCCCAATCCTCTAGCCTCCCACTAGACTTGGCCACATTGTATATCTTTGTATTCAATTTGGTACCATCCCTTATTTCCTTAGTTAGCCATGGATTGTTATCCCTTTTCTTAACGTCTTTCCTCTCATTGGGATATATTTTTGTTGCGAGTTATGAAGTATCGCCTTAAATGTCTTCCACTGCTCATCAACCATCCCATACTTTAATCTCGTTTCTCAGTCCACTTTAGCCAACTCTGCCTTCATTCCTTTTGTAGTCTCCTTTATTTAAGCTTAGGATAAGCTTACTGTTTTGAGATCCAACTCTTCCCCCCCCCCCCCCCCCCAGCTGAATTTGAAATTCCACCATGTTATGGTCACTCATTCCTAGAGCAATCAGTCAGCACACCAGGGACCTCATTCAACTACTCTACCATTTCTCTAGATACAACTTGCCTGCCCCTTCAAGAAAAGCATTAAATCGCTGTGAACAAATTAATGGCCAATATGAAAATATTAATGGCCACACTTTTGTTGATTGAAAATTCCCTTTGCAGTAATTTAATCCAGTCCACATCTCAAGCTCTTCAAAAATTGGCTTTGCAAAAACAGGTGGAAAATATTAGACCGTAAAACCAGTCAATCGCAACCCAATGGCAGATGCAGCATAATGTGGATAAATGTGAAGTTATCCACTTTGGTAGGAAAAACATAAGGATCAAGTATTATTTATTAAATGGTGATGGCTTGGGAAGTGTCGATGTACAGAGGGACCTGCGTGCAGCAAGCAGTTAGGAAGGCAAATGGTACGTTGGCTTCATTGCAAGAGGATTTGAGTACAGGAGCAAGGCTTCCATAGATATGCAAAAGCTTTGATAGAAATGTGAAGAGAAAAAGATTAGTGAAGACAAACGTAGGTCCCTTGCAGTCAGAATCAAGTGAATTTATAATGGGGAACAAAGAAATGGCAGACCAATTGAACAAATACTTCGGTTCTGTCTTCACGAAGGAAGACACAAATAACCTTGCGGAAATACTAGGGGATACAGGGTCTAGTGAGAAGGAGGAACTGAAGGAAATCCTTATTAGTCAGGAAATTGTGTTAGGGAAATTGATGGGATTGAAGGCCGATAAATCCCCAGGGCCTGATAGTCTGCATCCCAGAGTACTTAAGGAAGTGGCCCTAGAAATAGTGGATGCATTGGTGATCATTTTCCAACAGTCTATCGACTCTGGATCAGTTCCGATGGACTGGAGGGTAGCTAATGTAACACCACTTTTTAAAAAAGGAGGGAGAGAGAAAACGGGTAATTATAGACCGGTTAGCCTGACATCAGTCGTGGGGAAAATGTTGGAATCAATTAAAGATGAAATAGCAGTGCATTTGGAAAGCAGTGACAGGATCAGTCCAAGTCAGCATGGATCTTTGAAAGGGAAATCATGCTTGACAAATCTTCTAGAATTTTTTAAGGATGTAATTAGTAGAGTGGACAGGGGAGAACCAGTGGATTTGAACTTTCAAAAGGCTTTTGACAAGGTCCCACACAAGAGATTGGTGTGCAAAATTAAAGCACATGGTATTGGGGGCGATGTATTGAATTGGATAGAGAACTGGTTGGCAGACAGGAAGCAGAGAGTCGGGATAAACGGGTTCTTTTTAGAATGGCAGGCAGTGACTAGTGGAGTGCCGCAGGGCTCAGTGCTGGGACCCCAGCTATTTAAAATGAAGGAATTGAGTAATATCTCCAAGTTTGCAGATGACACTCAGCTGGGTGGCGGTGTGAGCTGCGAGGTGGATGCTAAGAGGCTGCAGGGTGACTTGCACAGGTTAGGTGAGTGGGCAAATGCATGGCAGATGCAGTATAATGTGGATAAATGTGAGGTTATCCACTTTGGTGGCAAAAACACGAGGGCAGAATATTATCTGAATGGTGGCAGATTAGGAAAAGGGGAGGTGCAATGAGACCTGGGTGTCATGGTACATCAGTCATTGAAAGTTAGCATGCAGGTACAGCAGGCGGTGAAGAAGGCAAATGGCCTTCATAGCTCGTAGATTTGTGTAAAGGAGCAGGGAGGTCTTACTGCAGTTGTACAGGGCCTTGGTGAGGCCTCACCTGGAATATTGTGTTCAGTTTTGGTCTCCATTCTGAGGAAGGACGTTCTTGCTTATTGAGGGAATGCAGCGAAGGTTCACCAGACTGATTCCTGGGATGGCAGGACTGACATATGACGTGAGACTGGATCGACTGGGCCTGTATTCACTGGAGTTTAGAAGAATGAGAGGGGATCTCATAGAAACAGATAAAATTCTGACGGGACTGGACAGGTTAGATGCAGGAAGAATGTTCCCGATGTTGGAGAAGTCCAGAACCAGGGGACACAGTCTAAGGATAAGGGGTAAGCCATTTAAGACCGAGATGAAGAGAAACTTCTTCACTCAGAGAATTGTTAACTGTGGAATTCTCTACTGCAAAGAGTTGTTGATGCCAGTTCATTGGATATATTCAAGAGGGAGTTAGATATGGCCCTTATGGCTAAAGGGATCATGGGGTATGGAGAGAAAGCAGTAAAGGGATACTGAGGTGATGATCAGCCATGATCTTATTGAATGGTTATGCAGGCTCGAAAGGCCGAATGGCCTATTCCTGCAACTATTTTCAATGTTTCTGTGTTTCTGTGTATTGCTACAGTTATACAGGGCCTTGGTGAGACCGCACCTGGAGTATTGTGTGCAGTTTTGTTCTCCTTGCCTAAGAAAGGATATACTTGCCATAGAGGGAGTGCAGCGAAGGTTCACCAGACTGATTCCTGGGATTGCAGGACTGTTGCATAAGGAGAGATTGGGTCGACTAGGCCTATATTCATTAGAGTTTAGAAGAATGAGAGGGGATCTCATTGAAACTTATAAAATTCTGACTGGGTTGGATAGACTGGATGCAGGGAGGATGTTTCCCCTGGCTGGGAAATCTAGAAAAAGGGGTCACAGTCTCAGAATACGGGGTAGGAAATTTAGGACCGAGATGAGGAGAAATTTTTCCACTCAGGGTGGTGAACCTGTGGAATTCACTAGCACAGATGCTGTGGAGGCCAAGTCACTGAATATATTTAAGAGGGAGATAGATAGATTTCTCGAAACAATAGTCATCAAGGGGTATGGGGAAAAAGCAGGAATATGGTATTGAGATAGAGGATCAGCCAAGATCATATTGAATGGCCGTGCAGACTCGAAGGGCCGAATGTCCTATGACTGCTCCTATTTTCTATGTTTCTAAAGCTCACCATTGTAAAATTAAACCATCTTGTAGCAGCAGCGTAGATGGAGCTACTAGTTGTTTGCATGGGGGATGTCCTCTATTTTCAGGGCTCAAGCCCCTGTGTGATTGGACCAGGCAAATCAATACACGTTTCTCTGTCACCAGTGCTGATTGCCCTGATTTAGCATGTCACCTCAGTTAGATCTGTTGGTAGCATTGCAATACTGTTATGGAATTCTGCCAAAGAAAAATATATCTGATTATTTTTTAAAAGAAAGCATAATACTATTGCTGCTACCTCAGTAGGATTGTCACTTTTCCACCCAGCTGCAGGCTGCCTTTTCCCTGGCAGCAGGATAAGAACATAAGAAATAGGAACAGGAGTAGGCCATAAAGCCCCCTTGAGCCTGCTCCACCTATTAATACGATCATGGCTGATCTGATCATGGACTCAGTTCCACTTTCCTGCCGCTCCCCATAACCCTTTATTCCCTTATCGTTTAACAAACTGTCTTTCTCTGTTTTAAATTTATTCAATGACCCAGCTTCCACAGCTCTCTGAGACAGCAAATTCCATAGATTTACAACCCTCTGAGAGAAGAAATTCCTCCTCATCTCAGTTTTAAATGGGTGGCCTCTTATTCTAAGATTATGCCCTCTAGTTCTAGTCTTCCCTATCAGTGGAAACATCCTCTCTGCATCTACCTCATCAAGCCCCCTCATAATCTTATACGTTTCGATAAGATTACCTCTCATTCTTCTGAATTCCAATGAGTAGAGGCCCAACCTACTCAACTTTTCCTCATAAGTCAACCCCCTCATCTCTGGAATCAACCTCTTGAACATTCTCTGAACTGCCTCCAAAGCAAGTATATCCTTTCTTAAATATGGAAACCAAAACTGCACGCAGTATTCCAGATGTGGCCTCACTAATATCCTGTATAACTGTAGCAAGACTTCTTTGCTTTTATACTCCATCCCCTTTGCAATAAAGGCCAAAATTCCATTGGTCTTGCTGATCACTTGCTGTAACTGCATAATAACCTTTTGTGTTTCATGCATGAGTACCCCCAGGTCCTGCTGTACTGCAGCACTTTGCAGTTTTTCTCCATTTAAATAGTAACTTGTTCTTCGATTTTTTTTTTTCTGCCAAAGTGCATAACCTCTCACTTTCCAACATTCTGCTCCATCTGCCAAATTTTTGCCCACTCACTTAGCCTGTCTATGTCTTTTTGCAGATTTTGTGTGTCCTCCTCACACATTGCTTTTCCTCCCATCTTTATATCATTAGAATACTTGGCTACGTTACACTCAGTCCCTTCTTCTAAGTCATTAATATAGATTGTAAATAGTTTGGATTCCAGCACTGATCTCTGTGGCACCCCACTAGTTACTGATTGCCAACCCGAGAATGAACCATTTATCTCATCTCTGTTTTCTGTTAGTCAATCCTCTATCTATGCTAATATATTACCCCCAACCCCATGAACTTTTATCTTGTGCAGTAACCTTTTATGTGGCACCTTGTCAAATGCCTTCTGGCAGTCCAAGTACACCACATCCATTGGTTCCCCTTTATCGACCCTGTTCATCACATTCTCAACAATTCCAACAAATTTGTCAAACATGACTTCCCTTTCATAAATCCACGCTGACTCTGCCTAACCGAATTTTGCTTTTCTAAATGTCCTTCTTTAATAATGGACTCCAACATTTTCCCAACCATAGATGTTAGGCTAACTGGTCTATAGTTTCCTGCTTTCTGTCTGCCTCTTTTTTTAAATAGGGGCGTTACATTTGCAGTTTTCCAATCTGCTGGGACCTCCCAGAATCCAGGGAATTTTGGTAAATTACAACCAATGCATCCAGTATCCCTGCAGCTACTTCTCTTAAGCCCTAGGGTGGGTATCAACTGTAAAAATATGTTTATTTTAAAAAATATCAAAGCAATAATTCTCACGCAGTACCATCTGGAGGTACAATGGCACGTTTTATTCATTTTAACCAATTTTAATGAAGGAAGACGTGGACATTTCTTTTTAAAGATAGTTTCTCACTGTTAACCTACATGTATGTTTCTTACCTTTACACAGTCAGGTTTTGAAGGTGTTTTATGTCTCGCTTTTTATCTTAACTATTTCTATGGGCTCTCATTCTATCTGAGGCTATTTTTTGTAGGAAATTTTATACAGTTTGATTCACTGACCCCAATGAGTTCTGATGTTTCTGTCCCTGTGTCATGCAATGCCAAGTGCTGAAAAGGAACTGAGTATCTTTCTATGAGCTGTCGGCTCCCATGGCATCAAGCTGAACATATAACTGCTGGGGCACTGTGACTAGCAACTGGAAGAGCTGCTTAGGGCAGATTCACATGGATGTTGCCAGTGGGTGCATGAGACCCACACTTCTAGAAGCAGTGATGCAAAAGAAGTGCTGACACCAGTATAATGGTATTTAATCTGCTTGTTTCATAGACATGCTAAATGGTAGCCTAATAGGATAAGAGGAGGCCGATACAGTGCTTGAAATTATATTTTAAAAAAACTATATGAAATATGTTCTTGCATTTGGATCTAGTATCCCATTTTTGGAGGAATTCATTACTTGCTGAATCATTCCTTCCAAGTGCCGACACTGGAAATGATCTACTGTCAGTCCTTCATTGTCAGAATGACTGAATTACAGAATCATTATTATCTTAGTCATTACATTTATCTAAGGGATTTGGGAACAGGCTTTATTCCAGTCACAGAATGCAAGATTCTTTGACTGCTAGTTTAAGTCTGCTCTCGAGCCCAAAGCAATACTAGTCAATCGCATCCTCTCCAGCAACACAACTGTTAACCCTCGTCTCTGCATTAGGTCTTTCTGTTGGGCAGGAAAGTGTTCAGAATTTAGCTTGTAAAATAACAATGTAACTATTTGTACTGCACTTTTTTTGACAAACAGGCATCTGTCCAGCCCTGCACCTCCCCCCCCCCCCTTTGTACTGCACTTGAGAGAGAGAGAGAACTCGGGGAAGACGGATTACATTCTTCCAACCCCCTACAAGGGACACATCGTAGGAGTGGATGAGATCCAGAAGTCACGACACTGTCACTATTCACTTCCTACCCAATAAACCTATTAACAATCCATACACAATGCCCCATCTATGGTGGTGTGATGGTTGTGGGGGCGGGGGGGAGGGTTGCGGGGAAAGGGGATATACTTGCATTGGGGTAAGGCAGTTTGGCCGTTGGAGGCATGCACTTGGACTGGAGTAAGGTACTTCGGCTGGGGGAGGGATATACTTGGACTGGGGTAAGGGTCTTTGGCTGCCCCTTGCTGTCTTCTGGGGTGCTCTGTCCTCTGTCACTTCAGGAAGTCAAAGTGGATCGAGTTACAATTTGCAAAGTCAGTGAGATCTTGGGATGGTCAGTTCCATGACCCATTCCTATGAAACTTCAGGGTGTGGCTTATCCTCCAAGTGGACCAATCAGAAACAAAGGGTGGATCATGGTGGCCATTTTGACAGCACAAATAAACGCATCTGTAAAATAAAGACAAGGTCATCGACCACTCTCTTACATCAGATTAACAGTGGACTAAAAAGTATGTTCAGGTTTTGTATTAATTTTACTTGTACTAAGTTAGCCAAATGTGTGTTTCTCACTAACAAACTGCCTCCTAAATTTCCACCCTTATCTTGATGGTAAACCTGTTAAGTGAATTAGTTCGTCCAAGCTGTTGGGAGAATGGATTTCTCAATTCAACTTGGTCACTCTAGAACATTGAATTATGTAAGAAACCTTCTATGAACAATATCTTTTGACTATTCATGCGAAAGCTATTTGAGGAGCCAAGGCCCATAATGTAGAAGACACCCAGGGTTGAAAAGAGTAGGCAAAGAATGAATTATAGGAGATTGTGGGAAGAGTCTTGATGTCAACATTCCAACTAATTATTTGCACCCTTCTGATCCTACTTTTTCAGCTCAAGTATTCCTTGCATGTCCCCTCGAACTAGTTCTACCTGTTTTCATTTGCTCAAAAAACACTTGGCTTTGGCTGATTTATTCTTTAAAAATGAAACTGGAAGGTTCGCCATGATTCTCTATGTACATGGGGCTGGATTTTCGGGTTTTGGGGATTTTGGGTGAAAACTTAAGCGATACGTGAAAATTACCGTAACTGATTTTAGGATGAACTTTTAGCTTTTAGGTTCTGCGCTAGTTGCAAAGGGAGGCATTGCACAATTATTCGCAGCGCAAAACGCAATCCTTGCCAACTTTAGTGCAGGGCCGGGATCACTGCAAGAGAGGCCTTGGAAGGGGGAAAACAAAATTCAAAAAAACATTCAAAAAACATTACCAAGACCCTTGGCTAACAAATCGCAGCAAAAAAATACAAAAAATAAAAACTTAACCTTACCTTTATTGAAGGTTTTCCCAACTTATCGCTGCTGGCAGGGCCGCACTTAGCACGGCATACGGGTCGGTTGAGTGCCAAACCTCGGACGGTAACGCAATCCGCATCGTTACACGTCCACCGCTCCTTTCCCCGGCGGGTACTTCCCATTGTCGCCACAAACAAGGAACTGAGGATCACGCCTGGGCTTTGCGATGGGGTTTTTGCTGCGGAGAGCCAAAACACGGTGAAAACCCGGTCGCAAATCACCCGAATACCCAGCCCATCGTACTATCTTACACCAAATGCCCAAACTGAACGTGCTTCTTCAAATTTGAGTTTTCTTCTTCACCAAGCTTACACTGCAGAACGTTGAGAGATGAGGTCTCCTAGTATACAGTACATCAGTAAATGTAAATTTGTAGTGGGGCTTTCATGGTATAAACATCCACTATCTGTCATTTCCTTGATTACTGATACTAGTGTGTGGCTAAAATTGCTGTTTCAGCAAATTGCAAAGTGCTGTCAGATGAATAGTTGAACAGGTATTTTCTGATACAATTTCGACAGCAGTATTAGCACTTTGAGAAACT
Organism: Pristiophorus japonicus; assembly: GCF_044704955.1. NCBI lineage: Eukaryota > Metazoa > Chordata > Chondrichthyes > Pristiophoridae > Pristiophorus > Pristiophorus japonicus. The sequence goes on along the minus strand of NC_091977.1, from coordinate 213,119,610 downwards.
TGACACTACTGATCATATATTAGAATAATTTTAATGCAACGTTTGTATTGGTGCACTATTAACCATATGAATTATGATATTTGGTACCATCAGCTTTCAATTAGGTACACCAGAACCTCAAACATCCTTTTTTTAAATTCATTCATGGGACGTGGGTGTCACTTGCAAAGCCAGCTTTTATTGCCCATCCCTAATTGCCCTTGAGAAGGTGGTGGTGAGCCGTCGCCTTGAACCGCTGCAGTCAGTGCTGTTGGGGAGGGAGTTCCAGGATTTCGACCCAGCAACGATGAAGGAACGGCGATATGCTTCCAAATCAGGATGGCGTGTGACTTGGAGGGGAACTGTTTGATTTGTTTTTTTTTCCATTCTTTTTTTTTCTTGGGAAGTTTGCAAGTTGAGTCTTGGATATTTGTTTCCTTATACTGCAATTAGATAGAACCAGTGAGACCACACCTGGAGTACTGTGTACAGTTTTGGTCTCCTTACCTAAGGAAGGATATACTTGCCTTGGAAGAAATGCAACAAAGGTTCACTGGACCGATTCCTGGGTTGAGGCCATTGTCCTATGAGGAGAGATTGAGTAGTCCAGGCTTATCCTCTAGAGTTTTAGAAGAATGAGAGGCGATCTCATTGAAACATATAAAATTCTTAAGGGGCGTGACGGGGTAAATGCTGGGAGGAGGTTTCCCCTGCATGGGTGGTGTGGAACTAAGGGCTACAGTTTCAGAATAGGAGTTGGCCATTTTGGACTGAGACGAGAAATTTCTTCACTCAAAGGGTTATGAATCTTTGGAATTCTCTACCCCAGATGACAGCGGATGTTCAATCGTTGAGTATGTTCAAGACCGAGATAGATAGATTTATGGATACTAAAGAAATCGAGGGATATGGGCATTGGGCAGGAAAGTGGAGTTAAGATTGAAGATCAGCCATGATCTTATTGAATGGCGGAGTAAGTTCGAAGGGCCGCATGGCCTACTCCTGCTCCTATTTCTTGTGTTCTTGTGTTCTGCCTTGCCCATAGTAACATGGTTGAGCACTGAACATAATATGTGTGTGTATGGGATGGGCAAGGGGCCATCGGTAGAAACGTGTCTGTCACATAATAGCGTAGCTACCCGATGCTCCATCATTCAGTGCCACCATCTGACATACCTTGCACTGTATTTAACTTGAGTGCTTTCACATTTTAATTATTGTACAGTAATTTTAAATGTTGTCGAATGCAGCCATATCCTCAGTATTTTCTATTTGGTGAACTTTGTACTCCATTAGTGTAAAAATTGCCAGTAGGCGGATGGAGCAGCTTTCCATGTTGGATTTTCAGTGTAAATGTCAAGTGTAATACATGTTCAATGCACAATGAAGCTCCCTCCACTCAGCCAACTATTTAATGTAGCCCTGTAGATTTCCTTTTTAAAATTTTGCGAAATCAAAGTGAGAAACCATACAGGACATTGCTGAGGTTGGAAAGGGTGTAGGGAAGATTGTAAATCAGGAAGTGCTGCTTAGGTGCCATCAAGTTTCTGGTTTAATAGATTGTAGGAGGAAGAAAAGACTAAAGGAGATAGAGTTGCAGAGCTTTGATAACCTCAGAAAGATTGAGTTAAAGACTTGAAAATTATGAAGGGGTTCGATAGTATTGATTTGGAGAAGATGTTTCCACTTGTATGAGTCCAAAATAAGGGGCCATAAATGTAAGATAGTCACCAAAAAATCCAATAAGGGATTCAGGAGAAACTTCTTTATTCAGGATGGTGACAATATTGAACTTGCTACCACATGGAATAGTTGAAGTGAATAGAATAGATGCATTTAAAGGGAAGTGAGTTAAATTCATGAGGGAGAAAGGAATAGAAGGATACATTGATAGTATGAGATGAGGTAAGGTGGGAGGAACTTTGTGTAGGGCATAAACACCGGCACAGAACCGTTGAGCCGAATGACCTGTTTCTGTGCTGTAAAATTCTATGTAAGACTGCATGATGATTCTTGATGGCGAATACATGACGTCATCGCTCTCATCTGGAAGGAGGAGAGCATGCCGGGAGATCTCAGAGATGCAGTGGCGTGACCATCTTTAAAAAAGGGGACAAGTCCGATTCTGGCAACTACAGAGGAATCTCCCTGCTATCAGCCACTTGGAAAGTCGTCGCTAGAATCCTCCTCAACCGTCTTCCCCCTGTGGCTGAGGAGCTCCTCCCGGAGCCACAGTGCGGATTTCGTCCCCTATGGGGCACAACAGACATGATTTTTATAGCACGACAGCTGCAGGAAAAATGCAGGAAACAGCGCCAGCCCTTATACATGGCCGCCTTCGACCTTACAAAGGACTTTGACGCTGTCAACCACGAGGGTCTATGGCGTGTCCTCCTCCATTTCGGATGCCCCCAAAAATTCGTCACTATCCTCCGCCTGCTCCACGATGACATGCAGGTCGTGATCCTTACCAACGGATCCATTACAGACCCAATCCACATCCAGACTGGGGTCAAGCAGGACTCAGTCATCACCCCAACCCTCTTCTCAATCTTCCTAGCTGCCATGCTCCACCTCACAGTCAACAAGCTCCCTGATAGAGTGGAATTGAACGACAGAACAAGTGGGAACATGTTCAACCTTCGCCATCTCCAGGCCATGCCCAATACCACCCCAGCCTTTGTCGTCAACTATACGCGGATGACGCGCGGCTGTGCACATACAGAGGCTGAACTCCAGGATATAGTCGTCGTATTTACTGAGGCGTACGAAAGCATGGGCCTTACATTAAACATCCGTAAGACACCAGTCTGTCCTCGCCGCACAGCGCTGCCACGCCAGTCATCAAGATCCACAGCGCGGTTGTGGAAAGTGTGGACCATTTCCCATACCTCGGGAGCCTCTTATCAATAAGAGCAGACATTGACGACGAGATTCAACACTTCCTCCAGTGCGCCAGCGCAGCCTTCAGCCTCCTGAGGAAAAGAGAGTTTGAAAACCAGGCCATCAACTGCCACCAAACACATGGTCTACAGGGCTGTAGTAATAACCACCCTCCTGTATGGCTCAGAGACATGGACAGTAGACATCTTAAGTCGCTGGAGAAATACCACCGGCGATGTCTCCGCAAGATCCTCCAAATCCCCTGGAAGGACAGACACACCAACATTAGTGTCCTCGACCAGGTTAACATCCCCAGCATTGAAGCACTGACCACACTTGATCAGCTCCGCTGGGCAGGTCGCATTGTTCGCATGCCAGACACAAGACTCCCAAAGCAAGCACTCTATTCGGAACTCCTTCACGGCAAACGAGCCAAAGGTGGGCAGAGGAAACGTTACAAGGCCACCCTCAAAGGCTCCCTGATAAAGTGCAACATCCCCACTGACTCCTGGGAGTCCCTGGCCAAAGACTGCCCTAAGTGGAGGAAGTGCATCCGGAGGGCACTGAGCACCTCGAGTCTCATCGCTGAGATCATGCAGAAGTTAAGCGTAGGCAGCGGAAAGAGGGTGCAGCAAACCAATCCCACCCACCCTTTCCTTCAATGACTATCTGTCCCACCTGTGGCAGGGACTGTGGTTCACGTATTCGACTGTTCAGCCACCTAAGAATTCATTTCAAGGGCAGAAAAATTGGCTAAAACTAGTGGGAGAACAGAAGACTGGGAAGCTTTTAAAAGCCAGAAAAGAACGACTAAAAAAAATGATTATAAAAAGGGAAGATAGACTCTGAACGTAAACTAGCACAAAATATAAAAATAGATAGCAAGAGTTTCTATCGGTATATAAAAAGGAAAAGTGTGGCTAAAGTAAATATTGGTCCCTTAGAACACGAGACCAGGGAATTAGTAATGGGGAACATGGCGATGGCAGAAACTCTGAACAAATATTTTGCATCAGTCTTTACGGTAGAGGACACTAACAATATTCCGACAGTGGATAGTCAAGGGGCTAAAGGGAGGGAGGAACTTAACACAATCACAATCACGAAGGAGGTGGTACTAAGTAAGATGATGGGACTGAAGGCAGATAAATCCCCTGCACCTGATGGCTTGCATCTTAGGCTCTTAAGAGAAGTAGCGGCAGGGACTGTGGATGCATTGGTTGTAATTTACCAAAATTCCCTGGATTCTGGGGAGGTCCCAGCAGATTGGAAAACTGCAAATGTAACGGCCCTGTTTTTAAAAAAAAATAGGAGGCAGACAAAAAGCAGGAAACTATAGACCAGTTAGCCTTACATCTGTGGTTGGGAAAATGTTGGAGTCCATTATTAAAGAAGCAGTAGCAGAACATTTGGAAAAGCAAAATTCGGTCAGGCAGAGTCAGCATGGATTTATGAAGGGGAAGTCATGTTTGACAAATTTGCTGGAATTCTTTGAGGATGTAACGAACAGGGTGGATAAAGGGGAACTAGTGGATGTGGTGTATTTGGACTTCCAGAAGGCATTTAACAAGGTGCCACATTATGGGCCCAAGTTTCCACATGATAAAAAACGGGCGCCCCTCTGAGCTGGGCGCCCGTTTTTCGCGCCTAAAACGGCGCCTAAAAAAAACCACTCGATTCTGGAGCGTTCTGCTCCAGGGGGGCGGAGCCTACACTTGCGCCGATTTTGTAAGTGGGAAGGGGCGGGTACTATTTAAATTATTTTTTTTCCTGCCGGCAACGCTGCGTGTGCGCGTTGGAGCGTTCGCGCATGCTCAGTGTGAAAAAAACATTGGCACTCGGCCATTTTTGTAGTACTTTGTAGCTGTTTAATTTTTGAACATTTTTTTAATAAAAGCACATTAGCACTTGCAGCCTTCTCACTGTCTCCTCCCCCCTCCCCGGGAAAGAACGGGCGCCTCCTCTCTCTCCCCCCGCCCGCCCCCCACCCCCCCCCCAGCGGGAGGAACGGGCGCCTCAGGTTGACTGCAGCATTCTCCGTGCCTGAAGCACTTTCACACAGTTGGAAGATGGTTTATTTCATCTTTTCTTTGCTTATAAATGTTTATTCAGGTTGGATTTATTTGTATAATATTTGTAGAAGTATAAATAAGGATTTATTGTAGAATTTAATGACTTCCCTCCCCCCCCCCACCTCGTTCTGGACGCCTAATTTGTAACCTGCGCCTGATTTTTTAATGTGTAGAACAGGTTTTTTCAGTTCGACAAAAATCTTCACTTGCCCTATTCTAAGTTAGTTTGGAGTATGTTTTCATTGTGGAAACTTTCAAATCAGGTGTCAGTGGCCGGACACACCCCCTTTTGAAGAAAAAATTCTGTTCCAAAGTAGAACTGTTCTACCTGACGAGAACTGCAGAAAAAAAAATGTGGAGAATTGCAATTTCTAAGATAGTCCGTTCTCCACCAGTTGCTCCTAAAAATCAGGCGCAAATCATGTGGAAACTTGGGCCCAAAAGGTTACTGCATAAGATAAAAGTTCATGGGGTTGGGGGTAATATATTAGCATGGATAGAGGATTTGCTCACGAACAGAAAACAGAGAGTAGTGATAAATGGTTCATTCTCTGGTTGACAACCAGTAACTAGTGGGGTGCCACAAGGATCAATTATTTACAATCTATATTAATGATTTGGAAGTATGGACTGAGTGTAATGTAGATAAGTTTGCTGATGATACAAAGATGGGGGGAAAGGCAATGTGTGAGGAGGACACACAAAATCTGCAAAAGGACAGAGACAGGCTAAGTGAGTTGGCAAAAATTTGGCAGATGCAGTATAATATTGGAAAATGTGAGGTCATGCACTTTGGCAGAAAAAAATCGAAGAACAAGTTATTATTTAAATGGAGAAAAACTGCAAAGTACCACAGTACAGCGGGACCTGGGGGTACTTGTGCATGAAACACAAAAGGATAGTGTTATATATGAATAAAGAGTCTGACTGGACACTGTGATCTCAAAGTAAATTGTGACCATAGTCTTTTATTGCAGGTCTCCAGAGTGCCTCTCCAGCCTGTGAGACCTCCTTAAGTACCTATGCTCCCAAGGGATTCTACAATCCAGGGAATGAGCCCTCTGGTGGCTGTACAAGGTATATACAAGTTCACATACATAACACCGCCCCCCGTCGCCCCCCCCCCCTCCCCCCCATCCACCAAAAGTCAACAGTGCCACTATTTACAATGTGAGTAGATCTGGGGCCTTTCTTTCCCTGGTTGATCATCATCTCGGTGCAAATGCTGGTTTTGGTTGAATTGTTTGTTGGGTCCTCGCTGGGCTGCTGTGCAGCTGGCCTTGCTGAGCTGCCTGGTGTGGTAAGTCCTGCTGGGCTGCTGCGGGTGATGGATTCTGCTTCATGGCCAACCACGGTGTCAGTTGCTAATGGTATGTATGTTGGGGGGGTCAAAGAAGGTTGGGTCCAAATTTGATTGCTCAGGATAGTCCATGAATCTGAGTTTGATTTGGTTCAAGTGTTTCCGGTGAATGAGTCCATTTGAAAGTTTGACCCGAAACACCCTGCTCCCCTCTTTGGCCACAATAGTGCCGGGAAGCCACTTGGGACCTTGTCTATAATTCAATACAAATACAGGATCATTGATTTCAATTTCGCGTGACACATTAGCGCTATCATGATATGTACTTTGTTGAAGCCGCCTGCTCTCTATCTGTTCATGTAGATCAGGGTGAACTAACGAGACCCTTGTCTTAAGTGCCCTTTTCATGAGCAGTTCAGCAGGTGGAATCCCAGTGAGCGAGTGAGGTCTCGTGCGGTAGCTAAACAGAACTCGGGGATAGGCTAGTTTGAACAGGGCAGACGTAACGTGTTTGATCCTATTACAGGTCATGAACTCTTTGAACTCTGCACTGGTAAAACATGGCCCGTTGTCGCTCACAAGGACATCAGGTAGTCCGTGCGTGCAAACATGGCCCGCATGCTTTGTGGTGGCAGCGGACGTGCTAGCCGACATGATCTCACATTCAATCCATTTGGAGTACGCATCTACAACCACAAGGAACATTTTTTCCCAAAAACGGGCCTGCATAGTCGACATGGACCCTGGACCACGGTTTGAAGGGCCAAGACCATAAACTTAGTGGCGCCTCCCTAGGTGCATTGCTTAACTGCGAGCATCTGTGCAGGACTCGATAAGTCCACATTGATACCGGGCCACCACACGTGGGATCTGGCTATCGCTTTCATCATTACGATGCAAGGGTGGGTACTGTGTAGGTCACTGATGAAAGTGTCTCTGTCCTTCTTGGGGATCACTACCCGATTGCCCCACAGAAGGCAGTCTGCCTGTACAGACATTTCAACTTTGCGCCGCTGGTACGACTTTATCTCTTTCTGCATTTCCACTGGGACACTGGACCAGCTCCCATGAAGCGCACAATTTTTTACGAGGGACAGTAAGGGGTCCTGGCTTGTTCAGGTTCTAATCTGTCGGGCTGTGTCGGGTGATTGCTCACTCTCGAATGCTTCCATAACCATAACTAAATCTGCGGGCTGCGCCATTTCCACCCCCGTGGTGGGCAATGGCAGCCTACTGAGAGCATCGGCACAGTTTTCTGTGCTTGGCCTGTGGCGGATGGCGTAATTGTATACGGACAACGTGAGCGCCCATCTCTGGATGCGGGCCGATGCATTCGGATTTATCACTTTACTCTCGGAAAACAGGGGTGTTAGTGGCTTATGGTCCGTTTCCAATTCAAATTTTAGCCCAGATATTGATGCATTTTCTTTACCCCATAGACACATGCTAACGCTTCTTTTTCAATCATGCTGTAGGCTCCTCTCAGCCTTAGACAGACACCTGGAAAAAGGGTTGTGTCGAGGACACAGAGAGGCTGCAAAGAGATTTAGATAGGTTAAGCGAATGGGCTAAGGTGTGGCAGATGGAATACAATGTTGGAAAATGTGAGGTCATCCACCTTGGGGGGGAAAAAAAAACAGTAAAAGGGAATATTATTTCAATGGGGAGAAATTACAACATGCAGCGGTGCAGAGGGACCTGGGGGTCCTGGTGCATGAAACTCTTTTTGGGAGTCAACGAAAAACATTAAACCGTGCCCTCCCGATCTGGGGGAAACACCAAATATTTACAGGCCCTTTTATTTTTTTTTTGTGGTATTTTTGGGGGGTTTTTTTTGGGCACAAAAACATATATATATATTTTTTTTTCCAAGTGCCCCCTATAAAAGGGGAGGTCCTTTTGCATGAAACTCTTTTCGGAGTTAACAGAAAAACATTAAACTGTGCCCCCCGATCTGGGGGAAACACCAACATTTGCAATGCCATTTTTTTTTTTTGGCACTAATATCACATTTTTTTTTGGCCTTGATTGTGAGAGGAATGGAGTACAAAAGCAGGGAGGTCCTGCTGCAACTGTACAGGGTATTGGTGAGGCCACACCTGGAGTACTGCGTGCAGTTTTGGTCACATTTAAGGAAGAATATACTAGCCTTGGAGGGGGTACAGAGACGATTCACTAGGCTGATTCCGGAGATGAGGGGATTACCTTATGATGATAGATAGAGTAGACTGGGTCTTTACTCGTTGGAGTTCAGAAGGATGAGGGGTGATCTTATAGAAACATTTAAAATAATGAAAGGGATAGACAAGATAGAGGCAGAGAGGTTGTTTCCACTGGTCGGGGAGACTAGAACTAGGGACACAGCTTCAAAATACGGGGGAGCCAATTTAAAACCGAGTTGAGAAGGAATTTCTTCTCCCAGAGGGTTGTGAATCTGTGGAATTTTCTGACCAAGGAAGCAGTTGAGGCTAGCTCATTGAATGTATTCAAATCACAGATAGATAGATTTTTAACCAATAAGGGAATTAAGGGTTATGGGGAGCGGGCGGGTAAGTGGAGCTGAGTCCACGGCCAGATCAGCCATGATCTTTTTGAATGGCGGAGCAGGCTCGAGGGGCTAGATGGTCTGCTCCTGTTCCTAGTTCTTATGTTCTTATGGATGCATAGGCAACCGGTTGCAATTTCCCAGATTCATTAGCTTGTTGCAAAACACACCCAACGCCATATGACGACGCATCACATGCTCGTACCAAATGCTTACATGGATCATACAACACAAGTACTTTGTTTGAGCATAACAACTTTCTCACTTTTACAAAGGCACTTTCTTGGCTTTTGCCCCATAACCATTCATCTCCTTTACGCAGTAAGGCATGCAGTGGTTCTAACAGTGTGCTGAGACCCGGTCAGAAGTTACTAAAGTAGTTCAGGAATCCTAGAAACGACCACAGCTCCATCATGTTTTGTAGCCTCGGTGCGTTCTCGATTGCCTCCGTCTTCGAATTGGTGGGCCTGATGTCGTCCGCCGCAATTCTTCTCCCCAGGAACTCCCCTTCAGGCACCAGGAAAACGCACTTCGAGCGTTATAACCTGAGCCCCACGCGGTTGAGTCGACTAAAAACCTCCTCCAGGTTCTGCAGGTGCTTGACTCTGTTCCGACCTGTGACCAAGATGTCGTCCTGGAAGACCACGGTGTGCGGGACCGACTTCAGTAAGCTTTCTATGTTTCTCTGGAATATCGCCGCCACTGATCGAATTCCAAACGGGCATCTGTTGTAAATAAAGAGACCTTTGTACGTGTTGATACAGGTGAGGCCCTTCGATGTTTCCTCCAGTTCCTGTGTCATGTAGGCCGAGGTCAAGTTCAGCTTCGTGAACGTGTTTCCTCCCATCAGCGTCGTAAAAGATCATCAGCCTTTGGTAGTGGGTATTGATCCTGCAGGGAGAAATGATTGATAGTTACTTTATAATCACCACAGATTCTGATGGTGCCGTCTCCTTTGAGGATGGGAACAATCGGACTGGCCCAGTCGTTGAATTTAATCGGTGAAATTATGCCCTTTCGTTGCAGCCGGCCCAGCTCGATCTCTATCCTTTCTCTCATCATGTACAGTCCTGCTCTCACCTGTGATGGATGTGTCGCGCCCCTGGAATTAGGTGGATCTGTACTTTTGCTCCTTGGAACTTCCCAATGCCTGGTTCGAACAGCGAGGGGAACTTGTTTAAGACCTGGGCACATGAAGTGTCATCAGCGGGCGAGAGTGCTCCGACGTTGTCCCAGTTCCAGCGTATCTTTCCTAGCCAGCTCCTGCTGTGCAGCGTGGGACCATCGCCGAGTACCACCCAGAGTGGTAGCTTGTGCACCGCTCCATCGTAGGAGACCTTGACAGTAGCACTGCTGATTACGGGAATCAGTTCCTTTGTGTAAGTTCTCAGTTTCGTGCGAATGGGATTCAAGACTGGCCTTGAGCCCTTGCTGCACCACAATTTTTTGAAAGTCTTTTTGCTCATAATGGACTGGCTCGCGCCCGTGTCCAGCTCCATTGACACCGGGAGTCCATTTAATTTAACCTTCAGCATTATCTGGGGACACTGTGGTAAATGTGTGCACTCCATATACCTCTGCCTCCTCGGTCTGAGGCTCTGGTTCGTCGTGATCCGCCGTGGGTCTGTCCTCCTGCAACAAGGTGGTTTGCAGGATTAACAGGATTTGCAGCTCGCCTGCACTTATGTTGGAGGTGTCCCATTGTTCCACATCCCTTGCAAATGTAACCTTCGAAGCGGCATGAATGGAAATGATGATCACCCCGCAGCGCCAACAAGGTGTTATTGGCCTTGAGACATCTGCAGGCAAATGGGGCCTACCCTGTACGTTGCGATTTGAAAATAACATCACTTTGTTCACAGTATTTGTGTGCTGAGAGATTTGCTTAGTATTGTCACTGGTGGCAATGAACACCTGGGGTATCGCTATGGCCTTACTCAAGGTTGGGGTCTCTACAGTCAAAAGTTTGCGAAGTATCACTTCATGGCCAATGCCAAGTGCGAAAAAGTCTCTGAGCATGTGCTCCAAATATCCTTCAAATTTGCAATGTCCTGCAAGGCGTCTTAGCTTGGCGACATAACTCACCACTTCCTGTCCTTCAGATCTTTTGTAGGTGTAGAACCGGTACTTCGCCATCTGAACACTTTCCTTCGGGTTCAGATGCTCCCTGACCAGTGTGCACAAATCATTGTATGATTTCTCTGTGGGTTTCATTGAAGCAAGCAGATTTTTCATGAGGCCATACATTGGTGCCCCGCAGACAGTGAGGAGAATCGCCCTTCGTTTGGCAGTGTTTGCTTCTCCTTCCAGATCGTTGGCCACGAAGTCTTGGTCGAGTCGCTCCACGAGGGTTTCCCAATCATCTCCCTCCGAGAATTTCTCCAGGATGCCCACTGTTCTCTGCATTGTTGGGTTCGCCATCTGTACCTCGTCGCCAGTTGTTATGTGAGAATAAAGAGTCTGACTGGATACTGTGAGCTCAAAGTAAAGTGTGTCCTTAGTCTTTTATTGCAGGTCTCCAGAGTGCCTCCAGCCTGTGAGGCCTCCTTAAGTACCTGTGCTCCCAAGGGATTGTGGGATCCCTTGGGACACCAGGGGATGAGCCCTCTGGTGGCTGTACAAGGTATATACAAGTTCACATACATAACATAGTATGCAGGTACAGCTAGTGATCAGGAAGGCCAATGGAATCTTGACCTTTATTGCAAAGGGGATGGAATATAAAAGCAGGGAAGTCTTGCTACAACTATATAAGGTATTGGTGAGGCCATACCTGGAATACTGCGTGCTGTTTTCGTTTCCATATTTACGAAAGGATATTCTTGCTTTGGAGGCAGTTCAGAGAAGGTTCACTAGGTTGATTCCGGGGATGAGGGGGTCGACTTATGAGGAAAGGTTGAGTAGGTTGGGCCTCTACTTATTGGAATTCAGAAGAATGGAATTCAGAAGAATGAGAGGTGATCTTATCGAAATATATAAGATTATGAGGAGGCTTGACAAAGTAGATGCAGAGAGGATGTTTCCACTGATGGGGGAGCCTAGAACTAGAGGGCATGATCTTAGAATTCGAGGCTGCCCATTTAAAACTGAGATGAGGAGAAATTTCTTCTGAGGTTTGTAAATCTGTGGAATTTGCTGCCTCAGAGAGCTGTGGAAGCTGGGACATTGAATAATTTTAAGACCGAAATCAACAGTTTCTTAAACGATAAGGGGTTATGGGGAACGGGCGGGGAAGTGGACCCGAGCCCAAGATGAGATCAGCCATGATATTGAATGGCGGAGTAGGCTCGAGGGGCCTTATGGCCTACTCCTGCTCCTATTTCTTATGTTCTTATGTTAAGAATGAAAGCAAGTCTTCCTTGATTCCGAGGGACTGCCTATGTTGATGGATGATTCTTAATTTCAATGCAGCAAGGACGAAGCCCATTTTGTATGGTGTATTCTATGTTTAAGAGGAGGAAGAATGTTCAGAGCAGCACTAACTATAGTATTAATGGGGGGAACATTGAGACAAAGGAAGATGTGGGACGGGGACCACTGCGCAAAGTCTTTTCTTGCAATCTGTCCAGGATGGTGAGGGAGGATTTCTGAAGAGCCTCCTCAGATGTGAGAGCAGTATTAAAGTCTTGAGACCTCAGCCACTCTCACATGCAACCTGATGGCATTGTCAGAATCCTGGTAATAGCATATTCCCTAACCTGCTGCTGCTTGCTTATTTAATTAAGGTTATACATCCTACAAGTGCAATGTGCCAATAGCGGGTCCACTGATTATTGAATTATTTGCACTATAATACAGGGAGAAGAAAATCATTTAAAACAATCCAAGTATGCTACAATTTCCCCAATGTTTGAATCTTGTAAATTATACTTGCTTATGACTGACTTTGGAATCAAATGTATTTACATAGAATATACAGCACAGAAACAGGCCATTCGGCCCAACCATTCCATGCAGGCATTTATGCTCCACTCAAGCCTACTCCCATCTTTCAGTATTTAAATCTAATCCTCTGTTAACTTCTCCCTCATATTCTTATCTAGTCTCCCCTTAAATGCATCGATGCTATTTGGATCAATCACTCCCTGTGATAACGCATTCCACACCACTCTCAGAGTAAAGATATTTTTTCTGAATTCCCAGGTTAATTTCTTAGGGACTATCTTATATTGATGGCCTCTAGTTTTGCTCTTCCACACAAGTGGAAGCATCCTTTCTGTGTCTAATCTAAGAAAACCTTTCATAATTCTAAAGCCCTCTATTGGGTCACTCCCTAAGCCTTTTTTTTCCAAGAGAAAAGAGACCCAGCCTTTTCATCCTTTCCTAATGGGTATAACCTTGCAGTTCTACTATCTCCTTGTAAATTTTTTTTGCACGCTCTCCAGTGCCTCCTATCATTTTTATAATATGGTAACCAAAACTGTACACAGTACTCCAACTGCGGTCTAACCAGGGTTCGATACAAGTTTAGCGTAACTTCTCTACTTTTCAATTCTATCCCTCCAGAAAGAAACCCTAGTGCTTGATTTGCTTTTGTTATGACCCTATTGACCTGCATCGCAACTTTCAGTGATTTGTGTCTTTGTACTCCGAGATTCCTTTGCTCCCCTACTCCATTTAGATTATTATTTTTCAAGCAATATGTGACCACCTCATTTTTCTTATCAAAATGTAATACCTCATATTTAACTATGTTGATAATGAAGGATGGGAGTAGGCTTGAGTGGAGCATAAATACCTGCATGGAATGGTTGGGCCGAATGGCCTGATTCTGTGCTGTATATTCTATGTAAATACATTTGATTCCAAAGTCAGTCGTGAGCAAGTATAATTTACAAGATTCAAACATTGGGGAAATTGTAGCATACTTGGACTGTTTTAAAAGATTTTCCTCTCCCTGTATTGTAGTGCAAATAATTCCATAATTATTGTTGTGAATTAGATGCCCATTCTGCAAGTTTATTCATGTCTTTTTGTAATTTGTTATTCCTCCCCGGTATTAACTCGCTCCCAATTTGGTGTCGTCCACAAATTTAGAAAATGTTTTTGATTACAGAGTCTAAATCGTTAATATAAATTGTGAACAACAGTCATACCAGCACTGATCCTTGTGGGACCCCATTCCCTACTCTCTGCTTTCTGTCTTGCAGTCAGCTAGCTATCCATTCTGCTAATTGTTCCACATGCTCTGAACATATTCGTTAGTCTATTATGTGGAACCTTATCGAAGGACTTTTGGAAATCTAGTTATATTACATCTACTGCATTACCCTTGTCTACTATCTGTTATTTCTTCAAAGATTTCAATGATGTTGGTCAAGCAAGACTTTCCCTTTTGCAATCCATGTTGACTATCCATTTATACATTTTTTTGGTTTCGAGCTGATTTTCTATTTTCTCCTTTTATAAGGGATTCAATTACTTTTCTTACTGCCGATCTATAGTTCCCGAGACATGTTCTATCTCCCTTAAATAAAATCAGGAATAAAAAGCTAGTATCAGTAATGGTGACCATAAAACTACTGGATTACTGGATTGTCATTAAAAACCCATCTGATTCACTAATGTCTTTTAGAGAAGGAAATCTGCCTTCCTTACCCAGTCTGGCCTATACATGACTCCAGACCCACAGCAATATTGTTGACTCTTAACTGCCCTCTGAAATGGCCTAGCAAGCCACTCAGTTATATTCAAGAAGGCGGCTCACCACCACCATCTTGAGGGCAATTAGAGATGAGCAATAAATACTGGTTTTGCTGGTGACGTCCATCGTGAATGAATAAAAAAGTCATCCACCTCCCTTTCACTATTAGGTGGTCTATGAGTGTGATTGATCCTTTTTAAAAAAATATCTTTTAACTCCACCCATATGGATTCTATTTCTGTCTTGCTGATGACTGTTACTGCCATTAAGTTATCACTAATAAGTACAGCATTTCCACCTCCCCTTTCTCCGGGCTCAACTTTCGGCCTGAAGGAGCAACTAGTTTAGAATGGAGCATCTTAGAAATTGCAATTCTCGGCATTTAGATTGCTCCAGTTCTAGTGAGTTGGAATAGTTTCATTTTAGAACAGTTTTTTTCCCCCAAAGGGGGCGTGTCCAGCCACTTACGCCTGTTTTGCAAGTCTAGGCAGCGAAAACTTACTCCAAACTAACTTAGAATGGAGTAAGTGTAGATTTTTGTCTGCTCAGAAAAACCATGCCTACACTTTAGAAATTAGGCGCAGGGAACGAGAGATGGGGATGGGGGGGAAGGGAAGT